>NC_141540.1:119756250-120085000 GCF_021556685.1 Rattus norvegicus
CTGTGGCCTTCCAGGAAATACCTGTGATGTATTATGTCACTCCTGGGTGACCCTGCCTCCTGCCCTCTGCATCGGAAGGGACCCACTCTCTCCATCTCCCTAGTTTAGCCTCCATCATAGCACACACAGTCTATGCCAGCTTCATCTCCGGCCCTGAGACCACACATTACCTGGATGGCATGGTTGTGAGAAGCCTGGCTGGCTACGCTGGTGGTGGTGGTGGTGGTTGAGGTTTGGGGTATTTTGTTTTTGCTTTTGTTTTGCTGTAATTGTTTCGGTGGGACAGCGTCCACGTAACCCAGGAGCCAAGGATGAGTTTGAACTCAGCCTCTTGCCTCCGCCTGCCTAGAGTTAGAATTATAGGCACTTGCCAGCATTTATGGGGTGCTGAGAATTGAACCCGTGCTCCGTGCATGCTGGACGATCACTCTACCAGATGGAGCCAGATCTCAAGTCTCTTTGCTTTTCATCCCATACTCTCCATAGGTAACCCACAGCCCTCTGATTCCTCACTGCCCTACCCCTGGAGGCCCTTGCTCAGCACCCTAATGTGGAAGGCTGTCCTTTCTCCAATCTATCCACTGTAGCCTGCTTTTCCGACACCAGTGCATGGGTCAGGAATTCTCTTCCTTATGCCCAGTCCAGTGTGGCCCCTCATTCTCTGTGTGGCCACTCAAGCCATGATCATAGAAAAGCCTGAGTCTAGGGCACCTCTCTAGATGTGCTCCCCAACCCCCACCTCTGGCTGCCCCTGATGAGACCTTGCTGCCCTTATAAATATGCATGAGCGTCTCCTGTTGCCCTTATGAATATTCATGAATCTCTCATAGTTCTCCTGTTAGGCCAGGGAGCACCAGGACTTGTATTGGTATTTCTGAACGTGCAGTCCCAGCAAAAGCATGGGCCAGACTTAACTAAATATGCAATAAATGAAAGCCACCTGGGGTGCTGAACACCTGTAGTGTGGCACTGAGAGCTGAGGCAGAAAGATTGTTGTGACCCGGAAGCCAGCCTGGGCTGCATAGTGAAATCCTGCCTCAAAAAAAAGGAGGGGGGGGGGGAGGAGGAATAGAAAAAGAGGAGGACAAGGAAGAGGCGGGAGAACAATGAATAACCAATTAATACAGTTAGGCCCCACTCCGTGTTGTCCGATGATCTCTGATCTCTGAGGCTCCTGTTGTGCCGCTCTCAATGAAATGATCCAGGTCCCCCTCCTGCTTCCTTGCTAAACCCCGATTCTATTCTATTCGTAGAGGCTCCCCAGCCCTTCAGGAACCCGGGAGCATTGGGAGCAAGAACCATCTGCCTAACTGCCCCAAGGACCCGGGAGCTGGGACCCGGATGTCTGGCAGCCGTCCCGCTAGGGATGGGCCTCACCTCCCAGAAGATCAGAAAGGCCTCCCCAGCTCCTGGGTTTAAGCAGCTGAGGTTTGAAGTTCTGGGTGCAGTGCTTCAGTGGCAAACATGACTTGCAGTCTGTCCTGCTTAGACTCTAGACTGAAGCTCAGACAGACACCCCAGAGCACCCCCCTCAGTCCTCTCCCAGCCCGCAGCCCAACCACTCTGTCTTGCTCCTTCACTGGAACAGTTCCTGCAGCTAGCATGCGACTGAGGCTGCCATGGGTAGAATGTCAATGAGGCCAGGCCTGAAGAGCCCATCTGGGGACCAGAGACCAGGCAGAGGCTGAAAATGAAGAGGGCGAGGAGGCAGGAGGCAGGTCAGAGAGCAAGGGTGGGATGAGAACCACACTGAATGAAACGGGTTGGGATTAGGGCCAGGCTCACTGTAAAACTGCCTCCAAGGGCAAGAAAGGAACGCAGGGGGTGGGGGTGGGGGCAGAACAGAGGTAGTTTTAGGGGCTAAAGAGACAGAAAGAATATAAGTGCATAAAAAGGAGAAGCCGCTATCAGTACCTGGGACCCTTCCACAACAGCTAGAGGCTAGACATTCAGCCGGCCTAGGCAGAGGACACCCTGGAAGCCCATGTCCAGACCTGGACAGAAAGCAGAGCTGAGGACAGGGGTCCTTAAGAAAGCAGGTGTGGCCAGAAGGACTAGAAGCTGACAAATCAGACACCAGCCTGGTCACCTCATTATAGTTTGAGGGCAGACCAAGGTCTTGCTGGTCACCCTCCCTGCCTTTGTCCACTCCTTTACCACACCTGATCCCCTTCGCTCCCACCCAGTCATATTCTCAGTCAAGCCACACCCTGACTCATCCATCACTCTATCCTGGCCTCCCTCAGAGACCCATGGACTGCCTTTCTGTCCTGGTGGGTTCCACTAACTGTGCTAATCCCCGGAGTGCTGTGGTGATAGCGTCTGGGCCTCGTGGCTAAACTCAGCTAAGCTCCCAAGCTTGGGATGTGGCTGGGCCAGGTTCTGGTCAAGGCTCTAGGACTCCAGTCATAGATAGTAGATGCTTCCCACACACTAGGACCCTCCTCCTGTTACACCATCACGTATGTGTGTACCAGGTGTCGCCATGGCTCTTGAGCTGAGCTAAGGTGACCCCATTGAGGAGGCATAGGTACCACTGCTGTGGTGGCCTCCCAGGCAGCCCAGCTTGGGAGAAAGCTCATTCTCCTTGAGTTTGCAGCTGGGGCAATCAATCGGTTACCATAGAAACAAGCCACGAATCAGAGAGAGGCACTTCTTAGCTAAGCCAGTGCTACCTACCCACCTACTCAGGCTTGGCTGTGAATGTCCCTCACTTAGAACTGTTGGGGAAGTCACAAGAAGGGAAGAAGCGGGGCTCCTGATATGACTCAGATCATCAAACTGTCCCCCATACTCTCTTGAGAGCCCCCCAAGGACTAGATGTTATCTTGGGGGACCTGACCCTCCCAAGTAGTCCCCCTCTTCAGATTTTACCAGGCTCACACCTTACATTATAGCAGTGGTTCTTAACCAGGTGGAAGCAAGCCCTTTGGGGGTTGAAAGATCCTTTTACAGGGTACCAAAGACCATCTGCATATCCGAAATTTACATTATAATTCATAACAGCAGCAAAATTGCAGTGATGAAGTAGCAACAAAAATAATTTTATGGTTGAGGGTCACCACAACATGAGACACTGTATTAAGGACTGTATCACCAGGGAGGTTGAGAACCACTGCATTATAGCCTTACCCTTTGGTGCTTGGAGCAGGAGCTGAGGGGAGGGGTCACGAGCTCATTGGGCAGAAGAGAAAGCGGAGGCACAGCCCCAGAGTCTCTAGCAATGGAGGTCTAAACCTTCCTTCTGAGCCTCCACTCTGGGTCTCTCTCCTCCATGGCATGAGAGATGAAGGAGGGACAGTCAGAGGAACTCTGCCTTCCCACCAGATCAGAACTTAGCACTTCCTGTTCCCATTCATGGCAGTCTTACCGAGGGCCGTTAGCCAAGCCTGTGGGCCTGCTCCCGCCTGCCCACCCACGCAGCTGCAGCCTCTGACTCCTGCAGTGCGGCCAGAACTGGACAGAGCCCTGGCTCCCTGTCAGCCCAGCAGAGCCCATCACTTGGCTTCTCACTGGGAGGAGGCTGAGTTTCTCAGATGGTTAAATGGGGGTGATTGTGTCTGCCTCACAGAGGAGTAACAAGAAGGCAACCCAAGGGCAGGGAAAACTTAGCACAATACCTGGTATGTTATATTATACTCTGTGGACTGGAGGCCCGACTCCCCCAGCTCGGAACCCAAAACTGTTCCTGGGAGCCCACCCTCCCAAGACATCCGCCTTGCTGGAGAGGCAAGGAGGTGAATGCTACCAATGTTTGCAACCAGATAGGAACATAGAGAACTGCAGGTGGCATCTAGAGGTTTCCCTGGCAGGGGTCCAGACACGGCTAGCTGGGGGATCTGATGCCACCCCAAGTCTGTGTGGTTGTCAATGCTGTGCCACAGCAAAGGTGACAGTAGGGACTTGAGTGGGTTCCGAGTGCTGAGGAAGGAAGGAAAAGGCGAGCTGGGCTCACAGAGAGCTGCAGAGGTGTCTCACCACCCATGGGTTAGGCTGTTGCCTTCTGCCTAGAAGCCATGCTCCGGGACTCCAGCTCTTTCTGCTGGCATCCAGAATGTGTGGCCCAAGATCCATCTGGCAGCAGCCCGAGCCCTGCTCAGCCGGGTGCATGGGCCCAGTGCCACCATAGCTGACCCCACCTTCCTCTCTCCCTCAGCATGGACCCACTATGATCTACAGGTGTGTTTGCACCACACCACGCAGCCTCCCACTGGCTTGTCCTCTTCTTAGATGCGAGCCTGGCGCAGAGACTTGTGGGTTTCCCATGGCCACATAGCCAGGAAATAAGTGGCAGGGACAGGGTTTGGACCGGATGGGAGAGACTTCAAAGCCAGTCCCTAAGGAAGATGGTGGCATCTTCCTTCTGACGCTTCGCTCTCCCTACTCCTTGTCGTCATGGCTCCCACAGAGCAAGATGGAGCAAGAGGACCCTGGTATCACCTCTCTAGGAGCTGCTTCTCTCCTTCAGAAAACAAATGGATGCACCCATTATACTTTGGTCTTTGTGGGGGTTGGGGGTGGCTGACAGGAAGCAGGTCTGTAATCAGCCCTGGGGCCAGGTGCCCTCCCCAGCCAGGGCACTGTTCCACATTCTAGAACCTCCCGTGATTAGACACTAATTGCCGCCACTCTCTCAAATTGAAGACTTTAAACACCGCTCCCCCCACCCCCCACCCCGCACTGAAATGAAAAGTACATTTCAATCAGTTCCTCCCCCAAACCATTCCCCCTCGGGAGCCAGGGTGGAACACAAACCCCTGGAGACTAAGGAGGAGGCAGCTCCCTCCCCCCACCCCTCCACCACAGTCTGCCATTCCCTTCCCCCACAGCTCCACTATGGCCCAGCCTACAGCAACCTGGCACTTGGGAGTGTGGGAGAAACATTTGAGAGACCAGGGAAGCTGTTTGAGGTTACCCCAGCATTCAGGAGGTGGAGGATGCAGGAGGTTTGCCTTGAGTTCCAGACCAGCCTAGGCTACTTAGCCAGAATCATTTCAGCCTCCAGGAGTAAAGCTGGGACCCAGCAGAATGGAGGCCTGGTCCCAAGGTCCTCATCTGCCGGAGTCCAAAATCAGACCATGAGCGGGCCGCAGCCAGTTGTCCTTGGGTCCGTGCTTCTCAGGTACAGTTTGTGGGCTCACAGATTCCCTGGTATGGGGAGTGCTGACTCACATTGTGTGTGAGGAGGAGTCAGGAATGGGCAGGACACTGATGTGCAGCTAGGGTTTGGAAACTGCTAGGTTGACAGGTGTGAGTATGGACCCAGAGAGGGTGACCATATATCCCAAGGTCACATAGCAAATCAGAGGGTCAGGTAGGATGGCGGCTCACAATCACTTCCCTTTCTGGACATTTTCAGAGAAGCCAGTGAGCAGAGAGAATGGCCAGGGGCAATGGCTTGCGCTCTAGTCCCAGCTATTCCAAAGTATGAGGCAGGAGGATCCCTGGAGCCAGGAGTTCAGGAATCCTTCTGACTTTGTATGATATGGGCATCAGGAAATTGAGAGGGAGCTGGGAATACCTAGTGGTCTCTCCAAGGGTTCACACGGGCTCCAGAGTCTCCAGCCAGGCTGGCTGACCTGACAGGTAACCATCCTCAATCACAGCAGCTCCTGATTGGGCCCCTGCTCTGGCCAGGTGACCATAACCATCAGTCAAGATCAGTCTGTCCCAGACACTTCACCTCCAGTCTAAGCCGACTTTCCTGCTCCTGCCCAGCTCCCAGTGGAGGTGGGGGTGTCAGGATAGCCCTGCAGGGATCAAATCTGCAGCAACTCTGCTGGACCATGCTCTAGGATTCAGGGCAGCGTGCCCAGACCCCAGCACTTAAAAGCTACAGCCTCAAGCTGCAGTGAAGCTGTGTTGAGAGTCACCTCCCAGAACCCAGTGGAGCACAGGGAAGGACAGAATAGTCACAGTGCATGTGTGCGAGCGAGCCTGTGCGTTGAGTGTGTCTGCGTGTGCGCTACACCACCTCTCCAGTTCCATATCTTGATACTGCCTCCCCTACTCTACACCCATTTTCCAGATGGCAGAGGCCAGCTCCAGTGGCCTGCAGGGGCAGGGCAGGGCAGGGGTGTGCTCAGCCTGGTGTCCCACTCCCAAGCAGAGAGTAGATAAGAGGCCACCCCTGCTCTGCTACCTACACACCCACCTCCCCAGCCCCAAGTCATCCCTTCTGGTTCTCCCTTGCCTCTTTCTGCTACCCACACCACACGTGTTCTGTGATGGTTGGACATCCTGCCACCAAGCTGTGTGACTCTAGACCAAGTCTTAACCTCTCCGGACTTTAGCAGTGTTCTTAGCTATTAGAATCTGGTAGGAAACTGCCGTGAAGATCCCGGTGATAGAAGGCTGCTGCTCTCTGAGTGAAAGGGGCGAGCATAAGGTTCTGCTTGCTTTCCCACGCCTGTGTTTGTTCTTCTAAGCAGACACCTTGGAGGGGAAGTCGTTGGCAAAGCAGGCTGCCTCCAGGGAGGGAGTCTGGTCCCTGGGGGAGGGGAGGGGAGCCTCCGTATGGCACACGCTTACCTTTCAAATATTGAATGCATAAATGCACCGGTAATTCTAGCGAATAAACAAATAAAGCACAAACGTTTACAAAGTGAAACTTTAAAAATAACACCAGTAGCAGGAGAAGGAGAAGGAAGCATTCTGTGGAAGAGACAGAGACAATTCGCACGCCCCTTCCCTCGCCACACTGCCTCCCACCCCTCACCACATCCCCCACCCTACTCCGTGTCCCACCCTGGGGTGCAGCATCTGCTGCTTCCTTGGAGGGCAACAGGATCCATGGTAGGGAACAGAGGAGGGTTGAGCCAGGGGCAGGGACACCAGCCCCAGGGCTTGGGAGGGGATTCCCAGTCTAGCTTCAGGGTTCTGCAGAGACAGTCCTCAGAGGACCTCAGAACCCTGTCCCTTATTCAACAGGCTCCTAGTGTACTCACAATCAGTCCCAATGTCACAGGATATCAAGGGACCCTTGGATAGGTGTAGGTTTCTCCCTCTCTCGTCCTAGTGGCCTCTCCCCACTGTTCTCCCTTGCTGCTCGTCTGAACTATCATCAGTACCCAGTGTCCGCCTGCCACCAGCCTGAGGGTGACCGAGCAGGGTGGGGCGGATAAATCTCGACCTTAAGCATCTCAGAGATCTGAATGGGAAATTCCAAGGTGAGCATGGGGGTGAATCATGGACCCTAGAAAGTCTTCCCAAGAGGCATGGCTGGCTGGGACCTGAGAGCCAGGTCTCTGTCTCTGATAAAGATTGTGAGTGGACTGTTGCAATTTCTCCAGTGCTCATGGGTCTGGCCTCTGAATCTCAAAAAACATCCCTCAGAGGCTAGAGAGTAAATACTGCTCTTCCAGAGGCACCTGAGTTCAAGTCCCGGCACCCATGCCAGGAGGCTCACATCTGCCTGTAACTCCAGCTTCAGGAAACATTTCTAACCTCCACAGATGGCCTCACTCACATATACACGCACATAAAAATCCCTCAAAGCCTTAAATTTCAAGTCATGGGCTTAGGGTGAT
Organism: Rattus norvegicus; assembly: GCF_021556685.1. Classification (NCBI taxonomy): domain Eukaryota; kingdom Metazoa; phylum Chordata; class Mammalia; order Rodentia; family Muridae; genus Rattus; species Rattus norvegicus. The sequence goes on from NC_141540.1 coordinate 119,763,780, forward strand.
TCTCAGGCCTGGCACCTTCCCTGGTGGACACACCCTCATACTGTACACAATTCCAGTTACAAGATTCTGTACCCACAACAGCTCTTAGAGCCTGCTGCTTTCTCTGCTTCTGGGGCTTAGATGGCTCCTGAAGGCCCAGCCTCAACCATGCCTACTCTCCTGTCCCGGCTGGGGCTAAGTGACAAACCTTTGGAAGAGACTATGTAATCTGCAACCCCAGTTAGGCTCCCAGTTGGGACCTGGAGGCCAGAGAGAGCCCTGGAGAGAAGGCAGTCACACCTCAGGCTGAAAGGGCCATCCAGGGGCAAGGCCATACTCGGAGCGGTGGGTAGCACACAGCAGAGAACAGCCCTTGGGCTGTCCTTGGCAGCTTGAGACTTTCTCCCAGCTTCATGTTGACGGTTTCCTGTGGGGTTAGTGTGATGGACAAGCAGGAGGCCCTGGACCAGGATCCTGAAGGAAGCTGGGACTCTCATGTGTTTGCCCCAGATGAGGCTCTGAGTCTACAGCAGCTCCCACCAACTGCTCCATGAGGTCCCAAGGTCTTAGACTACAGGCAGTCCTTTCCCAGGGTCTCAGCCAGGCTCCCCCTGTCTCCTGACTCTCCTGATCCTGTGTCCTGTTACGTCCCACAGCTTCATCCAGTGGCTTCCATCTCCTGGTACTCGCTCAGCACCCTGGGCTGTGTGGATTCCCAGAAAGGACAGCTGGGTGAGTTGATCTCCCTTGCGGCTTGGCATTCCTGTCTGGTGCTGCTCCTGGGCACAGCCAGGCTTGGTCTTCAGTCAGTGCCCACTGAAGGAACAGATCTACAGAGCTGTCACTACCTACGGCAGGATCTGCTTGTGAGTGGACAGACACACGTTCCTGTGTCGAATGACAGAAGGTCTTATTAGAAAGGGCCAGGGGAAAAAACCTTCCCTCCTCCCCTGGTCAGATGCCTGAATGTTAGGTCCCTTGGCTCACACTGTCTGCTCAGTGAAAGCTTTCTCATGTCCTAGTTACACACACACACACACACACACACACACACACACACACACATACACACACACCACACGGGCATGGGCACACACAGGCACACGCGCTCACAGGCATGCTCAGAAACTCAGAAGTCCAAACATGAGCGTAGGGAAGAAGGTATCAGGTGGTAGAGGTCGCCTGCAGGCCAGGGCCATATCAGACTCTTTTTGTGCCTGAGGTATCCCCTTGGGCCATGTTTCTAACTACCAGCCTGTCCCCCTCCCTTAACCGCATAGCCCTGGAGAAGCGATGTCAGCATAGCCTGAAGCAACCCGCAGGGCCTGCTCCTAGGGTCGGCCTCAGGGAAAGACACTGGGACCAGCAAAGAGATGTGACCATCCTACCACCTGCCACACTACACCCACAGAGGGCTAAGTGACTCCTCCAATGTCTGTGTTTGAGTTCCAGCTGGGGCCCAGAGCACATGCATGTGCAAACACACACACACATGCACGAGTACACAGCTCACAGTTTCTCCTTTTCTCAGCAGGATGGGGGCATGGCAGGGGCACAAGGGAGCAGAAGGGTGCAGGAGGGAAATGCCACAGTCTCTCTGTGCCTCAGTTTACCCATCTGTTAAGAGGTCATCGGAACATTCTCAGTGACCTAAGCCAGGCACCAAAGGACAGAATGTGTGATTCTACTTAGGGAGTGGGGTTACTGGGGTCATTGCTTCTGATGAGTGCAGGACAGAAACGTTTGCAAATGTCAGCTGATACAGTAAACGCATGTCATGAAAATGCACAAGGGGGACTTTTATGATACATATATCATACACATCCACAAAAATACACGTGCACACACACTCCTTCTGCCCTTCCAGGGTGTCTCCAGCAAAAAGGTAGGTACACATAGTGTAACAAAGTCATATTTGATTCTGCTGAGGGTCATCGCACAATGTTCACACTCTAAACTCCTCACTACGGTCCTAAGCCTGTCTTCCCCAAGGCTGCTCACCTGTGACATATCTTAGCCGAAGGTCACCTCCAGTCTCTAACAGAAGTCTCTGATGAAGGGCCAGGATCCTGGGGTAGACTCTCTGGCCCAAGGGCAGATCGAGGAAGGTGTCGTCTCTCCCGATGTGCAGAGCAGAGCATTGTTCTTGGTCTCTGCCTAAATACTGTCCAACGGGTGTCATGGGGCTCTAAGACGGTGTCTGGTTATCCTGAGTGACGTCACTGAGTTCTGGTCATATACAGCCTTGTGTGGTGGAGACCCTAATTCAGCCCGTTTTACATGTCTAAAAGGCACTTTTTTACTCCATTTATTGCTTGGGGTTAGCTGGTCACTTGTCACATTAGGGAAGAATGGGCAAGGCTTGAGGGCTGGCTGGGGTACAAAGATCTCTCAACCTTGGTCTTCCTTTCTAATGTTTGGGTACAAGCCTGGACCCAGTGTGATTCCAGAGAGGTGTTGGAGCCCTTGCCCCTTCTCTCCGTCCCCTTACCCCCTCTCTCTTGTGGTCAACCAACACAGCTCCTTCCCTCCCTTGGGAGGCTGACCTCAAGGAGACCATGTGGTCAAATGGCTCTCAACAAGCACACAAGACCCAGAGGGCCAGAGCCATAGGTGTGAACCTAACTGAGGTATGGCAAGGGTCACTAGGCTGAAAAGGCACGGAGGGGACTTAGAACTGTCATCCATCGGGAGAGGGAGAAAGGGACAGACAGAAACACAGAGAAAGACACACAAAGAGAGCCAGAGAGGAGAGGATGTCAGGGAGAGGACCCCCCAGCCTTGCAGGGCAGCGTCATTGGTGGAAGCAGGGCACTAGGGATCATGTGACTGTGGAGAGAGGCTGGAAGTTGAGGCCTTGAAGGTCTGGGTCCTCTACAGATGCTCGCTCTGCTCAGTTTGAGCTTAGAGATCCCTAAGAGCCTAAGGACATTTGGCCCATCCTGCCCCACTGACGTCCATTTGTACTGCTCTTCAGGACAATGACAGGTTGTCATGGTACTGGGCTTCTATCCCTGCCCATCCTGGGTAGTGCCACGCAACGATGGACCCAGGGAGACTTCAGCGCAGTGAGTGTGAGTATGTCTTCCATGCTCATAGCCTGCGACCACGGGACCCAGAGACTCCAGCTCTGTCCATGGTCAAGCCAATGTCTCACTCTGTATCTCCAACGTGGATAATTCTGATAGTTTTGCTAAGGATAACCCAATCTGGAAAGGATTCGGAGCTGTTTCACCAGGAAAACCTCAAGCAACCATTCCTCTCCCTTTGCTGAGCTGAGCTCCTCATGGTGCCGAGTGCTGATGCAGGGGAGAAGATTTCTTTGACGGCCTTCAGTAACTCTACTACTCTCAACGCTGGCTTTCCTCATCTGAAAAAATGTGTTCGTGCAGACAGAGCCCCTCCCTCAGAATAAGGAAGAGGCACAAAAATCTGAAAAAATCTGCCCAACCCCCAACCCTTGGCCTCAGCTTATGCCAGGCCCAGGCTCAACCTGTGAGGTAGCCTATCCAGAGGTCTCACCTCCAGCACTCTTCACACCCCTCACCCGTGATAGGGTGAGGGCTTGAGTGCCCAGAGGCTGGCCAGGTCCACCCTGAGAGCTGCATGCTAAGGAGGCAGAGACAACCATCCTGAGCTCACAAGCCTCCCATGGCTCCCTGAGGTCCAGCAGAGGATCCCTTCTCTCCAGGCATTTTGGGGTGCCCTTCAGGATGGACCCCCTCTTCCTGGCACTGCAGCCAGGCCTGTCATCCTATACCCTCAAAGCACCTGGAGGATGAGGAAGGAGGTGCTTTCCAGGTAGAGAGAGGGTGATAAGGAGGGTGAGCCCCTGATGTGTCTGCTGACTATAGCAGTCCCTCCAGGCCCCAGTCCCAGAGCCCCTGGGTTTTTTTCCACTTTGATCTACTTGGATTCCTCCAGGGCCAGGGAGCCACTGGACTTCAGTGTTGATTTGTCACAGGAGATTATTGGCAGCAGGGTCTGTCACCCGCATGAGGAAAGGAAAGTGAACCTCTCATCAGAGCAGCCCTCCAGGGATCTGGGAGCCAGGGGTGGGGGAGGGGGAAGTGTGGAGATGGCGGGAGGTTGGGGGGGAGGCAGTCGGGGGCAGACAAAGACAGGGAGGTGGGAAGGAAGGAGGGAGGCACAGTACTCAGCTACCCTGTGCCAGCACATTCCAGAAAGACTTGGGGTTCTCATGCAGGGTGGAGACTGAAACAGTGAAGAGGCAGTTTCTAGGGGTAATAGGTTCCATTTCCTATGAATGCTGGAATCTCAGGGTTCATCACAAAAGCTTAAAGCATTGACAAAGAGCCCAAGATGATTCCCATTTCACAGAGAAGTGATTGGGGCCACTGAGAGCAGGGACTTGAGGCCACTGAGCAGTAGAGACTAAGCTTGCTCCCCTGTCCCTCAGGTGTCCTCCCTTCCTGTCCAAGGATTCTCTGGGGGTGGAGAGGATGGGAGAGTCCCCAGCCCTAAGGGTCTGTCACACCTTCTACTGCCCTCTCCCAACACTGGGCTCCAGAATCCCATCTCTGACTTGCTAGCTACTGGACAGCCTGCTCTCCTGAGCCTCAGTTTCCCCCAATGGATGAGCAGTCTGCTTCCTCATTTCCTGGTGTTCTGTGAGAGAAAAGGCAGGCTCCCATCCCTACCCCAGGCCACCTCCAACCACTGTTTTGCATCTTTCAGCTGGGCCCTAAGGCCCTATTTCCGAAGCCTCCTCATCCGCCCCCACCTTGGCCAACTTCCCCTGCCACCTCCTGCTGCCACCCCTGCCACCGCCACTGCACTGCGCACCCATCTAGCTGTCTTGCTCCCTCCCAAGTGCTCGACGCTCAGCTGAGCAATATTCAACACCCACGGCTGCCAGCCAGAGCTGAGCCAGACAGGGAGCAGGAGAGGAGAGGCCTCCACAATTGCTCCCCTGGCTCAAAAGCTGCCAGCCACAGTCTCCTAGGGTCACCCTCTCCAGCAGCAGGTCCCTTCTCTTCCTCCCCTCCCAGCTGACCTAGCCTCCAAGTCCTCTCCAACCTGCCCTAGCCTTTTCCTCTCCGACCTATTTCTAGGGCTGTCCGGCATTGGCCATTGGCAGAGGCAGTAGCAGCAGCAGCCCAGTTGAGCAGTGAGGGAGGGGCCAGCAGCATGGACCTCCCACCTGACTGGACTGAGAGTATTCAACTCCTACATCAGTACAGCAGTTATCAAGCCAAGCCCCTGCACAGGCCCCATGTTCCCCCTACCCCTCAGATACAAGCACTATTCAGGACCGTGGAGATGTTCAAAGCACACGGGAAGGAGAGAAAGACACTCAGGATGCTGGGAAGTCCTCCTGAGAGCCCATTTCTAATAGCCCTTGTCTCCCAGCATCCTCCATCTCTGCCCCCACTGTGGTTACACAGTTACTGTGCCTCTTCCAGAGAACTCCTGATGCCTCCCCCACCTCCCAGGAAAGACCAGTACCTGCCCTGCCCTGCTGGCCCCCAACCAGGCCCTCTGTCCCTTCCCCATCCCCCTCCTACCTTCCTCCTCTCATTTCTCTTTGGAATCGCTTCACCCAAAGTTCATTTTGAAAGAAATCGATTTCCAAGCTCTCGGAGATGCAATTTGGTTTTTCATTTTGAAGATACGATGGTTAAGGAAAAGTTTGGAGACTTAATCACCATGGAAGGTTTGGGGAATAAAGGATCCTCTGCCCCCAGCCCTGGTGATGGGCAACAGGCAGCTCTTGCTATGACAGCAAAACAGGTAGGTAAGACAATGGCAGCTGTGTGATGCACCCAAGCACACTGTACACTCACGCAGCTACAAATGTACACACCACACACCCATATGCATGTATACAATGTTCTCGCACAACCACATAGGACTATACGTATTTACATACGTGTACGTACACTCATGCACTCAACCACACATGCACACGATAGGCACACTCACATGTATACCTGTTTATTCACACAATGGCACACATGTGGCATACATGCTCACACATATGTACATGCACACATCCATGTACACCCATGCACAACCACAACATACACCTATACACATACATGTGCACACACACGTGTATATCTATACCATATACCATACACAACCACATACATGCACATACATATGTAAACACAGGTATGCACACACATGTGCTTACACATAGCTCTTTCTCAGCACAACACCCTGTGCCAGACCCTCCCCCCAACAGTCCCGACAAAGGGCTATAGAAAAGCTATCTTCACCCACTAGCTGACTCTGCCTCTGGTCTCCACTCAGTCTTGCTCCCAGGCCAATCCTCATTGTCTCTAGGCCCATCATTCCAAAGGTCCTTCCTAGGTTCGACACAGCAAGGATTCAAGATCCAGTATTGTTACCCTCTTAGGAACATTCATAGGCTACCTATGGCTGACTGGTTGACAATCACATGCAAACCATGGCTACAGTAACCTGCACTTTTTGCAGCAAAAGCACATGTGCATTAAACATCACTGCCCTGGCTGCCCTGACAGAATGAGCAACTGCTGAGCCTAGCCCAAGTCTGGCACCATGAGCTTCCATGATTATGCACTCAGGAATCTGGGAAGGTATTTCTCAAAACTGTAGAACTGGTTCACACCCGCACATGCACACATGCACACATGCACACACGTTCACACATGCAGACATGTACACACACATGCACACACGTTCACACATGCAGACATGTACACACACATGCACACACATGCACACACGTTCACACATACAGACATGTATACATGCAGACATGCACACACGTTTACACATATACAGACATGTACACACATGTACACACATGTACACACACACACACATGCATACCCTCCACCCATCACTGACTCGTCTTTAGCCTCTGGAAGATTTGCAGGTGTTTGTGTGAAGATAGAGGCTCCCCTAGGAAAATATTTGACCCTCTAAGGCAGGAGCCCACAGTTCCTGGATCATGGAGCCACAGAGGCCCTAAACCCGACTCAGTGCAACCTCACACACCAGCCGGCAGTCGCACACACCCAGTGCTGACACCAATTTATCTGATCTCTTATGAAGTTGAAGTACGTCTCTATACTGAATGCTATGCTGGCCTCAGCTTCTGCACTGGTGCCATGGCCTGGGACCCCTCTGCCAGCCACTCTTAGACTCAAGTTCCGTCAGGGAACTCTCCCTATCCCAGGCCTTCAGACCGAGTAGTGAGCATTGTGATTGAGAAGTCACAGACACCCATGCACGAGACACCATGCAGTCTCAGTCAGGGAAGGATGCAGGGAAGGGGATGACAGGTAAGAGCACCATCTGCCCTTCCATGACTGCCCTCACCAAGAATTCTGAGCTCAGGGGAAATTAGGGAGAGGGTGTGGCAGCGCAGAGCCCTGTGTCAAAGGTAGGGAAGTGGTACACAGGGCTTGCTGAGACTGCAGGAGGGGAGGGGAAGCTGGTTAGCATGGACGTCAGATGTAGGAGCTCATTCCTCAGTTTCTCCATGCCGGTCAACCCACATTCTGTTCAGTGAGAACAGACTCTGCCATCGCTACCACACTCTGGGCCTCTCTCCTAGGCCTGTCTGAGGTGTTGGGCAGAAGCAGGAGGAAGCCATGAAGGTTGACTGAATCCTGCCTCCAGGGCAACCTGTGAGCAGAAGGGCCCAGCAGTGGATGTTCTAGCATGAGTTAGGACCACATTTTCTTGCTGACGTGGTATCAGGAGGCTTCCTGGACGAGGTAGAGTAGCTGTGAATGGAAGCTGAGGACTGGGGAGGCCAACCAGGTAAGATAAAGCTCCTAGAGACGTGGCTCCCTCTCAGCTACCTCTTCTGAGCGTGTGGTGTGTGCTCTAAGACACAAGGAAGCAGCTGAACCCTAGGACTGAGGAGGCAGGGTACTCACCCCAGCTCTGCTCGTCCCTCTTTACCCAGACTCCTGTGAGGCTCAGGGCAGACTGGCAGTGGTGGACCTCTGGCCTGCCCAACTCTTCCCCCAGGGACAGTTGGAGGGAAGATGCCAGAACACGTGGTGTTACCCCCAGGGACCAACCAGGTCCTCGGCCCAGATTCCTTGATCCTGCCCCAGTTTGGGGACACTGCATTGGCCGGGCCAAATCTGGCCTATTTCTCCAGAAGGCCTAGAGATTCCTGGGAGGTGCCTGGGCCCTGCCCACTCCCACATCCAGTCTCCTCTCCATGCTGAACTCACACAAGGGGCCATCTGCTTATTACAGGATGAGTTCAGCAGAGACCCTGCCCCTTTAGATAGCTGGTATGGGATACCTCCAAGGGCACAGGAGTCAACCATTCTGTTCTTCAGACTCCACTCCCACCACCAACCTGGTGCTCCCCCCACCCCCAGTCCAGAACATTCCAATTCATTGCCTTCAGATCCACTGCTGAGTTGCCTGTCTGCTTTCAAACAGTATCCCAAGATAGGCCAGGCTGGCTTTGAACTTACTTCCCACAGTCCTCTTGCCTCCTTCTCTAAGGGCTGGATTTACAGGTATGAACATGGCTCTTGAGATTTCTGTGTGTTTGTCTCAGTGCTGGGGAAGGAGCCCTAGGCCATGTGCAGACTCCGTGAGCACTCTGCCTCTGAGCCACAGTCCCAATCCCAGTCTAGATCTTGACATTCTTGTCTCCCCCTGCCACCACCACCTCCTCCCCACCCCCGCCTTTAAGTAGAGGATGGAGGAGGTCAAGAACAGGGATACACACTGTATCTTAGGATCTTAGGCTGGCCTTGAACTCACAACAATCCTCCTGCCACAACCTCTAGAGGGCTAGAATTACACAAATGAAGTATCACACAGCACTCATTCAAAGATTGCGCAACTCCTAGGGTGGTACACGCCTTTAATCTCAGTGCTCAGGAGGCTGAGTCAGGAGGAGCTCAGTGGCTACGTAGCCAACCTGAGCTACACAGTGAGACCCTTAGGTCTTGATACTTAAAGAACAGAGGCTGCCACAGAGGTGTTTGTCCCCTGAAAACAGGCAGTTTTCTGGTTGCATCTCTGGGACCCTGGGAGACACCAAGAGTCCTTGAGCTCAAAGACAGAGTCCACCACAGCATCTGGTGGGTCCGAGGGACAAGTGTGAAGGCCAGCGGGGCTTGGGCTATGGACTGAGAGGGCTGCTCTTGGGACAGATGAAGCACCTAAGGGTACCCTTGACAATGAAGGGATATCTAACCTCAACTGGCAGAAACATGAGCCTTGGGGACAGAAGTGGAAGGAGACCTAAAGTGACAGTGATATACAGGACTAAGCATACGGGCCTTGGTTCCTAGGCATTAGTCGCCTCTCTGCCTCCTGATTTCCCAGTCTGCATGAGGTCCCTTTCCTCATTGAGCATGCTTTACTGTGTGCCCAGTGGCCACTACAAGGGACACAGGGGTAGGTTTTGTTCTGAGGGCTGAGAAGCTTCTCTTGAACAGACCCCAAGGCCTTCCTTCTTCCTTCCCGCCCTGCCTCCTCTGCCCCCCCCTTCCCACCTCAGCTCCCTCCCTGGGCTACCTGCCAGCCCCTTCCCACCTCCTGGGCCCTGAGCCCCAGCAGGGCTGAGTGTGTGATAACACAGCCCCCAATCCTATCATTAGTGCTAATGACTCCACGGGTGGGAGGCTGGGTAAGGGGGAGACACACAGCCCACCCCAACAGCACAGACAGCATCAGAAATGGTAGATTCTGGCTGAGGGGGGATGCTTCAGTCACCTAAGTGCTTGCTGTGCAAGCAAGCATCCGAGTTAGGAATAACCAAGTGCCTGTTATCCAGAGTGGGGACACAGAGACAGGAGGAGCCCTGTGGTCAGCCAATTAGTGGGCTCCAGATTCAGTGAGAGACCTTGGCTCAAAATATGTGAAGACGGGCTGGAGAGACGGCTCAGGGTTAAGAATATATACTGCTCTGGTAGAAGGCCCGAGTTTGGCTCCCAGAACCCACACTGGGTGCCTCGTTGCTAGCTGTAACTCGAGTTCCAGGGGGTCTAACACACTCTTCTGGCTTCCTTTGACATCTTCATCTATGTGCACATAGCCCCTACACACAGAGCTAAAAATAAAAACCGTTTTTTAAAAAGATTTAATGCGAAGAGCCAGCAAGATGACTTGGCAGGTAAAGTCACTTGTCACCAACCCCGATGACCAGAGTCTGAGCCTCGGGACCCACATGGAGAGAACTGGTTCCCACAAGCTGGCCTCTGACCTTCACACTCATGCAATAAACAAGCAAACAAAGATTTATCTTACTTTTCCTTAAAAAAAAAAAAAGAAAAAGAAAAAGAAAAGTAGCATTTTTAAAATGCGTATGGTGTTTTCCCTGTCTGTCTGTCTGTCTGTGCGCCACCGAAGCCCGGTGCCTGTGGAGGTCAGAAGAGAGTGTCAGATCCCCTAGAACTGGAGTTACAAACGGCTGTGAGTGCCACATGGTTGCTGGGAATCAATCTTCGGCCAGAGCGACAGTGCTCTGAGCACTGAGCCAACTCTCCTGCCCTCATTTTACTTCTATGTGTGGACATGTGTTCTTAACCAACCGTGCCATCTCTCTAGCCCACTTTTTAAAAATAAAGCAGCGAGACGCTGAGGAAAACGTCTGATTTCAACCTCTGGCCTCCATTAACACAGACACACATGTGCACACACCCCCACACATTATGCCAGTTGCTCCTGCTCTGTGCCCCCGTGGGTAGAGTACAGAATGAAGGCAAGCAAGCAAGGGAGCCTCTGGGTCCCGTCTCACCACCAAGAAGCTCTTTCCACGCCTTTTTCCCCCTTTTGTAGCCGCTCATCCCTGGCCTCGAGTCAGGAAACAGGCCCTCATCCCTCTGATGCTGCCTCCCCTTCCTGGGCTGTGTGTCCCCAAGCAAGCCACCACATCTCTCTGGGTCTCTGAGGAGCAGTGGCTCTTCTTGTTCCCTGTCAGGTCTCTCCATTGCAGCCACTCCCATCCAGCCTCCTGTGCTCACCTCCTGTCTCCTCCCCTCCTGTCTCTTCCCCCTCCCTTCCTCTTCTCCCCCTCCCTTTTCTTACCATCCTTCTTCCATCGTTCATCCTCCCTCCCTCTCTTCCTCCTCACCATCTCTTTCTCTCCCCCACTTCTCCAACCTCCTCCCACTTCCTCCTGCCCCTGTCCCAACTCCAGCAGCCTCCTCTCCCTGTCAATTAGCTGGCTCTGGCAGCAGGTGCTGAAAGCCAGCTAGAGCACCCAGCTGGAAAATTGGGTGTCGGAGAGCAGTCGGGAATACTAATGCCCCGCCCCGTTGCCTGGGCCGTGGTCTCTCCCAGAGACAGCTGATGCTGATGCTGGTACCCTCCTGCCCCGTCTTCTTCCCCAACTCTGCCCACCCAGCTCCTCACCTCTTCCTTGAACCCATCAGCCATGCTCTCTCTGGGGTCTCACTGGGTGCCTGGGACTTCCAGCCCTGTTCTGGTGACTGCCCCCCACCCCCCAACTATCTTCAGATCTTCTGGTCTCCACATCTTTAGGTCTCCCTCTCTCTCCTCCTCACTCCCTCCATCTGGGCAATACCAGTCTTCTCTTGGTCCATCTGGTGTACGGTCAAAGACAGCCAGCATTTCTACTCTCAGGATACCTTGGTATGATTTCTATTGCTGTGATAAACACCACGACCAAAAAGAACTTGGGGTTTTCGGGAAAGTGTTTGTTGCTTATATGTTCTGATTGCAGTTCGTCACCAAGGGATGTTGGGGAGGAACTCAAAAGAGGGAACTCAAGGCAGGAACTGATGCAGAGGCCATGGAGAGATGCTGCTTACTGGCTTGCTCCTTGTGGCTTGTTCAGCCTGCTTTCTTAGAGAACCCAGGAGCACCTGACCAGGAGTGGAACCATCTGTAGTGATGTGGACCCTCTCACAGAAATCACTGATCCAGCAAATGACCCACAGACTCCCCTGTAAGCCAACGTGATGGATGGAGAGACTCCCTCAACGGTAGTTCCCGCTTCCTCGATGACTCTAGCCCGTGTAGACAAAAACAAACCAGCATGTATAAACAATGCTAACCAGCACAGGGCCCTCGAGTGGTTTCACTGAGTAGACAGCCACCCAATGCCAGTGGGCTTTTTAGGTCCCCAGGTCCTGGCCAGTCTCTGTCCTAACAACACCCTGGACTGCCTAGCCCCAACCCCTAGAGAGGGGAAAATGCCATGTTTACCCAAGCCCCCCTGCCACCTAATCCCACTACAAGGGTCCTGAGCAGGCCACAAAGGAGGGCATAGGTAAGGCTGGGGTGGGAACAAGCCCGGTGGCCAGCTGTGCAGTTTTCCTTCCATGATTCTGACTCATTTATTCTTGGTATAGGGGTGGGGCAGTAAGGTCTGGTGATCCACAGGCAGCCTGTCTGTGTGTGTGCTGTCTCTGATCATAGCATCTCTAACAGGGGGAGGCCACGGTGTCCCACCAGCAACTCCGGCACCCAGGTATCCTCGGCATGCATTGTGCATCAGGCACGGCCTCTGGGGAGACAGCAGAGGAACCTTATTCTTCTTCCTCACTTCCTGCAAAAAAAGAGGCTAGAGAGGCTGGTGGGTCTCTAGAGTGAGTGGCGGCCATCCTTAGGAAGTGAAGCCACAGGCACACCTGGCATCGGAGCCCAAATGACAAGTCACCAATGTGAAAGAGGAGCCTGCAGGGGTCACATTTGGAAAGGCCCTGAGGCAGGGATACCTACAGTTGTTTTAGAGATGACCCTGGTGGCTGGGACCAGAGAGGGCAAGAGGCTCTCAGGGAGATGTGTGTTCATGTCGATTTGATTTGACAGTATCACCCGATAGCCCAGGCTGACCTTGAACTCACAGCAGTCCTGGTTCTTCAGTTTTTCCAGTGCAAGGATTCGAAGCAAGGGCTACACATCTGTTTTATTTTTGATGTTTTTGTTTAGTGGGTGTGTGTGTCTGTGTGTCTGTATTGTGTGTGTATCTGTGTTGCCTTCTGAGACTGGATCTTCCTGTCAACCATCTCAGCTTCCTCCTGGGACCACAGGTCCCGTTTTAAGCCACCTTGCTGCTCTGGCTACCACCTAGGCAGTGCGTTGGTGATTTGGACAGGTTGTGGTGAGGCACAGTGGAAGTGACTGTTGCTTCTCCTTGGCTCTCCGAGGAGTTTTGAGGCTGACAGGTTGGGAGAGGAAAGGGGCTGCAAAAGGGCATGCATGGTTCTGTGAGGAGAGGGAGTTGGGAGACAGGGGTGGGGTGGGGCATTCACCCTCACAGGTCTGTCTCAGGGTGGCACAGTCCACCCTGGGCAGATTAGCCTTCAGCTGTGTTTTTGTCTGCTCCTTGGACAGAGTGTTTGCCTCTCAGGTACCAAAGGCCTTTCTGGGCTTAGCAGGTAAAGTGCTCACAGCCGAGCTTGATGCTGTTGGTGTGATATCCAGAACCTGCACAGTAGAACAGACTCCCACCATTGTCCCCTGTCCTCCATAGGTACATCATGGTACATGCATGCCCATATGCCTATACACAGAAATAATGTAAACTCACACCCACCCATGCACATATGCCCCTTTTTGTGTCATCTGAGCCTGGATGTCACTAGCATGAGGAAAACACACTTAAGGGAAGATGGACCCCCCCGGGGGATCACACTGTGTTGATGGATAGAGCAAGACTCATCTTAATTGTGGGTGCTGGCCGGGGCACCCTGAACTGTTTGAGGAGGCAAGCAGAGCTCCAGCGTGTCGGCATGCACTCACTGTTCCCTTTGCCTGCAGACACAAAGCCCCAGATGCCTGACCTCCTCCGCATGAAACTGCGAACTAAAGCCCTTTCTCCCTTAAGTGGCTTTCGTCAGAGAACTTTATCACAGCAACAGGAAAAGGCAAGGAAACGTACTCAGAAGGCCACACAGGAAGCAGCCATGCAGGGGAACAAGGGAACAGGAAGGTACACGAGATGCCAGTGCAAAGGTCATCCAGGAGGGCACTGCCTGGGGAGCTGCTGCCTGTTCTTCTGGGAATTCTAGAACTGCAGCATGCATCCCAGGGGCTGCAGGCCACTGGGTACTTACCACCTGCCCATATCTCTCCATGACAAGGGCCACCACAGGCATTCACTTCCAGACCACCCAGGCTAAAGACTCCATGGGGTGGGTCTGCTGCAGGAACACCTCTGAGTGGGAAAGTGACTCATATACACCAGCAACAGTCCTCCTTCCCTGAGGACTTTGGGTCCCTGGGGTGCAAAACCTCTCTCATAAAGCCAGCCAGAGCTCTCTGAAATAGCAGTCCCACAGGGACCATGTGTGCGGGTCACATCCACACCGGGGGTCACCGAGTGATGTGACAGGTACCTGGTCCACCCTGGGCCATCTCACCTCTGTTTTTCACAGTGACTCTGGCCAAATTCCCTTGTTCTGCCTCCATCTTTGGGGTGAGGAAAACCGATACACAGGCATTGCACACCTCAGGGCAAAGGCGGGACATTAACCACCCTGACACTCGCCGCAGATACAACCTTTTGAATTTTTTGCCAGTCTCGTATGTTTAAGTGACATTTCGTGGTCTCTTGAAGTCCTGTTGTTTCATTTGTCAAGATAGGACATGGGCATAAGTAGCTCGCCCCTGAGTGGGGAAGGCGTCCATTGTTGGTCTTTGCTATCAACTTGGTGGGATTCAAAACCAGACTGAGCTTAGTTTCTAGAGTGGGTGTCTAGGTGCATTAGCAAGGTGGGAAGACCCTCCCTAAAGGTGGGCGGAGGCGCTCTATAGGCCAAGGTGCCAAGCGGAATAAAAAGCAATCTGAGTAGCAGGAACTCACCACTCCCTGCTCTCCAACTGCAGACATAAGGCTCTTCTTGCCCTGATCTCTGCCATGGTGGAATGCAGCACCCCCACCCTCCCCAAGCTGTGTGCCAAGATCCCTTCTCCCTCTTGTATCTTGTCACATTCTGTCACAGCAGTGACCCAGAAAATTGGTTCCAAGAGGTGAGTGGTGGAATGTTCTAGACTGAAGAGCTGGCTCACAGTTTTGCTTTGGTTTGTTTTTGTTTTCTTAACTGCTCCCCCTACCCCCCACCTCCCACCTTTAGTCCCAGCACTAGGGAGGCAGAGGCAGGTGGATCTGTGTTGGAGGTCAGCCTGCTCTGCAAAACGAGTTCTAGTACAGCCAGGGCTACACAGAGACCCTGTCTCTGGGAGGAAGGAAGGGGGAGGGAAACACATGCTGCTCTTGCAGAGGACCTGAGTTTGGTTCCCAGCACCTATCTGGTAGGCTCACAAGCATCTGGACATCAGAGGTACGTGAAACTCACATACACACCTGCAGAAACATTTACTATTTTTAAAAATGTCCCCCATCATAACATTTGAATACTTGGGAGTTATGGCCTTACTGAGCCAATATGTCAAGGGACACGCTGTGAGAATAAAAGGGCTCTTTGCCTACATTCAACTTTTCTCTCACTTTATGCAAGAGGTTGAGAGACAAGCTCTCAGCTTCCTGCTCCTGCAGTGTGACTGCTGCTTGGCCCCCTCTCCAATCCCCTCAACCCTCATTCTTATCCCTCTGGAACCCTAATCCAAAACAAACCCCCTCTTCCTCGAGTTCCCTTTGGTTACAGTGCTTTATCACAGCAACACAAAGGCAATGGACACAGGGTGGAGCTGTGTGATAAATCAATGTGGCTCTGGGGCTTTGGGGACTCGTTTCTGGGAGGAATGTGGAAGGCTTTGGAAGTTAGGCTAGAAATGCCCTTGAATACTAGGAGCAGAGCTCTGGGGAAAGTAGAATTCCAAGAGAAATGCAGGAGGCACTGGAGGCCCGGCCGGTGAGGCTTCAGAGGGTTAGAACAAGGCCATTCAGGAAATACCCAGGCAGATAGTATAGCTGCGTGTGCCCATGTCCTGAAACCCTGAATGAAGTTGAATTTAAACATTTGTATTTTATGTGGACAGGTGGGGTGGGGCAGGGGTGGTGGTGCTCACTGAGTCCTGAGGTAGGCATCAAGTCGTGTGGAGCTTGAGCTGCAGAGTGTGTGAGCAGCTGGGAACCGAATCCAGGTCCTCAGAAAACAGTGCACACCCTAACTGCTGAGCTGTGTTTCCAGCCCCTGGAGTTGAAGTTAAAGCTAGTGGACTTCATGGTCATGTTTCCAACAGATTACCCCGTGGTGAGAGCCCCTTGAGGGTTTGGTGCCAGGACACTACTCCCCTCCCTCACTGCAAGCACCCACCTCACATATATACGTATCAGCACCGTGTGATCTCGCCAGTGTCATGACCGCCTTCGAAGTTTTACTCCTTCCCTCTGTCTTGACTAACCCTGCTAGCGAGAGTGTTTCTGTCCAGGAAGTTGCAGTATTTTACAAGCGGTGTGAGGCAACCTCCAGTGAACTTAAAAGGAAAGCCTTGTTGCCCCAAGGAAATTTCACTGATGGCCATCTTGTTAGTAGAATCTGGTTCGTTAATAGTCTCTAGGACCCAGTCGGCTGGCAGGAGAAATCATGACAGTTTACAGAACCGACCAAGTATTAAGGCCTCCCTTCCTTGGACACAGAGGCCTTGGGCCAGAACTTGTCCCACTGTTTCTCTAGTCCATACCTCTGTGTTATCTACCTGGAATGCCTCTGCAGACCTCATTTCTAGAGGCAATTTTTCTCTACCTCGTCTACTAAGAGACATACTGTTGTCGCCATCTTAGGTGGGGGTGGATAGCAGACTCCTTTGGCAGAGGTAATGTTGGCAGAAGAACACACAGGACGCAACATGGATTCGCTCACTGCTCTCATCCAGGTTCACAGTGGTGACCGGAAATAAAAGGTTGCTGAGGTAAAGCTGGGTACCTAAATTTATAGTTTCAACAACGGGAGAGCAAATGACAAAGTATCTGTGATTATTAAATAGACTAGCATTGTTAAAAACCCAGTGCTGGTGCTCTGCTCCTCAACAACAAGGGGCATGTATCCTCAGGATCAGCACATACGAGCCCATAGAGCTGGCACTGACCCAGGGAGTCCAAGCCTCCATCCCAAACAGGCATCAGAACATGGCAGCATAGTCCCACAGGACACCTGTTTTGCAGGCGTGAAACATACAAGATTGAGAAGGTCATGGAATCTTGCCCCACAGTTCCAGAGAGTCACTCAAGGCAATGTGTGGCAGTGTGGCAGTGTGGCAGAATTCCTGCATGGAAACCCCGAGAGACCGCTGCATGAAGCTGTGAAGGTGAAGCCCAAAATGAAGACTGCAGGATGTCGGAGATGCCAGGACCATGAGACATGCCACAGCTGGAGAGTGATGCTAGCCCAAGAGAGAAGCCATGTTTGCATAAGCAGCAGAGCTGAAGAGGTGAACTACTCAAGTCCTTTACAGCCCAGATGGTTCCATGTGAGCCCCAAATGCTGGACAGACAAACACTTGATGTTTTCCCTGCTAGCTTTTGGTCTAATTATATCTTGCTGTACCCCATTCGTTCCCTTTGTGTTTTTTGTGCCACTGTATAGTAGACACATGTAACCTGCATTTTACAAATCTCATAATTAGTTAAAAGAGTATCCTGAGTTCCAGATAAGACCTGGACTGTGCTCTTTTCTACAATGTCAGAGCTGTTAAAGGCTGTGGAACATTTTTTCCGATGAATCTTGTATTAGTCAGCAGCCTTAGAGAGACAGGGAATAGAAGGTTATAGCTTAAGTGTGATCCACTTGTGTGTCAGGTCAACAAGGGGTGAATTTGTGAAGGCTACTCTTGTTAACTTGATGGGACTTAGAATTACAATATGGGGGGAAAACCTTCTGGACATGCCTGTGAGGGAGTCTCTAGTGGGGGGGGGAGTTTAACTGATGTAGGAAGAGCAGGCCCTAAATGTGGGCAGCACCTTTTCCCAGGCTGGCTCCTGGACCACATTGAAACAGTGGAACTGAACAGTAAACTTTCCTGGCTCTCTGCTTCCTTCCCGACTGTGGATACAATGATAGGTGCCTCACTCTCACCCTCACCCTCACCCTCACCCTCACCCTCACCCTCACCCTCACCCTCACCCTCACCCTCACCCTCACCCTCCTGCTAGTACACCTTCCCCATCAGAGTGGACTGTGTCCTCAAACTGTACCAGAACAAATTCTTCCTTCCTTAAGTTGCTTCTGGTCAGCTACTAAGTCACATCGATGGAGAAACTAACTAATACAGATCCTCTCTCTCTCTCTCTCTCTCTCTCTCTCTCTCTCTCTCTCTCTCTCCCCTTTTCTCTTGAGACACGGTCTCACACTAAAGCCCATGCTGACTACAAACTCTTGGCAATCCCTCTGCCTCAGCTTCTAGAGTATTGGGATCATAGGCTGGAGATGCCATGCCTGGCCAGAAATGTACTCTCAAGGAAAAGCGACAGTGCTGACTTCACGGTGTCAGTCACCAAGACAGTGATCTTGCTGCTTTGCCAGCTCTGCCCCCCGTCTCCTTCATTCAGTGCAGCTGCTGAGAATTCAACCATCACGTTTCACCTTCTAGTCATGGGAGGAGAGAAGGGATAAAGTAAAAGGAAACAGAACACGTAGCAGCCACTAAGGAAGGTTTCTGGAAGCTTTCCAATGATCAGAGAACTTGGGCACAGGGCCCCACCTAGACTGGAGGCTAGAAACTGCCTTAATTCTAGGTGGCCAAGTTTTTTCCTATGGTGAAAAAGTAGATGTTGGCGGGACACGTAACACAGGAGCATGTTTGCAGGGGCTTCTTGGCCATTTTTATCTTTGCCTAAGAATTCTTCCCTCCCTCTTCCCTCTTCCTCTACTACAGGAGCCTCTGCATTTCAAACATACTTCTTGTGATGGAGAAGAGCCAGCCCTCTATCTCCCTCAGCAATCTGTGAGGGCAGTCCTCAGCTCTAAGCATCTGTGTCAGATAAATGGGAGCTCAGCTTAGGCCTGAGTCAGGGGCTACCCTGCCCTGGCCTATGCCAGACCTTGCTAGACACTGAGAGTTCAGATTTGCATTCCCTGGCTGACTCAAGGTCAAGGCCAGAGCCTTTGTGTTCCAGCCAAGAATCCTTAGGAAAAAGGAACCTGCTGGATCATACCTTCATCCTCTGTGGTCTGCATGCTAGCGCTGTCCTGTCACCCACCTCCTTGTGGCCACAGTGTCACACATGGCCACTCGTTTCTCCATTTAGCAGTCCTACATGTAACTTCAAAGATTAGTGACATCACCTTGAGTCTCCTCTAAGCTGAGCCAAGTGCCTCCCATTTTTCTGAATCCTTTGTGCACCAGGGATTCCCAGTCCTCTAAAATGGCTTTGCTTTCCAGGGAGTCAACTCTCCTGGGAAGTCACTCCAAGTGGCGTCTGGACACCTCCCCATCTGAATCCTGTGCTTCTATTGACATGATGATCTGTGGCTGCATCAGACCTAGAAGCAGCTCTGTCACTCAGGGACCCGCACCCCCCCCCACCCCAAGCTCAGTCTCTCACTGTCTTCAGGAGTGGAGAGATGGTGATGGCGTAGTGACGAAGCATGGCTGCAAGTCGCACGAGCGCCAGCCACTAAGTGAGTTCCAAGAGACGCTGTTAGGCCATCCTTGGCTTTGTTTTACTCTTCTCCCTTAGCCGTGCCAGCAAGTCAGGAGCCCAGAGAGCACTACAGCAAAGGCTATGAGTTCCTGCATCTCAGGGACACACAAGGGCATCCTGAGGAAGCCCTGGTCCATCTCCCCTCACTACCCACTCCATACTTTGATGAGACCTGGGTCATGCAGCTATTCCTAAACCATCCTAAACCAATCACCGCCATGTGGGGCTTGGCCCAATTCAGATGCCCACAAATGCTCTGTGTGTTGCTGGCATACACACAGAGTAGGGGTTCAGGAACCCCCACTGGGAGAAGAGGAGGTGCCCAGAGGCTATGAGGACAAGCAGATGAAGAGCATAGCCTGGTACTGTGCCCAGTAGTACCCATTGGCTTGCAGAGACTGATGTAGTGTTCAGAACAGCCCAGAAGACAGTTGGGGGCTACCACAGCACCTAGGGAAAGGGAGTATGGCTTGTACCCTGGATCCAGAAGTTCCTAGAGAGGTCACTTGAACTTTAGGTTGCTCTTCTGAGGAAATTTCCTGGGAGGCGCTGCAGTGTAAGACTTGGGGAACAAAAACAGAGATAAGGGTGACCCTCAACAACTGCTGGAGCTTCTGATAGGACAGCTAGATGGCCACCAGGAAGCTGAGGGCCACTCTGGTCTGGTGACCTGACCTCTGTCAGTTTATGGGTGGTATTTAAGATCCAGGGAGTTAAGGGACAGAAAATCAAAGCTTAGCATCCAGTGCTTTTCTCTAACTGCTACAGGCATCTGAATACCAGCTGCAGAGAGCTGCACAGAGCCACACAGAGATGCACAGAGCTGCACGGAGATGCATGGAGCTACACAGAGCTGCCCAGAGGCAGGGAAAGCAAGCAGTGATTCTACCAGGCCTGAGACATACAGGAAGAGGAAGAGGAGTCCACTGGGTTCAGAGCTCAGAGAGGACAGGCTGGAAGCACAGCTGTCCTTCTAGAACATCTCCCTGGCCAGGCAGCAGAGCCTTTTGTACAATTCCCTTTATTGCCCTTATATATTCTTTTGTGAAGTCTGCTTCCCTTTGACAAACCTGCATAGCTCTTATGTGGACAGTACCCTCAGCCAGCTTCCTGTAGCTGCTTGGTGGGCCGTGCCTAGGCACAGGCGCCTCAGCTCTCAAGTCTTCAGCCCTGCACTACAGCTTGGCCAGAGGACGTAGCTGGCTCCATTTCACAGATGTGCAAACAGAGGCTCTGGAGCACAGGTGGGCAATCCCAACCCCCCAACCCAATACTTTCCTTTGCAGGTCATCATGGTGGGGTCTGCCTTGGTCCATAGTTTAACGGATGCCACCATCATTTATTGGGGTTGGTTGCGGGAGGTGGGGGGGTCAGGGCTGAGGAGTTCTAGCAAGGTGGAAGTCAGGAAGCCCAGCACTCTTCTTGGATTAGTGAACAGCATGACTAAACCTGAGGTCCCTGGGGAAGAATCAAAGGGCCGTGTGCTCTCGAGAGGCTGCTGGGAACCTGAAGACCAACAGCAAAGGACCCTGCTTCAGGAGCCCCATTGGAAACCAAGCCCTCCAGGCAATCAACATTAGGCCCAATGCTATTCTCCAGGTGTAGCCCTAGACAGGTCCTTAGACCAGAGAGGCTGGGAGACCAAGGAAACAAAGGATGTGGCAGACTGGGGGGAAAGCTGGTCGTAGGGAAAGGAAACTAGACTAAAAGAGGCCTGGGCCCAAAGGTGCCCCGAATCCCACTATACCCCAGATGTCCTACAGCAGAGGACCTGTCCCTCCATTCCAGGAGACTAGACTGTGTTTCCCCGATGGCATTCTCCACAGTGGAAGCTGTAAGAGGCCCTGCTGCTTGCTGGGGCTCCAGGCTCCAGGCACCAGTCTTGAAGGGTGTGGAAGCGCGTGGCAAAGAGCTCAGAGGTGGCCACAGAAATGCTATCCCTGGAGGCAAAGGTCCTGCCTATTTCCTCTAGGCTTCTCCATTTCAGAGGTCAGCTGGGATGGGTACTGGGAAGCATACAGAACAAGGTATAGTCTTGTCTCAGAAAGCGACTGAGCCCCTGATCTGTGTAGGTTCCTAAAGAAGCAGGGGCTTGCACCCTTAATTCGTTTGCAAAGGCAGAGGGAGGCTACCCCACAGGCCAAGGGACTTCCTAACTATCTTGCCACGGTGTCACCCTCCCTCTATCCTCAGACCCACAGGCCGGTCCCATCCAGGTCCTGGGTCCTAGTACTCTACTCTCTCCTGGGAGCACATTTTCCTATACCTCTATCCAGGTGATGGCCTTCAAAGCCACCTGCTCCTGACCAGACACCAAAATGCAAAAGGGGGGTCCCAACCTATGGCCATATCTTCTTCCAATGGGGGTCACCCACATCATCTTACTGAAGCCCCCTCCCCCCAGGTCTAGCCCCAAGGTAGCTGCATATCATGGTAGCAAATATTGAGAAGTCAGAAATCAAGCCAACAACCTGTTATAGCTACTCCCCGCCCCCCTTTTTTTTGGTAAATATGCCTCAGCGGGGCCTGACAGGCGTCAAGTTCAAGTTGGCAGACTCCTTGACGCAGTGGCTGGGGAAAGGTAAACCCTTAGCCCATAGCATTTCTCTTTTTTGCCCCAGCCCCCAGCAATCCTATAACTTAGGGGACAAGTGTTTGCACACACACGCAGCCCTGCTAAGATCTGTCTGCAGCCACTTGCACCCAGAAGAGGACACCCACACAGGTGAGCACAGGCCATCCTCGGGAGCACAGACCCTGGATGCAGGCCTGAGGTCAACTGAGAGACCATCCTGGGGTCCCGGGTCTTTCAAGAAGGGTCAAGTGTGGAGGTTCTGGGAATGTGCATGCTGGTGCTGGGGTGGGGAGCTGGGGTGGGATTGGGCCCATGCAATCCCTTCTTGTGTACACAGCCTGGGTGAAGGCCATGCTTGACCCAGGAAACCTGATGCTAACCTCTTTTCCCGTCTCTCGGGATCATGGTATCATGTCTGGGATGCATTGAAAACAGAGTGAAGGAACCACCCAGCTCCCTCTGGTTCTTTCTAGAACCCAAGGTGGCCCTCCCCAAACCAATTTTTTTGTCTCATTCTTCTTATCTCTGGATGAAGAATTTATCCTAAGAATTTATCTTAGAAAGAACAAGAAGTTTAAACAGCTTGAGTCAAGGCGCAGAATCCAAGGCCTGGGGCTATCACAGGCTAGCATTCTTCCACTTGCTGCCGACCTCCAAACTGGTACACTCTGTCAGGCCATCCCCACTGAAGGGATGTCAGAAAGAAATTATATAGAAGAACAAGAAAAGCCTTGGGGGTCAGATGAGGTGGGCTAGCTCATGGAAGCAACCGCTGACCTTGTGCTGTCTCCCTCTCAAGGCGCAGTAGAACTGAAGGGTAGGAGGTACTGGCTGTATCCTGAAAGGGCCCCTGGGACCAGAGAGGTCCCAAGGCTAGACAGAACCTGCAACTATACTCCTCACAGGGTCCAGGGTTGGGGCTTCTTGTCTGCAGATCAGGCAACTTTTGAAAGACCTGCACTGTTTGGTTCTACCCTAGGTCTCTAAGCCATTCAGTTTCTGGATTCTGGCCATCCAAGCAGTGCCAGGCATGGGCTTCCTCTTGAGCTTGGGCCTCAAGTTAGACCAGTCATTGATTGCCACTCCCACAAGCTCTGAGGCCACCATTGCCCCAGCACATCTTGAAGGTGGCACCAGAGAGTACAGCCCAATGGAATCAACTAAGCAGGGCTCAGAGGGGCTCACAGAGACTGAAGAGGCAATCACAGAGCCTGCATGCATCTGCTGGGCCCTCTGCATTCATGCTGTGGTTGTTTGGCTTGGGGTTTTTGTGTGACCCCTAACAGTGGGAGTAGGGATGTCTTTTGCTTGCTCATGCTACCTTTTCCCTCCTACTAGAGTATCTCGTCCAGTCTTGATTTGAGGATCTGTGCTTTGCCTTATTGCATCTTGTGTATGCCATGTTCAGTTGATATCCCTGGGAGGCCCACTCTTTTCTGAAAGGAAATAGGAGTGGTGGATCTGGCGGGGAGGTGTTAGGAGGATGACTAGGAGGAGGGGATTGAGGAGAAAAGAGTAAAGAAAAAAAAAAACAGCACTGTGCGGCCACACCCCAGCACGGGATTCCTAGACTCCACCGCCAGCTTCCCCATGGCAGCCTTGATCCTGGCGCCAGCAGTCAGGGGATCTGGGGAGCCTCAGTACAGACCAGGGGGCCAACAGTATCTACTGCAGCCCAGCCACATACAAATGCAATCTGTGGCTGAGCGTTTGCCTCCCAGCCACACTGTCCACCACCTGGTCTCGTCTGAGTCGTCTCTTGCCAATATCAGCTAGAGAAGCTTGCCATCTGCAGCAGAACAGGGGAGCCCCCACTGCTTGGTGTCCAGCTAGGTCAGAGGGTGAGCCTAAAACCCTCCATGCAAATGTAAGTGAGAGGAGGGGGAGGGGTGGATGCCTTCGCAGCAGAAGGACCTGTGGGGAGGGGAGACGGCTGGAGGAGGTCAGGACATTGAGTGCAAGGGCGTTGAGGACGCTGACAAGTCAAAGCATCCTGTGTCTCTGTGTTTGCTATCACTGTGGAACTCCTCATGTGAGCTTGGCAGGGGCCCTGGGATCAGAGACAGGCCACCAGAGTCTGTTCTCTAGGAGTCTAAGACAGGGCGTGTGGCTGCAGCCGAGCAGAATGTAGATTAGCCAACTTGGTGCTGAGGAGACCACCAAGTCCAGCACCACTGGTCCTCCTATACAGGCTATTGCTTGGGCCTCAGGAAGAAGGATAAGGAGGCCCAGGCCCAGGCCCAGGCCCAGGCCTCAACTGGTTGGTTAGACCATAGGAACAGTCCTGAGTCCCTTAGTCACTGAAAGGTGTTAGCAAGGCAGGTAAAAAGGAGGGTTCTCTTCTGAAAGCAAGGCCCAAGGACACATGAGTGAGAGTGGGCCACAGGACAGGGAGTAGAGGGAACCCCACCTGCAAGGACAAGAGTGGAAATACAGATATTTCCTCATTAACAAAGGCCTGGCCCAGGCCCACCTTCCTGTAGTTAAAGGGCCTATGAAAGACTAGGTAGGATCAACCAGGGTAGGCCTCTGGGAGCTGCAGACAAGGAAGGGAGAAAGGAGAGGGGTCTGGAATTTCCCGCTAACATGATAGAGGAGGAGCCAGAGTGAACCACACCTCACAGTGAGGAAGAATTTGAAGAAAATGTGAACTGGCAGGTCACCCATAAAAAAGCCCTTATCAGGGAGCAAAATGTTAGGCCCTTTCCTGAAGGAGAGAGAGCCTTTGGGCCCCTGGATGGGACTCATGGATGGGCCTGGGAAGCAGAACGCATCCAGTATGGCACGGTAGCTTGCAGCTGGAGAAAGGCCCAGGAGGAGTCCCCAGGACCATGGACTTTGGGAGGACTCCAATCACCTAAGGGTCAGGAAGCAGAGATGGTCAGACCAAGGTCTACCATGACCGCCTAAAGATGGCTTCCCGAGGCCGTGTGAGGTTGCTTAGAGGGACCAGCAGGCAGGAGGGCAAGTTGGAATGGATTATGGCAATACTCGAGGAGGGAGTCCTTACCCACTGGGCGAAGTCTCTCACCAGAGGACTTTTGACACAATGAAATTTACTGTGAAGATGGCCCATGTAGAGACAATGTTCCTCTCACATATGCTTCAAGAAAAGAGACTGGAACAGGCACGCACGTGGTGCACAGACATATATGCAGGCAAACACCCGTACACAAAGCAGCAACGAACCACGCATAAAGCCTGGAGCTCTGTGACCTTGGCGATGAGCCTCCATAGCTTGAGGCTCACACAAGGGACATTGGGAAATGTGTCTCAGCTTTCTGGTGATCTAGAGTAGTTAAGTAAGGGTTCCCTTGATCCTCGTGACCTTTCCTTGACCCTCGTGACCTAGGGCTTCACCGTATCCCACTATCTTGTACAGTGTACCTAAGAAACCAAAGGACCTTGTTTACTAAGGGAAGAAAGGTCCTTAGAAACCCCTTGAACAATGTAGCTCCAGAACTCACCAAGACTGTAATTGTGCTTGTTATTACGACTAAGTGGGACACTTTCGCCAGAAGCCCAGGATATGGGGGCTGTCATTTTCTGGACTCTCTCTCCCTCAATGTCCATACTTAAATTTTTTTTTTTTTTTTTTTTTGGAGACAAGATCTCAATTCTCCCAGGCTGGCCTCGAACTTCCTATATATAGCCATATACTTCCATTTCCAGAGTGCTGGGATTACAGGCATGCGTTATTGTACCTGAGGCTGGGCTCGAACCCAGGACTTTATACGTGCTAGGCAGGCACTCTACCAACTGAGCCACACCCCCAGCCCTTGAAAACTCTTACTAAACTCCAACTCTGCCTTGGACTGAGACACACACACACACACACACACACACACACACACACACACACACACACAAGGTTTTTGTGTCTTTTTTTGTTTCTACAGCGAAGTTCAGAATCCAGGCTGCACCCAAGCGGAAGTCTCTCAGAGGAACGGCTGACTCCAGGCAGAAGTTCTGCATTGCCTTCCCACTTCCACTAACAATAGTGTCATGCTCACCCCTCACAGGGACTAGCTCGGTCCTGGGCTTAATTTAAGCTTAGCCCACTTAAAGAAGCTCTTCAAAGATCCAAGCCAAGTGGGGAGGGGCATGCGGTGGTGATTCTGGCCCCAAACCTCTAGCCAAGTTTTGACGGTTAAGCCTGAGGCCCCGACTTAGCATGTAACCAACCCACATTCTGCCTGGCCACAGGAACCCAGAGAAAGCCTTGGTTTTCCAAGGTGGAGACGGTTCAGAGTTATTAAAAAAGGTTGGCAGAGGGGCTGGGGATTTAGCTCAGTGGTAGAGTGCTTGCCTAGCAAGCGCAAGGCCCTGGGTTCGATCCTCAGCTGGGGGGTGGGGAGGTTGGCAGATGGTAAAGGACACAGAAGAGGGGTGATCAAGATCCAGGGATGGGTGCCAAGCCAGGTCCAAAGGCAGCCTAGGGGTCCCATCCTGGCAGCAGCAGGGAGAGTGGCCTGGAACAAGTCAGACTCCATGACCACTGTCAAGGGCAACTTTCCTCCCCAGAAGCTGCCCAGGCGCCTCCCCACAGATGTCCATCTTGAGAGGAAGGAGGACTACAGGTAGACACCAGGTCAACACATCAGGTCACACGGCTGAGTGACTTCCAGGTTCTGGTGACAGGGTGTTGGGAGTGCACCCTGACATTCCCTGAGGGCAGGCACTCTGGGATGACACTGCCACTCCATTCTGTTAGCCAGGAAAAGAGGACATGAGAACGGGACAGCAGGAGCTGGAGATGCTGGGACGCATTCAACACAAGCCTCGGCCCTGTTGTTTTAAATAAGAAATTTATTGCAAATATAGAAATTCTCTCCATACAGGAGTCTCCAAGGTGAGGAAAACGGTTTCGTGCCATTCGGTTTAAAACAGGAGAATCAGGGGAGGGGGGAGGCGAATGGAGGGAGGAGAAATAAATGAAGTTACCCCCTAAAAGAAGAAAAGGAGAGGGCCTAGGGCCCCCCAGGAGGGGGCAAGGTCCGTACACAGCGAGGGATCACAGGTTCAGAATTCAGGGCCCTGAGCCCAGCTCCGCAGGGCTCAAACCAGGTGCCAGGCCGCCATGCCCCTGGGGGCAGGCAGCTCCTGAGGAGGGTGCAGGGAAGGGGATGTGGGAAGCAGGGAGGAGAGGTGGCCATCATCGCCTGGACTTCCACCCCAGCCCTATGCTTTACTGGCAAAAGAGGAGGGGAGGAAAAGCAGGCCACCCTATGTGGACACCTCTGTTCTCCCTGCTCTTCAAGCAGGGGCAGCTGGCAGCTGAGAGGGGGACACTGAGGCTAGTGGCTGGGGGGTAGGGGAGGAGACTGTTTCTTAGAGGTGGATGTAGGTCATGTGATATGAGCACGGGGCCTGGGAGAAGGAGGATCCCATCCCAGACAGCAAGCCTTGTCAAGAGGGACAAACATTAAGGGGGTGAGGGTCACCCTACTGGTAACTAGACACTCCTCCCCCCGTGCCTTTTCCCACCCATCCACGCCCTGGAAAAGAGGCCCACAGCCATGATAGGACCTGCTGGGGCAGAGTGGTGGGTGCCTAGGGAAGAGACTGGGGGGACAGCTGACAGGACCCACACCTCCCCCTCGGAGCTCATTTCTAAAGCAATGGTTGTCTTACCATGCAGAGCTCCGTTGCCTGTCTTCTTGGAGAGACCAAAGGACACCAGGTCCCCTATGCCCATCATGGCGAGGAAGCCCCCATCTGCTTCCCTGCAGTTCTGCCACTCATGAACTGGAAGGATGGGGGGGCTGTCCCTGTCTGTCTCCCCACCCCCACCCCACCCCCGTGGCCTGTCTAGAGATTTCCCTTTCCCTATACTTCTGCCCAACTTCAACTCCTTACATGTACTGGATTGTGAGCTAGTGCGATTTCTAATCGGGAACATGGAGGAGGGCCATGGGCCAGCCCCAGACATCAGTACCACCAATAACTGCCCCCCCTCCGGGCACTGTCCGTCTGGGTCCTCCTAAGTGGGCTTTCCCTGGCCACCTCCCTAGACAGGCCCTCCAGCCCTGCATAGGCTCTGTACTCAGGAGTCTCAGAATTGAAGGGACACTGGAGTCGGGAACTTTCCAGAGACTCAAGAACCTGGTCCAGGCTCCTCAAACCTGCTAAGACTGTGCGTTTTTCCTTCAGGCCTACGCCTATTCTGGAAAAGCCACACAGTCCCACAAAGGAGGCCTCTCAGGCTGTTTTCTACTATAACAGGGAAGCCCAGTTGTGACCTCCTACCCACAAGTCCCTCAGATGACTCCATCAAGCCCCTAGGTTCCTCCTCTCTCTGTGCCCCTAATCATGGCCTGCCCCAAGTCTCAGCCTAGAACTCATAAAGCCAGTGGCTTCCCTTGGCTCCAGGGTATAAGAATCCATTTGTCATTTTGTGACAGTTGCACTTCTGCCCAGGGACAGCCACTTTAGATGGGATGTATATAGGACATGCCAGAGGGAAACTCCAAGGGGCTACCCCTAGAGGACTGGCCAGGTCAACTTGGGGACTGGCCCAATGTCTTGGTTCCTTGTTCTGTCTCAAAGGTCCCTGTGACCTGCTCCCCATTGTTGAAATGGACCTCTCTTTAAAGTCCCCCTGAAGTGGCATCTGAGGTTTTATAAGTCACCAACCAAGAATGGTGGCCAAAAAGTAGGGACAGAGCCCACTCCACTGTGGGGAGTCTCCCTGGGTGTGACAAAGTCCACTCCCCTACTGCAGAGCCCCAAGCCACCCCACAAAGCTCCAAGAGCTTAGCCTCCTGTACTCAGTATGACAGCGCTCTCCATCACATGTGGCTGGTCAGGTCTCTCTTTAGAGGGCCCCAGCTTCCTTTCCAGATGGAAACAGGCCGTGGGGATCCTTCCACAGCCCCTCCCACAAGGGCTACTCTTCTAAGACTGCTTTCCTGGTGGAGAGGAGGGAAGAGGGCAAGCAGAGATGGGAAGTGGGAAGGAATGGCTCTAGAGGGAGGAAGGCAGGCAGCACTTGTGGGCCCAGTGCCCAGAAAGGTGGGAGGAGGGTCTGGGGCAGGGCTAGGTTGGTGGCACCTGTTTTGGGTCTTCTGCAGAGCTGGCCCTCCCTGGGTTTCAAGAGCTGCTCGGATCACACGAAGGGAATGGAGGTGGGGGTGGGGGAAGTCTGGACAAACTGGCACATACACGACAGATGTTTGCTCAGAAAAATACAGTAAAATCGTCATGCAAAGATAACAGGGGTCTGCTTGCTCACGCCCCGCAGCCTCTCGGCCTGCCTGCTGACTCAGGGTGGTGGGTATAGGATAGGGTGAGGGGCAGGTTTGTGGCTCGGGGAGCTTTGTTCTTCACATCCAGGCTGGCCAGTCCCCTCCTCTTCCCAGAACAGTCTTTTTTTTTTTTCTTTTTTGTTTTTGTTTTTGTTTTTTTGTTTTGTTTTTTGTTTTTTGCAAATGTCACCCCTGAGTGAGCCCTGGGCTCAGCCCACCCCGAAGTCGATGTGATAGAGGTGTTCAGTCAAGTCTCCCCACCCTGGTCCTTCCCTATACCCCACCCCCAAGCCCTAGCTTTCATGATCAGAGTCCTCACAGGTCAGGTGAGAAGCTGCTCCCATCATCTGCCTCACTCCAGTCACGCCCTCCCATCTCATGAAGCCCAAAAGAGCAACAGGAATGAGGGGTCTCTGGAAGTTGGGGTCAAGCTGAGAAGGCTCCTCCCTATCTCAATGGGAAGCTAAAGGGTACACGGACAGGGGACAGCACTGTCTGGTACAGCTGTCCCAATGCCCAACAGGCCCACTGCCCACTCAAAGGCACAGGACAATGCCTTAGGCCTAGTCTCGGGACTCCACAACAGCCTCCAGAGCTTGTCCCCAAGAAGCTCCTGGGCTCCTGAGAAAGCTGTCACCTGGCCAGGCCTCCTGTACCCCCCTCTGCCGCCACCCACACTGAGAGGACTCCAGAGCCCAACGGTTGGTCAGTTGGTCGCTCTGGGCACCAACTGCCAGGCTCTGGGTTGCCGTGGCAACGGACCAGCTAGGGAAGGGGAGGGGCCAGGAACCTGGCCTGCTCCCTGACCAGGGCAGTAGGAGGCACCTCACTGTTTGTGCTTTGATTGGTGTTGGGAGTGTCGGAAGGAGGACTGTGGTCATTTCCATGAAAACATGGGAGTCCCTCTAGCCAGGGGATAAGACAGGATGGGATGGGGGCAGATGCCCTCCTGGGCAGGCCAAGATGCTGCACCCAGCAGGAGCCAGGCAAGTGGGGTGCAGGGTGCAGAGAGGGATCCCCACAATCTACATCATCTCAGCACTGGCCCCAGGCCTTGTCATTCACTGTTGCCTCTCGGTGGTGGGTAGGATCCCAGAGACCCAGAGAAACTAGGGGCTGTGGCATGGGGGCCTACACCTGAGATACCAGTGGGGAGCAGGTCTACCCACCACCCCACACCCAGGCAGATCCCCAGGGCTACTTGGAAGACACTTGAAGGGGGCTGGTGTCACCCTTTGCCTCTGCTTCTGTCTGGTCAGCAGAACATTGCTTGCCCTTGGCCACCCAGGGCTCGGGACCACAGCCTTCCCCCTTGTAGATGACCATGGACTTCTTCTAAAGAAGAAAAGCACCCGCCTGCCTCAGTCCCTAGACCCCTGAGACCACAACTTTGGAAGGAGTAGCAGATGAAGGGGAGAGCCCAGAGGAGCAGCTGGAGGCGAGGCCAGCACGGGGCCAGGAAGCTGGGAGACAGAGCTGTAACCTGTTGGGTGAGAGACCCCTGGGGCTTCTTTTCCTCTCTGTCTGGGCCATCCATAGTGGGAGGGGAGGATGCCCAATGTCCACATTATCAGATCTCCAAGGGAAAGGTTCCCCAGCTTGGAGGATAGCCTCCCTGAAAGAGAGGCCTATGGTTTGCTTCTACCCAAATCTCTCTTGCCACCAAACCCGCCTGAGTCTCAGGTCCCACATTCTTTCTGGCCTTTTTCCCCAGCCCAGCAAGTCCCTTGGGCAGCACAGTAGAGACAACTGGTTTCAGTAGCAGGTTGTAAACTTTAAGGAAAATTTTTGTTTTCCTGTCCGTTATTATTGGGTGTTGGTTACTTCACAGTCAGGTGGTGGTCAAGTGTGTGTGTGTGGGTGCGTGTGTGCGCGTGTGCGTGTGCGTCCACTCCTAGGCCCCGGGCCTCTTGGCCCCAGGCTCCTTGGCCTGTCCCCCGCCTCCCGGCCACCCTGTTGGGGGGGCCCTTCCCCCATATACCCCTGCCCTCCCCATCACCTCACCGGTGGGGGAGGAGAGGGTCACAGCTTCTGCTGGGCTGAGACCCCCTTCCAGTAATCAAGGATGTCATGCAGGTCCTCATCCTTGGCGAACTGGACCTTCTTACGCAGGGCATGGCCAGCAGCCATGTATGCTTCCTCACGATGGTGCTTCTTGTAGGGCCGGAAGCGCTCCCAGATCTTGTGTGTGCTCTCAGACGAGTACTCGGGGCTGGAGGAATACCCTGAGTAATAATGTCTGGGGGAGAGCTGCGAATAGGTGGAGTCTCGCTTAGAGCGGGTCAGTGGCTTGAGGAAGGACACGCGCTGGCTCAGGCTGTCGGCACCCTCCTCATAGTAGAGAGCCGGGAAGCTATGCCGGTGCTCGCTGCAGTGGTAGGCTGGCTTCACCTCCAGGTGGTGAATGCCACCCCCACCCCCACTGCTCCCACTGCTGCCCGTGGGCACCAGTGGAAGCCGGTCCAGCGGGCTGTTGAGGGGGCTGCCTTTCTCGATGTACTTGGAGTCGCTCTTGGCCAGTCCCGTGGGGGTTGGGTGGTCTGGCACATCCAGACTGAAGACCTTGGCGCTCTTGATGGAGCCACTGGAGGACACGCTGCAGGTCTTGCGGGTCACTGCGGCATCAGCACTCAGCTGGCGCTGCAGCGGGTGGTGGGAGCTCTCCTTGTAGGGGGGTGACAGGAAGCTGGGCCGCTCCAGCGCCCCAGGAGTGGCAGTCGAGGAGGCAGCAGTAGCTGCAGGGAGGGACTGGCACTCGAAGGCCAGATCAGAGTCCCCACCGCCACTGCCGCCCCCAAGGAAAGAGGCGGAATCCAGCTTGAGGGCGTCTATGCAGTTGTTAATGATCTGGTTGACCTTGTCCACTTCCTTGGCGATGGTGGAGATCTCAGCTGCCGAGCCCTGGCCGTTCTCGATTTCTGGGAGATCATCCTCAGGCCGGGCCAGGCTGTCCCCTGCAGCACCTGTGCGCACCTCAATATAGTTGCCTTTGGTAGCCACCTTGGGTGTGTCCAGCCCGGCCTCTAGACCCTTGGAGGCGGGCAGTTTCTCCCCAATCATGGAGGGAATAGAGGACATTCTGGCCACGGGCAGTACCGGTGGCTCAACCAGCTTTTGTGCAGCATGCACTATGGAGCCAGCATCCACATCGGCACCATAGCGCATCTCTAAGATAGTCTTCTTGACGTTGACGGACTTCTGCTGCTCCTCTTGCATGCGCCGCTTGCGCAGGCAGTAGTAGACAGCCCCCAGCACGATGACCATGCCAAACAGGCAGCCCAGGATGGTCATGATATAGTGCGTGGTGGTGGAGGTGCTGGGGACCTGATCCCCAGGCACAAGGTCCCGAGTGGTGAAGGTCAGACAGGTGTGGTTGAAGCGGCGGCTGTTACGCAGCGAGGTGACACAGAAGGTGTACTCGGTGTGCGCCCGAAGCTTGTCCAGCGTCACGATCTCCTTCTTGTTCTTGAGGGTCATGACATCAGAGAAGTAGCTGTTGTTGTACTGGACCAGCACATACATCTTGCTGTAAGGGTGTGGGATGATGACAACCAAGGTGGCCGAGGTGAAGGTGACTTGGTGCAGCTTGATGGCTGGCCCAGCAGATGCATCCGTGGTGGACGAGGCCGGCGGCTCCACTGAGAGGATTTCGTCAGGATTGAAGCCTGAGTTCTCATCAGGCTCCCTCTGAGCATCCGTGGAATAGGGTGTGGGGTGACTCACAGGCCGGGCAGGCATTGAGCCATTGCGGCACTTGGCCTGCAGGACGGTAATGGCATTGAGGCTGTGGTAAGGTCGAGGCACCAGCAGTGGGTAGCCAGCAAACTCCCTCGGTGACTCACACTGCAGGCGGTTGTAGTTCTTGGTGACATTGTTGAAGACCACAAGCCAGGCTAGGAAGCCGAAGAGGTCACACTCACAGTTAAAGGGGTTGCCGGCCAGCTCACACACCATCAGACTGGCCAGGCTGGCAAAGGTGGCGCCATCCAGACGGCTGAGGCGGTTGGAGGACAGGTCAATGCTGATGAGGCTGGGGCACTCGGAGAAGGCGGTGGGCGTCACCACCTCAATGAGGTTGTGCTGGACGAAGAGGAACTGCAGGCGGCTCATGCCTCGCAGCATCCCCTCAGTCAGGTTGCTGAGCCGGTTGTAGCCCAGCTGCAGGACCTGCAGGCTCGTCTGGCCCAGGAAGGCACCATCCTCAATATAGGAAATCTCATTCTTGGTGAGGTTGAGGTCCGTGAGGTTCCCGAAGCGATTGAGTGAGGAATAGAGCACGGCCTTGAGCTTATTCTCGTTGAGCCGCAGGTCATGCACAGTGCTGTTGATGTGCTGGGGGATGGTCTCATATGGCGGCTGGTTCTGGCTGCAGATGGCCAGCCACACGTAGCCCTTGTCCCCCTCGATGAGCCAGCAGTCCGCGTGCACAGCACCTGGCTGACACACACACAGCAGCGCTGCTGCACACAGCCCCAGGCGCAGCATGGCCCAGGCTTTGGCCCCTTAGAGGCCCCGCTGGGGTGAAGGGCCAGAGCACAGAGAGGCCTAGCAGCCAGAGGCTGGAGCTGGTAGCACAGTCCTCCCCGGAGCTGCCACCATCTTGGGGGTGACCCCCAGCATGGGGGCCTTGGGCAGGACGGGAACAGCTGGCGCCTGCTGCTCTGAAGGGCTACGAGCAGCAGGCAGTGGGTGTTGTGACTCCAGGTTCCTGCTGGAAAGGTATGCAGGGTTTCAGGCTTTGACGTCTTCTTCTTCCTCCTCTTCCTTCCCCTTCCCCTTGGGTTCCAGGCTCAGACCTTCAGGCAGTTCCCACAGGAAGCAGGAGTGTAACACTGAGGGATGCTGAGCAATGGAGACAGGAAGAAGTCCATCTGTCCCTGCAAGGTAGCATCAAAAGATGGTGACAGATTAGCATGAGGGGCTGGACCCACCCCTTCAGGGTCCAGCATACTCCCCCATCCCTTTTTTATACCCTTTTAGAACCAAGGACTCTTGTGCCAGCAAGGACCCAGGACCCCTGCTTCCATAAAGCAAAGGAAGGCTAGGGTGACAAGGCGGGAAGGAGAGACTCGGGAGAGTTACCGTGTGTAGGGGCGGACTGAGCACCAAGACAGAGGAGGAAGATTGGAGAGGATCGGGTGGGCACAAGCGCATGGCCACCCACCCTCCAGTGCATACTTGGCACGCAGTGTCCACATGCAACTGCTGGCCTGCACAAAGCCCATGAATCCAAAGCTGCATGGGCTACACATGGGAGGCACACACACACACACACACACACACACACACACACACACACATACATACACACACACCTCCCTACCATCTGTGTACATGACAGACATGTCCACACATCCAAGTGGGCACCCCCAAATCCGGATAAGAATTAAGAAGCCCAGTGAAATGCCTCGTTCTCCATGCCCAAAGATAAATAATTCATTTGTTGTGTAACTGCTCTTGTTCCAAAAATAATTCCCTTGTCTCAGCTTCCATGGGGGAGGGGAGCAGAACGGGCTGGAAGTGGGCCTCCCTTGTGGTGGGGGTGTAAGGGCCAGGGTCTCTGCAGAAGGAGGGCTGGTTCTGTGGGCAGGACTAAGCCAAAGGAGGAGGGGCAAGAGTGAAGAACTCTAGCCCACTCCCTAGCAGAAGACTGCTGGGGAAGGTGCATGAATTCCAAAGGGGGTTCAGGACTTGGGACCACCTCACGTCCTTCTGGAGTCAGAGAAGGATGAGGCTTTGTACCAAGTAACACAGCAAAGCTGGGTCAGGATCAAGGTTCCTAAGACACTGACAGTCACCATGGAGCCAAGGGGCTCTGTCCGCCTGATGAGCTGGGTAAACAGCACTGTCTCTTAGCTACCTCACTCCTGCAGTGTGGGGGAAGCCAGCAGCCCTTTCCTGGGCCGTTTGATGGGAAGTGTCAAGGTGCAATTTGGCTGCTCATCCTGGGACACAGAAGACTGAGCAGCAGCGGGGGGTCACAGCCCGTAGCCCATCTGATTCATCCTTTACTTGCCCATGAGGAAACCAAGTTCCAAAGCGCTGGGGAGATTTGGCTGGGTACCGTGCAAGCTGCACACAGCCAGACCTGGCGCCAGCTCACACCCTGCACTCCAGACTCCAGAAACTATGATGGCCCTAGACAGTTGCATTCCAGCAAGGACAAAAGGTGGTCAGAGAGATCCACATTTGTTCCGGAAAGCCACAACAGTGTCCACAAGAGCCACCTCCACCCCCTGCTCCTCCTCCAGGGAGACTCTAGGAAAGAGCGCTTTGAAAAAAAAAAAATGTCTAGACTTTGTGTTAAAGTGAAGCCAATTTAAAGCTGTGAGCAGCAGAGGAGAAAAGGGAGGGAGGCATGTGAATGCACCCAGAGGAGGCTCCAGGGGCCGTGCATGCCGCAGAGCTAGGTGATAAGGTCTAACCTGGATCAAAGGCTGGCTCTGTAGCAGGACGGGAACCTTAGAGGCCAGCCTGACATACCTTTCTCCCCACTGTGGGGCCAAATGTGGGAGTCACAAGGCTGCCCAGGCAGCTGACAGTCCTCCACCCTCACCCACACCACACAATGCTCTCATAGCCGAAGACTTTGGCTCCTCTGACACATAGCCTCCATTTCCCACCAGCAGCCAGATCGTCGTGGAGGGGGGTAAGTCCTCTCTCAGTTGCTGTCTTGAGAAGCAGGAACCAGCCTGTCTGAGAGCCCTCGGCCTGTATAGTGGTTCACCCTCAGTCTGGGGACCACATTGATATGCAGGTGCACACACAGGTGTGCAGCTGGCTCGGAGCAGACACAAGGGCACTGATGTATACACCGAGATGGCATGCAGGTTGGCACAGACGCAGGAGTATGTGTGTGCACACAGGACAGCAATGGTCAACCATGGGGCCACATGCTGGTGTGTGCAACGGTGGCAGGCATTCTTGTCTGTGGCCTTGGAAACGCAGCCAATTACTCCCCACTCAATGCTACCTAAGCACATGTATGTTGCTCATACATGTGTGTGTGCGCACATGCTTACACCACCAGCCATACACAGAGCCCCTCCCCCTGCTCAGATCTAAGCTAACACATCACTTTAGCCCACAGCTGAGGAAAGCCCAGGTGAGGCAGAGGATAGGAAGGAGCCAAGAGAGGGGGCAGAAAACGGCCCTGGTTTGGAGAGGTGCGCTGGTTCCCCGGCTCTGCCCTTCCAATCAGGCAAGGGTAGGCGGAATGCCCCATAGTGTCCCCCCCCCCAGCCCTCAAGGTGACCCTGAAGTGGCCCTCTCCTGCTCCTCTGCTCCCCAGGCTGGTTTGGGCTGGGGCCCAGCGCCTACTCTCCCTGTGACGCATGCGCATGCACGGTGGGGAGGAGGCTCCCAGCACAGTGTCCCGTATGCGTCAGTTGCCCTGTCCTCATCCTGGGCTGTCTGCCCACCACCCGTTGAGGCCTGGTGCAGCCACGGGAAGGACAAGGCCACAAAGGCGCTGACTGCAGCACTTGGCCCCCTGCCCAGCTGCTCGCCAGATCAAGGTGCAGGTGTGCAGGGGATGGGTGTGAGGGTCTCAGGGTCAAATGTACAAGGTCAGCCTCCCGTGCTCCTAGGAGGGTGCTCCTGGAACACAAACATCCCTGGGAGGAAGGAGAAAGGAAGCTATGGAGACAAGCACGTCCAACAGGACTGACCACAGGGAGGGAGGTGACAGGCTTGGGTATGACAGTGTGACACGGGTACCTGCTGCCTACCTCCCAAGACCCAAGGAGACAGAGACTGGACCAAGCTAAGCCCCCAAACAGATCTAAGAGCATGTCAGAAGGAGGAAGGAAGCGTGAGAACACACGTAAGAGCATGTCAGGAGGAGGAAAGCGTGAGAACACATCTAAGAGCATGTCAGAAGGAGGAGGGAAGCGTGAGAACACACGTAAGAGCATGTCAGAAGGAGGAGGGAAGCGTGAGAAC
Source organism: Rattus norvegicus (assembly GCF_021556685.1). Taxonomy (NCBI): domain Eukaryota; kingdom Metazoa; phylum Chordata; class Mammalia; order Rodentia; family Muridae; genus Rattus; species Rattus norvegicus. The sequence goes on from NC_141540.1 coordinate 119,801,038, forward strand.
ACACATAAGAGCATGTCAGGAGGAGGAAAGCGTGAGAACACATCTAAGAGCATGTCAGAAGGAGGAGGGAAGCGTGAGAACACACGTAAGAGCATGTCAGAAGGAGGAGGGAAGCGTGAGAACACACATAAGAGCATGTCAGGAGGAGGAAAGCGTGAGAACACATCTAAGAGCATGTCAGAAGGAGGAGGGAAGCGTGAGAACACATCTAAGAGCATGTCAGAAGGAGGAGGGAAGCGTGAGAACACACGTAAGAGCATGTCAGAAGGAGGAGGGAAGCGTGAAAGCGGCTGCCGAGAGCCCGATCATGACCGTGCTGAGCCCCAGGGGCAGCTTAGGAGCCATGCAGCAACAGACACGCCAGCACAGGCAGGGAACACATCTCAGATCTGTGCAGCATCGGCAAAGAGCAGTCTGGCCAGCTACAGGCTGTGCGATGTCTCTTCCCATGAATCCTTGGAAAGGAGGAAGAGCCAGCAACCCCAGTGGGCACTGGGGTGGGGGTGTAGGTCAGAGCTGGAGAGAGACTGCCTGAGCCACCTGGCGGTGTTCTTCTGTCTCAGGCTTGGCTTCAGTGGCCAGGTTGACCCAGCTGGGGTTGTGCCTTGGCCATGGTTTCCCTTCATGGACTCGGAATCCTGGCGTCCGCAAAGTGGGGTGAGCCCGGCTCAGTTGGATTCCAATCTTCTCATAGGGAAGCTGGGGCCAGGACAAGAGAGGGAATGTGGTCCAGGTCCTGCGTAGAACTAGAGCAGATCAGACTCAGGACCCAGGGTGTCAAGCCCCAGCCTCTCAGTGGGATGCTCTGCTCTCAGCAAGCGTTCACTCCCTGCAGTGCAGCGCTGGCCTGAACCCTGGCTCCCACACACAGAAGCTCAGTGGACGTACCCCACAGGCATGGCTGGCTAACAGTGGGTTCCCACAGGACAGAAGCCCAGGCCTAGCAGTGCACTTGGTATGGCTTCTACCATGACACCACAGCCTGTGGTGCTTTGAATAAGAATGGCCCACTCTGAGACTCTTGGTGAGCCTTGGGCATTCTGAGCCTCAGTTTCCCCTCTTCTGTGGTAAGGTGCCCAGTACCCGGGACTTCCAGGAGCCTCTGGGACACAGCAGAGCACACCTGTCTTGTAACGTCAGTCTCATCTGTGCTGACCCCAGGCCTCCCACTCCTATGGGAACACTGCTCAGCTCAAGTGACAGGGACAGGACATGGAAACATGGCTGGTGCCCTGGTCACCCCTTAAAGATGAAGGAATTGGCAGGGAAACATTGCAGGTGGCAGCTCAGCCCCAGCACAGACACCTCACAGGGTCAGGCTGGCCAAGCTCCCTCCATGCCACAACTCACATCCGTGACTTTACCCCAGATTAAACAGAACGGAAGCCTCAGTCCCAGACAGAGCTCACAAATCTTACAGCAATGTCACCACCCCTTTCTAGAGGCTAGCACTGGGCCATCGGGGCCACTCCCCATCCTTCCACCTTCTGGGGCCAAGGCTTGGGCCTCAGGGCAGGACAGTAGGGTTTACTGCTGCCTTCCCCTTCTAGAGGCTTCTAAGGCAAACAGTCCTGGATCTCTGCTCCTCTATGAAGCTGGGAAATTGTGCCACCACCACTGAACTACCTGGCAGGTTGATAAATTAGTGGGATCTCAAGTATGACAAGCCCTGGGAGAGGAAAATGCAGGCACCGGAAGTAAGAGGCTCTGGGGTCAAATACAGAGCTGTGTGACCCAGGCAGGTTCATCACCCTCTCTGGGCTCCAGTCTCCTTGCCCAGAGGTGCCTTTTCAGTGGCTCAGGCATACCTAACATATCCTTGAATGTCAGCCCTGTGTGGCTAATGCTTCAGTTAACAGACGAAAAGACTGGCGTACTAGACTCAAGGCAGTAGGGTACACACTGACCCTCATGAGTTTCCTCCTCAGTGTACCCCTACCTGACAGAAGCCTGTCCCAGCCCCTGGGAGGCTAACTTCTCTGTCAAATTCTTAGCTGAGACCTCAACCGTAGGACCTTTGCACATGATTCTGCTTAGCATATACTTTCTCAGCACACCCACTGCCTGACCTCAGTCAAGTCTCTGCTAAGCTGCTCCACACCTCACCCCTGCTTTGTCACTAAGCCTGAGAGAACCCCCTTGTCGCTCAAGCTAGCTGTGGTCCCCTCACTGCACTCAACTGTGACACTAGGTCCTCAGCTGCCACCCACTCCCCTATACCACCAGCCAGAACAGCACACGCAGTGCCTCTCGTTTACTGGTGCAACCCCCCCCCCCCGCCCATGCTTTCCATAGCAGGCCCCGGCACACCAGGGCTGGGCCACTGTGTGCAGGAAGAGAGGCTGAATGAAACCCATGACTCCTCAGGGCCAGGGTGTCAGGTCAGAACTCACCATCCATGGGGGCTCTCGATGTGTCGGGGAATGCCCTGAGCCTCCTGGCCTTGTTAGCCCCTTACACTGTTCATTTCAGACAGAGACAGAGGCTCAGAGAGGTTTAACTATGCTCAAGGTCACACTGCTGGGAACCTGAGCCAGCCTGAGTCTTGCTAGGGTCTCTGCAGGGACTGTTTGCATCTATAACACTCTCTGTAGGTGCCTGATGCTTGCTGCATCCTCTCCCTCCCCCACCTCCCAACCATGATGTCAGCTCCATCCTACCCTAACTTCAGCCTTCCCAGGTCCTACAACTGTGCTACCTGGAACGCAGAATCAAGGCTGATGTCTGAGCCATCACTTCCACCAGGCCTGGCTTCCTACCTCTGTCAGAGCAGCAGGGGCATGCGTCAGTGTTGCTCTCACCTTGTCCTAGATGTCACCCAGGCCCCGGGGCCCGTGCACACACTGCCCGACACCCTCAGAACGTCCAGGACAGCCGGGGGCCTCTCTGTCTCTGTCTCACCCGAGGTGCTGGGTTTCATCCACCCCATTCAGTCACGTCCCATTAGTCTCAGCCCACAAGCCAGCTGCTCTGCATCCCCAGGGAGCTGGCCTCTGCCCTCTGTCTCAGCACCCACACTGTATTGCCCCTTGCTGGGAGCAGCCATAGCTGTACCATGTCACAGGGAGGAGCTAGCAGGCCAGAGGAACACGCCATCCCTCCAGGCACACACAGTCAGGCACCACACCTCCAACACCCCATAGAGGCTGCTCTTGTACCTGCTCTCTCTGCACAATAGCCACAGCTTGCTGTCTCTGAGCTTTAGTGGGCTTCCAAAACCAAAAAGGACTCCCCTCTCCACCCTTTTCCACATGTATGGGGCTTGGAACTCTTGGCTGGAGACATAGCCAAGAAGGGCCTGCCTTAGGTGGGGCCCTGACACAGGAAGAGCATGGCTTTGGGGCAATGAGGTCTGGGGAGTGGGTTCCTTGTGCAAGGCCTGAAATTTAGGATTTATTGTCTGTGGGCCTCAATTCCATCAGTTGAGAGAACAGCGGTGTGCATGGGTCTTGGGTTCTGTCCACCGTGTCCCTCTCCCAGCTCACAGGTTCCTCTACATCCCTACTCCCAGCACTAACCACAGACAAACCTCCAAGCTGCTGCAGACAGGAAGTCAAGGATTGCTACAAAGCCTTGGGCTTGGCCAGTGTCCAGAGTCTGCCATGGAGGCCCAGCCCTGGTTTGTGAGCAGTTCTGCGATCGATACTTAGCCTGACCCAGCTCCTGCCCACCCCAGCCCCAGCCAACCCAAGGCTCCAGGCACAGAGGCCCTTAGGTGGCTCTGTAGGGAAGTCCATTCTAACAGCACCCCAGTCACTTCCTGACTCTTGCAGACCCCGTCCCACCCTCGCTCAGGGTGCAGTCTTCCTTCTCCTCCACCATCACAGGATCTCTCCTCCCCTGGAACCCAACTCCCCTCCTAGCCTCTCCTCCCCACACCTGACCCTGCCCTTTCTCTCTCTGGCCTCTCCCCCCCCCAGCCTCTCCTGTCTCCCCACCTAATCTCTTTTCCCCTATAATGCCTGCCCACTCCCAGCCTGGCCTCTCCACCCACATTGCCCCTGCCCTCTTCTGCCTGACCTCTCCTCCCCCACTCGGCTCAGCAGCAGCCCCTGGGCACTACTCACCGGTCTCCACTGGACCCGCTCTTGCACAGTGCCTGTGCGCGCACGCTGCCTCTGCCTGCATGGCCTCCATTCATTCATTCAATAAACATTTATGGAACACCTACTATGTACCAGGCACCGGCTAGGCCCACCCTCTTGGTTCTACCTGCAGTCTGCTCCTCCTCCAAGGTCCCAAGGGTGGGCATTTTCCTGCCTTCCAATATCCTTAGGGTCGTTCCAAGGCAGGGCAGTTTGTCAGGGGACCTCTGGGGAGAAGCGGAGGCTCCAGGTTGGAGCATGCAGCCCACTGGGGCTAGCCTGGCCTGTCAGGAGAATACATGGGCAGAAAAGGCATCAACTGGGGAGATCACTCATGTGGGGAGGGGAAATGGGCCTGTGAGCCTGTGCTCTTTTGAACACCGCTATGCAGAGGAGGGGACTAGGTCTCCAGCTGCTATGCAGTGCCAGTCTCCTCCTTGGCCCCAGGCTCTGACTCATGCAATGCCAAGGGACCCTGCTTCATCTGGACAGTAATTACATTTTGTTTTTAGCTAGCTGGCAATTGGGAAGCTTGGGAACTCTCGTCTTTAAAGCATCCCTGTTTCTGGAACCCGCTAGCATCCTTAGACAACCGGGTACACCATGGTTCTGCCTGCTCTAGGACAGAGCAGGAGGCACGGCCCTCCCTGACTGTCGCCCTGATCCCTGGGAACTGTTGGTTATGAGGCCAACAAGATGGGGACTCTTGGAGTCGGGGTAGAAACACCAGCTTGCATGGGGACCCACCAGCAGGCTGCTCCTAGCCCACACATCGGACCTTTTACCTCCATCCCCACCAGATACTACTATGCCCCACAGTGGTTCTGGGTCTCAGAACTCTTAAGACCATCAACAGCATGGGGTATCATTTGGGGAGCCTCCAATGGTGAGTCTAGGGTTCTAGAATGTATCTGTGGCTCTTTGGTCCTACCAGTCTATTGAATCTGGGCCAGGACTAGGAGTCCTCCATTCTCCAGGACTTTAAACTGTCCCGTGTGTTCCTGGCTTCCCCTTGGCTTTTAGCAGGGAGGTCTTCAAAGAGCATCCCACACCTGATGCCCTCCTCTGAGGACTTCTGATTCTCACCTGCCCTCCACAGTGCTACCTGGGTTTCTGGGTCACATGGGGATTCCAGCTGAATTTTCAGAACAAGCCCCTACCCTGCCACCTGGCCTCTGCTGAGTTCCTGCTCAAAGCTGCAAGGACATCGGGCCTAATCTAACTCATGAGCCAAGTTTGGACCAAAGGGCTGGGGGTCCCGGACAACCAGGGTTTCCTCCCATGACTCACTGCCTCTCCCAGACCCCAGCATCCAGGTGTCTCTGGACTCTCAGCCCCACCCAAGGCTGTGGCTAAGAACTCCTCCCAGGTCTGAGTCAGCTATCTCCTTCCTACCTCCAGGCAGGTGGTGGCAAAGGCCAGCATGGGTGCCACCTGAGACGGTGTGGAACACCCTCTCCTGGCCCTGAGGGTAGTTGCTCTGGGAGTTGGGGGCCAGCCTGAAGGCTGTCTTGGAGGCTGCAGGGGGCCTGCAGCTGCAGCCCAGAGAACAAGGAGGCTCTGTCCGCACCCAGGGCCCCGGAAACGCCACTGGGGGAGGGCCACCTGTGACCACAGTGATGACATGCCTTAAATCATGGAAGCTCCTGTGTCTACCCACTCAGGGGGTCTCTCAGGCTATCCTGCACGGTCAGGGCCATACTCTCTCATCACACACAGGGGACCTGGCAAGCTATCTTCCTGGGTGTTTCCTCTTCTGAGAAAAGGGGACAGGAAGGGGTCTCACTATAGGGAACAGCTTAGAGGGAGCAGGGTGTGGCACATAGTAACTGCTCAATAAAGTTGACTGCTCCAGAAGGTTCTGGAGGCTGGCTCCGGGAGCAATGGTGCCAACTGGCAAGCCTCTAGCCTCATCAGCTCCATGCTGACAGTGGCCGTGCAGAGCCTGTGGCTTGGTCCCTGCCCTGCTCTTTCCTCTGGTCCTGAGAGCACAGCACCCAACTCTGTCTCTCTCCTGACCCCTCTCTGAGGTCCTGGACCCTCAAAGCCCATTTCCCACCCCAGCCTTGAAGCCTGCAGCAGCCTCGGTTTCTCTCCCATTGCCAAAGCACAATGGCTGTTATAATTAACGGATTATCTCAGCGCGACAGCTGTGCCCCTTTGAAAATTAGGTTGAATAACAAGATCCTGATGTATGGTAATTTCCTTTCATCTCTCTACCACTTCCTCTCTCCCTAGCCCCAGCCCTGTTACGAATGCAAATGCTCTACTCCATTCCAAACACCTTCCTCCCACTGCAGCCTCCCCTTCCTGGGACTGAGCTTGGGGTCTGCCTTCCCTGACCTCCAGGGGTCTCTTGCCACCCATGTCTTGACATCCATTATGCCTCCCTCTCTGAAAACATGGTGGGCAGAGGGAAATAACAGTCATCCCAGTCTGAGGAACTGCATAGCTGCCTTTCTCCCAAAGTCCCTGTCCCTCAGAAGCTTACCTGGGGTACCAACCCCAGCTTGCTGCTCCTCTCCAGCCTGCCTCCTGCCCCAGAGTACATCTTGGTCCTCTCTGTGGTTCCTAATAGATGCTTTGTGATACCCACCATCACCTACCTACCCCCCAACAGCCCTGCTCCCGTTGCCTGTCTCCTCCCTAGCACCTGGAAGGACAGACACTCTTCCCGCCCCCACACATCCTGTCTGGCTTCTCTCCAGCTCCCCACCCTAGGGATCTTCATGCCCACCAGCCCCACTCCTGCTGGACTCCACTCTGGCAGCATCCTGACTGGTCGACCTCCTGGCTTTACCAACTATCACATCTATCCTCCTCCCGGCAGAGGGAGAAGAGCTAGAACGCAGAGCTTCCCTGATTCCTGGCTGACAGGGAAATTCCAGCACACCCACAGCCCAGCCCCTGTGGCTGGAACCTGCTCTCCTCATCTGGTTGGGGTGTCCCTTATGGGTCCCTATGGCCCTTGGGCTTTGTCCTTCTCCATCCCTAGCAGAATCCTGTCACTTGCTTCTCCCCTAAGACTCAGTTCTCCAGGGAAGGCCCGCTTCTGAGTCTCCCCACCAGCCCAGTAAACACCAGCCCTCAGTAGGTGCTCAGTGAATAGCTACAGCTGCTAAGTAGAGAGGAGAATCAGCCCTCCCATGAACAAATTAAGAAACCGAGGCTCAGAGTGGCTAATGGTCTCTCACACAGTCATGCAAGGCAACACCCAGACTGGAGCCCTGCTCTTAGGTCTGAGTTCTTTGTGTTCTCTTCTGAGGCTGTAGGGGAAGACGTTCCCCACAGTGGGGTGGGGGTTCAACACCTGGAAGCCTTAGCTGGGGAGACAGGATCCCAGGCCAGACTGTCACTCTCTATAGCTAACCCTGAACCCCAAGCCTCAGCCTACAGAAAGGAGCCACCTCTATACTGGTCTATAAGGGTGGCATCTGGGAGAGCCCTGCCATGGCTCTCAGGAACACCTCAAAGCATTGGGGTAGACAGGGTGGGAGAGTCACACAGAGTACGGACCCTCTCAGCGAGAGGTAATGGTAGGAGCATTGGTGGGTTGGGGTCAGATCATTACCCTGGGCAATGTTGGGTTGGGTCTGGTTTACTACACTGTGAACTGGGCCCACAAATACCCACCTCCATGGGCAGTGGTAAGGACCAACCATGACATGCCCAGCACAACACAGATGCCACACTAACTACATGGCTGCTGGTCCTATGGGAGTTCCAGGGACAGGAAGAGGAGGAGTTTGAGACAAAGCAGCCATGTGTCCCTAACTCGCTCCTCAACAGCCCATTATGGCCACCACTGCCCCAAACAGAACTCACATCCTCAAACTCTCTCACTTTCTCTGAGCTCACACCCTAACATCTCCTCCTCTAGCCCCACAGAGCCTCTGGGATGCCTGACCCCATGCCCTCCAGGTTTTTGTTCCTGAGCCTGAGGAGTGAGGGTTGTTCCCACCTGTCCCTCACCGCCTTGGGGCCCAAAGCTCAGCCCCTTCTCTGCAGGAGGGGGATGGCCTCCCTGCTCTACTCCACCCCCAATAAGTGGCCCATGGAATCCTGAACAAGCCTGGCCCCACCTTGCCCTCCCATACTGGGAGGGGAAACTGAGGTATAGACAAACAGTAGCCTTCCCATGATGCACTTCAAGCCTAGGCTCTGCTCCTCCAACCCTCCACAAGGCTTCTCTCTTGGTACCAGAACTATCTGAGAATGGGAACCCCCACTTTCCTCTCTGTGTTCCCCAGTGCCTAGCCTAAGGCCTGGCGCATAGTAGGCACTCAGTAAATGTCTGTTGAATTGAATTGCACTCAGGGCGGCCAGTCGTCTCTGCTCTGGAAGAGAAGCATAGAGTTAGTGGAGCTGTTTCCATGGCAACCAGGGGCTGGACCACACTGTTGAGGGAGGAGTTCAGTCACCCGCTACCAAGGACCCCAAGGGCCCTGGAGAGGGGCCTGCTGAGAGGGAACATTCAGACTTTGGTGAGTCTGAATTCAAGTCATGCTGCCCCTAGGGCCTCATAGGCCCCATCTAGAGGTAACACTTTGGTCCCTTCCAGCAGATGACAAGGACCAGAAGAGATGCAGGAGGCATGCACATAGTGGCCTCCAGCTTAGGAGCTGCGAGTACTTGGTACCTAATGACTATGAACTGCCTGGGAATCATGCCCATTCTACAGCTGAGAGGACTGAGGCTTGGAGCAGGAGCAGGGCTGCCCTGGATCCCGTGCTGTATAGGCAGTCTCCCTGCAGAGTTGGAAGAAGCAAGGCATGACAACGACATCCTCAGACAAAGACACAGACCCCACCCCCACCCCACTGAGGGTGGCCCCAGTTCAGCCCAAGCAGCTGAAGACTGTGCAAGCCAAGAACCCAGCAAGAGTTCCCGAGCACAGAAGGGCAAGGTGAGAAGGGGGCTCACCCCCGTTTGCCTCTCCCCACAGGACGAGCTCAGATACAGCAGCCCCCCAGAGGGTTCAAAGCAGTCCTCAGATCCCAGGTTGCCATAGCCTTAGCAGACCCAGAGTTAATATAGATCAGTGGGGTCTATAAATATACAGCTAAGTTGGCCCCGCAGGGCCCCAACCCCAGCCCTGTCCCAAAGCCGCCTTCCTTCTGGGCCTTGGTTTCCATGTCTGTCACAGCAAGCTGCACCAGAACAGAGCCTGTCAAAGTCAACAGAGTTCTACCCCAGTAGGGCTGGCTAGGAGAGAGAGGCCCTTAGGGCCCAGGTCAGAGCCCCAGAAGGTAGAAGAGACAAAGGAGGCTCCCCAACCTCCTTGTTCTCTCACAGCCAAAGGTATGGAGGCTGGGGCCTGCTCACTGCCTAGGAGTGTGGAGCCATAGTGAAAGAGACCTAGAGTAGAGGTGGGGCTGCGACTTCAACATCCTACAGCCAGGAGCCAGGAGTCACAAGAGCTGCCTCCATGGGCCACGCTCTGGGGTATCCTTTGCCCTCTGGGGCTATCCCAGCTTGCAAGAGGAAGCAGCAGGGCTTCATTGGGGGTGAAGCCAGGAGACAGCCCGAGCCACTCTGCAAAAGCCAGGGTGCAGCAGAGCCCAGCGTGGCCTCCATGCCTACTCTGGAGCTGGAGGAAGGAAAAGGCAGATGCCACAGGCTGATTCCATGCCCACAGCCAGATGTGGGTCAGAGGCAGAGGCGCACCTCCTGGTGCCTCGAGAGCACCAGGCCCTGCACGCTTAGGATATCAGCCACAGCAACAGGAGCACTTGAAGGAGAAGACAAGGCAAGGCTGAGAGGGGACTGTGTAGCCCAGCGGTAAGCACATCTGGGATCTGACACAAGTGCCTACTGACTCATAAACATGCCGTCCCCAGCAGCAATGGCTGCAGCATCTAGGTGCCCCAAGGCCACACATGGGGAAGGAGCAAGGTCTCATGGGAATCTCAACTCACAGGACTCACACAGCAGGTAGAGAAACGGGAGAACCTTAAGGCCATCCCCCCCTCTGCACCCCTTAGGACAAGACCCGGAACACTCCTGAGCTGTGTTCATGCCCTCTGAGTCACAGGATGACAGCTCAAGCCCGCCCCTCACAGTCAGCAGCCTGGACATCACTGGGCATCCTCAAAGCCACCTTCCAGACCCCATGCAGCTGCTACAAGAAGTGAAGGGTAGACCGACGGTCCCTGCCCCCTTTACAAACTGTAGAGCATTATCCTTCACCAGCTTCTATAATCCTTTCTCATCTACATCTCAACTCTCTTTCCTCCGCCCCCCAGGTTAGGACAGAGGACCTCACAGGTACCCGCCTAGCGCCCCTCACAGCCTTTCTGTCCACTCTTCTCAAATCCTGCACCAGTGTGGATAAGTGCGCCCCAGGCCTGCCTTAGCGCACAGGGCTTGCCTCACTGGACTCTCTGCATCCTGGGAGCCAGCCATTAGTCTGTTGGTTCCATCCATCCTACATCAAGGACATAGAGGCTCACGGTGGTTAACTTGGCTTTCTCAAGACAGCCGCACGAGAAACAGACGTTTCGGCCGTGACTCCGTTGAGTCGGAGGACCTGCTTGGGTGTCTCCAGCACTCCGGCCGCTGTGGTCCCCAGTTCATCCATGCCCACCTGCTCCCAGTTTATACAGCTTCCCAGATGTGTACAATATTCATGTTTTCACCGCAACGGCTCAACACCTCCCCTCCAAGGCCTTCGGGAGCCCCATTAATCATTCAGACACACCTGCATATTCATTAACTTCTGAATTAATACAGAGTCCTTTATTACCTCAGGCCTGCTGCCTGCATTAGAGACACTTGGACTTCATTCATTATTAAACTCCCCTGATAAATGATCACATCTCTTCTTCACAAGGGAGGGGCACAGCACCCAGACCCGCGAGCCAACAGGTCTGATCCCAGTATCAGCGGCTGTGTGACCTTGAGCAAAACCCTTACCCTCTCTGGGCTTCGCACATATTGAACTGGTAAAATCAGACAGGTCAGTCGCCACTGGCCAGCTTTGTCAAGGTAGTCTTATCCCACCCTTTGTCCCTGCTCTATCAGTTTCTTGGACTCACTCATTCCTTGCTCTCCAGAAGTGAAGTGACCCTAAAGACCACCCAGGGTGGGCTCTGTCACTAATAGTGGCAGGGATTATAGCAGCCCCCAGCACCTCCCGAGCCCATCCCTGCCCCAGGTCTTGAGCTAAGCCCAGCACTGTTCCTCATAGCATACACCGTGTTCAGTATAGAGAGGCAGACATGGGGTGACTGAGGCCAGCAAAGTCAAGCTTCTCTCCCCAGAATGGCTAGGGCTGGCTGTGAGCTCCACAAACCATCTGGTTCAGGCCGGCTCCATCCAATGCCTCCTGCCCTCACGGATCCTTCCACGCGCATGCTTGCCGGATGGAGACGCACATAGCTGGCTTCCTCAGCAGACATCACATCGGTCTCCATTATGCCTGGCGCCTAGAGGCCCAAACGAAGCGTGAGGATGCCTTGGTTTGTATCCCCCTTGGCCCCCACCCTGCTGGTGGAAGAACCCTGCCTTCCACCTCCACCACGCTCCTCAGGTGGCTCCAGGCTGAGGGTCACCAACGTCAGCAGGTCTAGCTGCCTCCCCACCCAACTGAGATACAGGCCTGAAGCTTTGTTCTCATCCTCTGGTTCTATCACTGTGGGCCCCCTACCAAGCCCCTGGGTGCCTCTGCTCCATTACTCCTCATGCCGAACTTTGGCCTCTCCCCCCTCCCTCTCATCCCTCATCTACAATCTATGTTGACACCTGCCCAGGTCTCACACTTGCTGCCCCTCTGCCCAAGCCAGTACAGCTCTTAGGCAGATAGAAAGCAGGACTTCCAGCATCCCTGCATCCTCCCATCCCAAGGGCCACCCATTGGGGCCTCCTCCTCAGAGCTAGTCAGGAGCTGCCTTGGGCCCAGGTTGAAGCTGGAAGTCTTCTTGAAGGTCACCATCCCCCAAGGACCTGGCTGTCCCTCAGACTCTACCCACCTTGTCTGATTATGGGTTCCTCCCAGACTTGTGGCATCACACAGCAAGCAGCCCCAACCCACAGCCCTGGTAACAGACAACTGTGCACTTGATACCCCATAAAGAAGCTTCCTATGGAGTCCCTGTGGCCAGCACTGGGCCACCCACCACCAACAGCTTAACCAGACCACTTCTCAGATGAAATCAAGACCCAGAAAGACAGAGCAGTCTGGCCAGGACAGTGTGGCTGGGATGTAAGCACTACCCTATAAGAATCTGGCTATGGCAAAATGGATATCAGGCCCTGACCACAGGTCGGATTATTTAGTCACTCACACCCTGAGGGATGGGCCTAGTTGTCCTACCCATCGGAGAGATGAGGAAATGGGCCCACAGCAGTGGAGCCACTTGCCTAAGAAGCTAAGAACCCAAAAGCATGAGATTGCCCCAGCTGTACCTCTCAAGCTGCTCTGCTTAGATTGCTCGGGAGTGGGGGAGAAGACACGAACACCACCAACAGCAGAGGCCTGAGCACAGCAGCAGACACCAGTCCCTCACAACCTCCACCTCCTCTGTAAGTGCGGGACCAGACTATCCAGCGCCTCATCAAAAAAACTTTCTCCATCGACCATCCCCAGACCCTGAGCTATAAAGACATGTGGAATGGAGGAATGGAGGGGGTGGGTACTGACTGTCACCAAAGGGATGGGAGATCCAGGGAATGAGTGACAAAGAGTGACATGGGACAGGCAACAGCCAAGCCCTGAACCCCAGGGCCACCAGGAAGCTAGAGGACAGACAGAAGCTGGGGAGTCTGGGAAGCTATGCACCCAGAAGTCTATGTCCTGCCAAGTACCCTGTCCACCAACTGCACCTGCCAAGGTCTTGTAGCTGCCTGGACTGGGACTCAAAAGGGAAGCAGGGATAAGGGGTCAGGAGCGTGGGATGGGACACACGGGGACCCCAGGCAAATCACAAACCACAAATGCACTCAAGCTTTAGAGTCTAAAGATACCTTCCTGAAAGTTATTTTGTACAACAGTCAGCTCCTAATTTCTCTTATAAAAAGCCACTGGGCTGGGGGTTGGGGATTTAGCTCAGTGGTAGAGCGCTTGCCTAGGAAGCACAAGGCCCTGGGTTCGGTCCCCAGCTCCGAAAAAAAGAACCAAAAAAAAAAAAAAAAAAGCCACTGGGCTTGCAAAAGCAGGGCGGCCTGCCTAGCTTTCTGGACACATCTGTGTTGTATGGTCCGCAGGAGCCCTGCAGAGGTGGGGGGAGCATGATCGCAGTTCCCTGGCCCCCCCTACACAAGGTAAGTATACAGTAGGTGATCAGTAAATGCAGCCAATGCTAACTGTCAGAACCTGTGTCCCCAAGTCTGTGATCAGGCACAAGTACCATCTGTGGTCTTCCACCTCAACGAAGGTCAGAGCCAGCAGTGACCACAGCCCCGAGGAAGGGAACTGAAGCCAGAGGAGGCGGTGGCTTGGACCAGCCTCAGAGCACCCCAAAGTCCCTCTAGAGCACCTCTTCTATCCATTAATATTGTCGAGCTGCTGCAAGTTCCCTGCCCCTTTCCTCAGCCCCTCCTCTCTGCCGTCTGACACTTGCTAGTCCCCTAGGTTGGTGGCTCTCAACCTTCTCAATGCTGTGACCCTTTAACACAGTTCCTCAAGCTATGGTGACCCCAACCGTGCAATCATTTTTATTGCTACTTCTTAACTGTAATCTTGCTACTATTAGGAATTGTAATATAAATATTGGATATGCAGGGTATCCAAAATGCTGACCCCTATTTGACCTCTGGAGGGTCTTGACCCACAGACTGACAACCACCCTGCTACTGCTACATCCACTTGCTAGATCCCGGCATGCTTGAGGCTCAGCAGGTCTATCCTACCTCTGCTCCTCAAGCGCCCCCATGTGTCACGGCTGCCATCACAAGGCTGCCTGTGGTTCAGCTCTGCCTCTCCCACCTTTGAGAAGACCCACCTCACACCTCACACCTCACATCTCCCCCTTCCCTCTCCTCCTTTAACCTCTCTCTACACTGCCTCCACACAGAGCTTCCCAGAAAGCTCTCTGCTCTGAGGCTGCCCCGTGCTGCTCAAAATCTTTTGATATTTCTGCAGTCCTGGAGAGGGGACCCCAGCTCTTAAAGTCATAGCAAGCATCTGTATAAGAACCTGTATCTTCCTCCCACCAGTGCTGTGAACTTCCCCAGTGTTAGCCCCGTCACTGCCTCCAGGAAGTCCTTCCTAATCCCAGGTTTCTCTACTGAATTGTCCTGTATTTGGCAGTTCACCAATGGTCCACAGTTTTCCCTTGAGAGGACCAGGGCAGCATGGGTCCCAGCATAAAGGCAACACAGAGAAGGAACAACACTGGAGGCAAAGGGACCGTGTGACCTTCCCGCAGCTTTCCCGGGGCTGTTCTCACTAGTACCCACAACAGGATCCAGGTCATTATTATCACAACTGTAGGGGCTTGACCAACATGCGGACAACCTGGCATCCCATCTTAAACCTGCCCAGGACCGTCAGGCCAGACAAGTGCAAAGGGACAGGGACAGGGACGGATGTGGATGGAGCTTCTGAGATGAGCCCAGTCCGCATGTGCAGCTGGCACAGCTGGCCTCTTATCAAGATACGTGGGCCCCACTACACATGGGCAGTCTCTGAAGGCCAGCAGCTGGCCTGGAGCTGACCCTTGCGTGCATCTGCCTGTGAGAGGCGAAAGGAGCACAAGAGAGAACGAACCTTCACAGACAGCAGCCAATTGCACCCTGGGAGCCTTGGGCCCCAAGGAAAGAGCAACAAGAAGCACCTGCAACCCAGACCCCCATTCTTGCTCTAAAGCCTCCAGCTGTGTGACCTCCGGCAGCCTGCACAGCTTGTCTGAGCCAACTTCCTCATGGGTCTCTAGAGATGCGATGTTAGATGAAATCAGAGCAGTGCACGCTCGATGCAGAGCACCTTGTGAATCAGGCCCTTTCAGGGTCCTCTTCACAAAAGCCTGCTCAGAGCCCTGCCGCCATAACTGGGGCACCAGACCTGTTAGCCATGCAATGCCATGCATGGTGACCTCAAACCTTGCACAATGCCCCCACTCTACAGGTTCCCTCTGGCTCTGCCCTTCCCTCTCACCCTTCAAAAGCAGCTGGGATGCTGGGCTTCTAGCCCAGCTGTTTCTGCCTGTGAGCCAGTGCAGCCAGCAGCAGCTCCGGCCACTTACTGAAGCCTCCCTTCCACCGAAGAGCAAGCCCTCCTCCGTCCTTCTTGGACCCAATCCAGGCACCCTTCCCTCCCTGTGTACCGACAGCTAACCGGTCCACAGACAGCTGCAGCAGCTGCCCCCAGGGAAGCCCCCTCCTGGCTGCAGCCTCAGGCTACCATCTGTGCAGCTACCTGGGTACCATCCTAGACTTCAGAGTCACCCGGTACCTCCTCGGCTCCCTGGGAATCTGACAGTCTCCTGTGGCAGGAACTTGGAAGAAGTTCCACTCTAAGCACAAACTACTTCTCCCCACACAAACACACTCTCTCTCTCTCTCTCTCTCTCTCTCTCTCTCTCTCTCTCTAGGTACATGCATGTGCACAGCATGGGAACACATGCCATACATGCACATCTGCATACCTATGCTTATGTGCCATGTATGCATGTACATATACCACGCATACATATGCATGCAATCCAGTGTGTCATACATATGTACATGCATACCACATACATGTGTGCTTATATAGATATGTGCTCACACATGTATGATATATATCTCATCTCCCCCCCCTTCACTGGGGCTGGGCTCTCTGGTTATGTCCCTTGTTTTGGCCCCTCCTTTGACCCTGTTCCTCCCCATTCCTGCCCTCTCCAGTGGGCTGCAAGCCCCCTTTTCATTGTTCCCCTCTATCCCTTTGCTCTCCCCTCGTGTGTTTGGTCTTGAAACACCATTCCCACATCACAGCTCTTGCATGCCTGACATGTTCCCTACTGCTAGAAGACACTGAATCAGTGGTTCTCCTCCAGGCCTTCCTCATGTTCCCCTCCAGGCCTCCCCGGTGCTGCCTGGTAAGCATCTCACTGTCTCTAACCCTAGCATCTGTTCACACCTCTTGGCCTACACAAAGATTCCACAGCCCCACTGTACTGGCAATTGCTACCAGGGACTCCAAGTTGCCTCTTACAGGAAGTCCTCCAGCACAATAGGCTTGGTCTCTGAGCCTGCCCTCTACTTGGCCTTGAGAATTAAGCAGAAGCTGTGTCTAGTGGCCTCTAGACACACACACACACCCCAGTCCTTGCATAACGCTTCTCCATACAGGCCCTGCAGAACTGCCTCTCCCATGCTGCCCTAGCTCTCAGGGGCTACTCCGTCTACTGTGATCCTCTTACTCACCACTTCTCCCATTCCCATGAGCCTCCAGGGTCACACTCCTAAGCTCCTGTCATGCCTGCACCCTGACCAGCTTCTGATCAGTTCTCCCTCCCTGTCTACACCCAGGGGAGGAAAGCAGCACCCAGCAGGTCCTGGCAGAGCACATGGAAGAATGGGGGCAGGGAGGAGAGATGGGGAGAGAGGGTGGATCATTAGCCTCTCTGGTCAGCAGCCCTGACCTGTCTGCAGAGGGGCCCCCATGTGGAAACCCAGAGGAAGGCCCACCTGCACTTGGGAACAAGAGCAAAGGCATCTGCCTTCTCCCTCCCCAGTCCCCTGGACTCCTGGGACTTAGCTGCCTGGACAGGCCGGAGCCTCTGAACAGGTGCCTAGAGACCAAGTCTGAGCTACCCACATCCCAGAGTCACCATAAGAGGTTCTGACTTTTGAATGGTCACAATCCACACACAGGAAACTGAGGCTTACGGTCCTGTCACATCTCCCAGAGTGGTCCAGCATCCTGCTCCTCTGGGACCACCCCTAAAAGAAAGAACACCCATTCTCCCCCCGCCCTCCCCCATGAGCCTCACACCTACCCAACTAGAACAGGTGACAGTGAGGGCTGTGTCTGCAAAACCACAGGCTCCCGACACCCTGCCCATCTCTAGGCCTGTCACCTGTCACTGTGGCTCACCGCTCCTGCCCTGCTTCTTCCTATCTGGGGAGATCCAGTGAGGGCTCAGCCCGAATCACTCATAAATCACCACATTTGCGAGGGACTTCTGGTTTCAATAGTGACAGCTGCCATTGTAAGTCACGCATGGTTTTTATTCTGCCCCTCCAGGCCCCACTCCGTGCCTTGCCTTCAGGCAGGCGTGAGGGACCCGTGGAAAGCAGACAGCGTGGTACTGCACTTAGGAAACTCACCACTCCTGAGGAGATCCACTGGAGACCAGGCGTTGTTAGTGGGTCATGGTGGGGTGGCTATGGGACTTCAGGACAACGTCCTAGGCCAGGCCAGAGTGAGGCTCTAGAGCAAGGATCAAACCCCTCTCAGCTCACAAAAGACAATGATTTCAAGAAACATGAATCACAGGAAAAGGGGCATGGCTGCCTGACAAGCCACTGTCATCTCTGTTCTCCATTACTGTCATTGTCCTCGAGGAAACTGAGGCCCAGAGATCTGAAGCAACAGGCCTCAAACCCCATTGCTCTGGGACAGCAAAGCTTGTGGCCTTTCCTATAAGTCCCAGGGCCTCTGAAGCAGCTGATGGCAGTCACTAGAACAGTCTCTGATCTAAGGGCCACGTCACTGCTGATGGCACTGAAGCCAAAGGCTCCCAGAAGCAGCAGGGCAAGAGAAAGCCTAGCCACAGTAAGGGTCACCTGGGAGCCATGGACACAGCTGTGTCATGAACTCACCTGGAATCAGCCAAAGCCAGCTAACACTGGGCAGGAGCAGAGGCCAGCCTTACCTGGAGGTCAGTGTTACCGTGTCACTGGACAGAGCCCGCCTCAGCCCTCACTTACAAACGAGGGGTACAGATTTCTGCATACTTCCCAAACATTAACAGGCTCATAAGAAAATGAGGTATTTCCTCAGCCCCCCAACACCCTGCGTTTGCTTAATTTTGTTTTCCCCTCCCTTCCCCAGCATCCGAGATGGTGAGAGACATGAGAAGCTGCAGATTCCCGTGTTTCCCTGCCAAGTGGGTCTGCCTTTACCTCCCTCCCTGCTTGCCCTGGAAGGGAACACATACACACACACACACACACACACACACACACACACACACACACACACACACATTCGGGGGCTATCTTCCTGCTGCTGTGTGACCTCAGGCTCCAGACTTAACCTCTCTGTGGTCTAATTGCCTCCAAACAAAGTAGGAATTGTGATTGCACCCTGTCTGCCTCAGGGTGGGTGTGAGGATCAAGGCAGATAATCCCAGTAAAGTGCTTAGTAGTCTCTTGGCACCGAGTGAGCCCTCAATAAATGTTAGCCCTTGTTATTATGTAAAGGGGAGAAGGAGAGTTAAATACCTCCCCCAGCTAATCCATTTGTAGAGTTTGCCTTCTGGGGCAGGCTGGCAGCTCCAAACACAGCCCAGCCCGCAGTTTGGTTGTGTTGGCTAGCTCCGTGGATTTAAACTCCAGCTTCCGTGCCATCAGGCAGAGCTGGCTGACCACTGGAGCTGGCTGCAAGCCCCACCACACCCTACTGCCTGACTCAGACCCACCCCACAGGCAGCTCCACATGAACACAGCAGGGTTCGTCGCTCAGGATTGATGTATCTCAAAAGTTGCTTCAGAGCCAGGCACAGTGGCCCGTGCATGCAGTCCCAGAACATGGGCATAGAAACAGGAAGATCAGAAATTCAATGTTAGCCTGGGCTACATGACACTCCTGCTTCTTCAGGAAAAGGGTTTTTAAAAGACCACCATGGTGGCCCACGCCTGTACTAAATGTCAGCACTCAAAGTGCTGAGGCGATTATAAATGTCTGAGGCTAGCCTGTGTAAGACTGTGGGAGAAAGAGAGAAGGAAAAAAGAAAGACAGGATGTGTGTGTGTGTGTGTGTGTGTGTGTGTGTGTGTGTGTGTGTGTGTTCATCTTCATAATTTCATGGCCTCAGAAGGTAAGCTAATGTGGTAGCCCACTTCTGAGCTCCTAGTATTCAGGAAGCTGAGGCAGAAGGATTGCCAAAAGTTCAAGGCTACAAAATGAGTTTTCAGTCAAACAGACTCTCTCTCTCTCTCTCTCTCTCTCTCTCTCTCTCTCTCTCTCTCTCTCTCTCACACACACACACACACACACACACACACACACACACACACACACACACACAGCTGAAGAATGAGGAAAGCAGAGAGAAGAGTAACCAATCCACAGGTCCCAAGGGAGAGGATGGGCACCAGACTTCGCCGCTTTTCTCCCTGTCCCACCAGGCCAGGTGGAAAGGTGTACCCAGAGGGCGGCTAAGCAGAAGCTGCACTGCCAGCCAACCTAGGGGCTTGGAAAATAACACTTGTGTGTTCGCAGACTATTACGGGGGGCTTGCTGGATAAGGGTAGGGGGTGAAGATGGCCCCTTCTCCTTGGAGTCCCCATATCCTCCGTGCTGAGTCTACCTCCGCTAATGGCTCAAGGCAGCAACCATACACAGGGCCCAATTTTATGAACCAAAACTAACCCTCACAGTCTGGTCTGTTTCGGATACTCCAGCGACATCCTCTCCCATCTCCCAGCCCTCAGGAAAAGCAACCGGTCCAAGCAGCAGATTTCAGAGTCACTGAGAGGATCTGAAAGCCTGGCCCCCAAATCCAGCCCTCAAATTCATGGCTATGCACTCCCAACGTGCACCTTCTAGCAAGAGGCAGGAAACAGCAGCCAGTCCCTTTTAGGACAATCACCTGCCTCACAGCTCTCCTCACAGGCAAGGGGAACAGTGGAGGAAGGATTGGCTAACTACAATGTGTCTCAGCTTTTCCAGGGCCTCTCTCATGGCTCGCACCTACCCCTTGGCTTATACCCATCAAAGGCACAGGAAATAGCCGGTGGCCACTAGGACTGGGCAGGTCACTGTGGCCCTGCAAGGTGACCAGTAGTATGCTGTGTGTCAGGAAGTCAAACTTCTTCCCAGGTGGGGAGAATCAATGCTGGGCACCCCCATGAGCAGAGATAGGGGACACAGCCTGATGACTGGGGTCCAGTGAGGCTCCGAGGGAAAGAGGCAAAGAGAGAGGAAAGGAGGCAGGCTCCTCAGAGGAGAAAGAACAAGGTCAGGATGGAGGGGCAGCGTGAGAGCCCATGTAGGGGAATGAGGGCACCCCAGGATTGTCACAGATCACACATGGGGATGAGGGCACCCCAGAATTGTCACTGATCACACATGGGGATAAGGGCACCCCAGAATTGTCACAGATCACAAAGATGCCAGGTTCATAGAAGCATCATCCATCATGGGCCACCGACTGGGTGTCACCGTGGAACCCACGGTCTCCCATGATCTCTCAAGCTTACACCCCTTCCAAGACTCCCTCCATCCCCCAGTACCATGACACTTGCCACTCAGTCAGGCCCACCTCTCCATCACACGTCCTAACAAACCAAACACAGCTGTCCATGGACTTGCCCAAGGTCCCGCCAAGCCAAGAGTGGTCAAGCGGGGACTCCAAGCCTGCTCACAGACACTCTCACCACTGCCTCCATGACTTTGGAAGAAGGCCCTAGGCAACCCCAGCTGCTGCAGGGGCAAACACCAGAGCCAGGGACACAAGCAGAGGAAACATGAGAAGGGCCTGAGGAGGAAGGGGTGGGCCCAGAGAGAAGACTGGATCCCAGTCCAGATCCCGGTTGCCTTGGCAACAGGACTAATTAATTCCAACTTGGGTTCCATCTGTGCCCTGGCTGGATGGGTGGTTTGGGCTCGCGGGTGTTTGTTTTGAAGAGAAGGGGAGAGAATCAAGAGAAACTGAGAGGCTGTGGTCCCAAGGGTTGATGGGGGGCTGTGACACTCCCCCAGGCTCACACACAGCACCCCCAGCACCCATAGAAAAGGAGGGCTTGGTCCCCAGAGACAACCCCAACCTTCCTTTCCTGGAGAATATTCAACAGTCCAGCCCAAGCACCGCCTTATGTCGTCAGCAGCCAGAATACGTCCATGTGAGCGCACACGTGCAGACACACAAGCACACACTGAAGACAGCACAGGGCAGAAAAGCAAAGGCTTGAGGTCCCAGTGCCAGTTGAGATACCTGGGCCTCAGTTTTTCCATCTGCAGAGTGGGCAGACACTGCCTGCCAAGGGAAGCCTCCTCAGGGTCACTTGTGGGTATTGTCCATCCTAGAGCCAGGGAGAATGTCACCCGGGTGGAATCTGGCCCGGGAACCATGGGTATAGTAGTATCCAGAAGGTGGCAGTTTTGAAGAGCTAAGCTTAGGCCAGGACTAGATGGTGCATGTGAGCGGGAGAAGGGACCCTGAGGAAGTCACAAGCCTGGGCCAAGTCCTGTCAGGTCTCAGAAGCTGGAGCAAGGCATCTGGGTCTTGGCCCAGAAACAGTGAGAAGCCGGGGGATGCACGGGAACTGGCACAGAGGAAGGGTGCTGTGAGGATGCAGGCAAGGATGGGGAAGGGACAGCAGCAAGGGCGGCAGATGGGACAAACACAGGGAGATGTGAGGACAGACTGCTGGTCTCCAGGCCGGGAACCCAGAGTAAGGTTCAAGAAGGCTCACCAGAGTGCAGCCTCTACCCTGGAGGAGGGAGCCTCAGGAAGGGGCAAAGGGCAGGGTGTAGAAGGAGAGGATAGCATGTTATAAGTTAAGCTTCAGGACTCAGAGGACATGTTCCATCTGCAAGTGGCCACAACTGATGCCTGAGAGGCAGAGGCCGATTCCAGTGGAGGAGGGCAGGGAGAACGGAGCTGTGAGTGTCCGCAGCACTCTGCTGTAAGAAACTCTAGGGGCATGGAGCCTGGAGCACTACCTAGGCAATGGCTGAGTGTGAGGACGAGGCTGGGGACTGTTAGGGACAGGTATAGTGACAGCTCACTCTGGTGCCCTGGTGCTGGTTATATAACATTTCTAAGAGCCAGACCTCTGGAGTTTAAGTCCCAGCCCCCAATCCCCGACCCTTGCAGTGCAACCTGACTCTGCCTTCTCCCTTCTGCTGTGTCACTGGCAGGTAAAGGCAACGGGTGTGTGTGTGTGTGTGTGTGTGTGTGTGTGTGTGTGTGTGTGTGCTGGGATGTCACCCAAGCTCTGTCCCACAGCTTCCCAGGCAGCTCCAGGTGCTACATGTTCAGGGAAGAGGCAAGAAACTGAGCTGTGGTGAACACCTACTATGTGCCAGGCCCCTCAGCCATGTTATAAACCTGACCACAGGGAACTCAGGAAAGAAAGGTCAGAACTAGTCAGTTACCCCCTCCCCTCCCTGAATTGTTACTCCTTAAACACCAGATGGAGAAAGCAAAGACCTAGAGCACATGGTCACAGGGGTCACCATGAGCATGAAATAAGAAAGACTGAAGGCAGACATGGTGGCTCGTGCTGGAAATCTCAGCACTCAGGAGGAGGAGGCAAGAGGAAGGCTGTAAAATCAAGGCCAGCCAGGGTTACATATCGAGTTCCAGGTCTATGGTATCAAAAGAAAAAAACCTTACAAGGAAAGAGAAGGAGGGAGGGAGGAGGGAGAGAAAAGGGAGGGAGAGAGAGAGGAGGGAGGGAGGAGGGAAGAAGAAAGGGAAGGAGAGAGGAGGGAAGGAGAAGGGAGGGAGAAAGAGAAGAGGGAGAGGAGGGAGGAAGGAGAGAGAAGAAAAGGGAAGGAAGGGAGAAAGAAAGAGGGAGGGAGGGAGAAGGGAAAGAGGGAGAGAAAAGGGAAGGAGAGAGAGAAGGGAAGGAGGGAGAGAGAAGGGAGGGGAGGGAAGGGAGGGAGAGAGAAGGGAGGGAGGGAGAAGGGAGAGAGAAAGGGAGAGGGAGGGAAGGGGGGGAAGCCTGTCCCTGCCTGCATACAGTAAGCGCTCACTCACTAGTCTCCCTGCCTGCATACAGTAAGCACTCACTGTTATTGTCCACTTCGTTTCTCCCCAGGGCAGCTCACAGTATAGAGCTTGAGGCAGCAGTGATCTGGGCTCTGTCCTGCCTCTTAGCTGTGTGACTTGAACAAGTCATCTTCCTTCTCTGAGTCCCACACCATCATCCTGAAGACTGGGTGGTGCCCAGAAGGTGTCTTGCTTGTAGCACATAATAAGAACTCGATCAATGAGAGCAGTTATCATCAGTCATGGGCCATAGACAGGAACAGGGAGCAGATGACTTCACAATCAGCCAGGCCTCAGAAGCACCCGACTCAGGATCCCCATCAGAGAAAGTGCAGATTGCTCTTCCCCCATTTCCCTAACTAGGCACATACAGAGGGAAGGGCTGTTGGGTTGGTCAACTGGGCTAGGGAGACAATGGCTAGGAGGGGTGAGTATGGCTGGGTGCTACCCACGGGGAAGTCTGGGGAGGAAAGGCATGGGTGGGCACATAGTAGGTCCTCAGCATATGGTGAGTGCCTGGCACACAGTAAGTGCTCACAAAAGCCTTCTGTGCCTATTACTATCATCCCTGGCATCAGGGATGCTGTCCTCGGGGATAGTGAGGGGTACTGGTCCTAGGTAATGGCACCTCCCCCCAAAAAAAAGTAGCTTGTGAGGGCCAGAAGTGGCAGAGAGGAGGAACAAGCATCAAGTCTGGAGAGTGTGATTTCTAGGTAATGTGAAACAGAAGCTGCCAGGTACCCAACATCTTCGAGTGAGGGAGAAGGTGAGGCATCCACTGTCCCACTTTCTCAGAACCCTCGCAGGATTTCTGCCCATCCTGAGACCATCCTAAGACAGCCGCAGGCTGGGAGAAGGTACGCAGCCCAGGGACTTGGCAGAGAGATGAATACTTTTAGGCTAGAAAACAGGGTGAAGCTTTCCAATCAGCCTAGGGTGTGAGCATTCTCAAGTGTGTGCAAACTCGTGCTTGTAGTGAACAAAGATGAGGCAGGGACAGGTCCCAGGCCAACTCCTGCTGGCTCTTCTGAACTAGGCCTCTGCCAGGAGGCAGTTGAGAGTAAAATCACTTGACAAATGACCTGAAGAGTCAGATCACTGACTGCTTGTTTATTTCTGGGCAGCCCAGGCTGGCCCTGAACTTTCTATGTTCCTGAGAATGACCTTGAACTTTGAGCTTCCTGCCTTACCTCCTGAGTTATGGAGCTGGGGGCCTCCCTCACCACATGTGGCCTGTCAGTGCTGGGACAGAGCTCAGGGCTTTCTGCGTTCTAGGCAAGCACTTGACAAACTGAGCGACACCCCAGCCCAGTCAGTCACTTCTAGGTCTACAACTACTGCTGAATGCATAATCACAAACAAGCCTAGCCCCAGCCTCAGGGCAGAGACAAGAGTGAGCAGTTGGATACCCTGAGGAGGAGTTGTCAGTGAACCCACTAGGCTCCCTCCACTCCTAGTTACAGCCCAGCGTCAAACACTGCAGGGTAAGTTCAACTCTCTTGTGCTCTCTCACTCTGTCATAGAACCATCACAATGTCTACTATGTGTTGAACACCTACTGTGTGCCTAGAACCCCACAGGCCTCTTGATGCCAGATTCACATAACAGCCCCACTAAAGGACCATTGCTACCCCATTTTACACGTGGGGAAGCTGAGACTCCACTAAGCTGGTAAATGGCAGGCTAAGGACCCAATCATAATCTGGTTACAAGCTGCCACACCCACCCATCCAGGGTATTCTTCCCAGACACTTACAGCTTGGGTCATAGGCCAGACTGGACCAGGACTAACCCAGGCCTGCCTCTCAGTTCTCAAGATCACCAAGGATACTTAGCACACAAAGCAACAGGCAGCAGCTAAGGATTTAGGATGTTCAAATCCGATTCCACTACTGATGGTAGGCAGGATTCCTAACCTCTCTGTGCCTTGGTTTTCCCTTCTGTAAAGTGGGAATATAATAGTATCTATTTTCTTGGAATGCTGAGAGCATAATGAACACCTATAACCTTCTTACAATAGTGCCCAGCATAGAGGTTATCAAATCATTTTAATAATAATAATAATAATAATAATAATAATAATAATAATAATAATAAAAAATTCCCTCTGAATCTTGGGTGTCCCAAGAATTGGGTCCCACAGGAAGTAAAAGGCAATGCTCAAACCATGGCTCTGGCTTCCCTGCCCACAGCAAATCCCCAGATTAACCTAGAGGACAAAAACTCACAAGACTCACCCAGCTCAGACACCAAGGAGGAAGGAGACACTGAGGACAACTGTGGGAGACAATGCAGGGGACAGAGCGGGGGCTAATCCCT
Source organism: Rattus norvegicus (assembly GCF_021556685.1). Lineage (NCBI taxonomy): Eukaryota > Metazoa > Chordata > Mammalia > Rodentia > Muridae > Rattus > Rattus norvegicus. Next base: position 119,826,310 of record NC_141540.1, read on the forward strand.
ACACCCTCTCCATCCTCCTCTTCTCCCTTCTTGGTGACTATCGTCTTTCCTACCCTACCTCAACTGTGGAAAACCCCAGCGTGTCTATAGACACACCCTTCCATTACCACACAGGACACTGGGTCCTGAAAAAGCTCCTCTGGGCACCCATAAGCCTAAATCAGAGCACACGGGGACTGCAAGAGACATCCAGCACGTGGAAACTCTGAGTCCACATCACCCTTCTTCAAAAAGCAGCCAGGTAAGAACCCCAATCAGAACAGGGTCCTGCATGTGCTCAGCCAAAAGGTACCAGGGGAGCCCAGATGCCCAACAGTCCTGGAAGCAGATCTCCAAGAACTACTACTACCTTGGTCCCAGAGTGTATCCAAGAAGCCTGCACTGGGAGTGCAGTGCCTGGCCAGCTGTATCAGGGAAGAAGAGAAACAGCACCCCAAAGTTGAAGGGGAGGGGGAAGGGAAGGGGGAGGGGGCAGGGAGCAGGGCAGAGCTGGCAGATTGGTGGGGTCTTGCAGACAGCAGCCTAGTCCTTTCTATTCATACTCCACAAGCATGTGTCAGCCCCCTGGCTTAAAAGGGCTTGCTTACCCATACATTTTTTGACTGGGATACCCTCCAGCCCAAGGCCAACACACAGCAAAACTGCCCAGGCCACCATGCATCACAAATCAATCCAACTCCCTTCAGGCCTAGAGCCAGAGAAGGCTGTGGGACCCAGATGGCTCCAGGCAGAGAGCTGGGGACTAGACAGGGCAGGAAGGACAGCCCCAGAGGCAGCAGTAGGAAGGCTTTGCTCAGACCCCGCTCAGAAGCTGCCCTGCCGTCACCAAATCAGAAAGACAAGAAGCAGACAGCAGCAGGTGGGTGTCCAGCATGTGCCTGGCAAGGAGCAGACAAACCCCATCTTCCTCTTCTATCTGCTCAATCCACCAAACAGCACGGATCCCCTTTACAAATGAAGTCACTGGGAGTCTGATCTTCCCAGAGCCACAAAGCCACAGAGGGGCAAAGAGCTAGGGTAGAGGAGTAGTCCTTACTTCCATTCCAAAGGCAGGGTCTTCGCAGGCAGTGAGTTCCACGAGTGGGAGGGGCTACAGAGGCATACAACCCCACGGTTCCGGCCCTGGCCACGCCCATCTCTAACTGCCTCAAAGCATAATGGCTGGAACCTTCCCCTACAACAGGGAGCTGGGCACAGGCTGGCATTCAGGATCCCTTATTGGGTCGGGGTGGGGCTGGACACTGAAGAGCACCACCTCAGGCTATTGAGGAATGGAGCCAGGCAGCCTGCTATGGGTAGAGTCGGAAATTGACGTGTGGGCCCACGTGCTTGACTCCTCCTGCGTCTCCACGCGTCATCGCCCAGGAGTTTCTCAGCTCTAATCTGTCACCCCTGCCAGCCCTCCGGAGTGTCTAGCAGTACAGAAAAGGCTCACCCGTGGAGGTTCTGCCTAGATCCGGGGCTCATGAGCCACTATCTCTCCTCTGCGAACATCCTTTTACACCCATCTCCTCCGAGGACCAGGACAGGTCTGTTCCTGGAGAGCTCTGCCTCCCCACCGGATCCTCAAGGCCCAGACCTTGGGGAAGAGGGGAAGGTCCATGTCTATCCACTGACTTCGGTCACTGTTCTTAAGGGCAGGAGCTGACCTCTGAGGTCCAGAGACAGTGTGGAACTGACCAGGGTCACTCTGCAAGGTGGAAGGCAGGAAGGAGGCTTACAGCCCCGCCCCCACTCCCTCTATGTTGATGACCATTACAGCAGGGCTAATTGTGCTGTGACTCAGTGTGGACACCAGGTGGGTGGGAGGGAGGTCTACAGCAGTGTCTAGAAGTCATCAAGTGTAGGCACAGTATCCCTGTGGACCTTCTCTCTCTTCTCTCTCTCTCCCTACCCCTTTCCCTGTCCCTGTCCCTCTCCCTCTCCCTCTCCTCCCTCCCTCTGTGCGTGTATCCCCCTCTGCCTCCAACTTTACTTCCTTTCATCCCCTCCAGAGCAGACCAAGACGCATGCAGCCCACGTCTCTAAAGTGGATCTAATGTATAGTCTGACTTCTAATGGCAGAAAACCTAGCTGCAGTCCCTCTTCAAAACCACCCCCTTGCAGTCCCCAGGGGCCACCTCTTGCAAGGAGTCTCCCCAGAATTCAGCAAGCCTACAGACAAGGGGACCAGCCTCTCCCACACTCAAAGAGCAAGCTTAGCTGAATGCACACCGCCCCCCCGCACCTCCACCCTCAGACTAGGGATCCTAGAAGAGGAAGCCCTACCCCCCACACTGGGAACTCCCTTTCCTCAGATGAGAAAGGCAGAGTGGGACGCCCACCTCTTGCCTGGGCCCTCGTGCACATGGCCTCCTCTTGAGTGCCACACCCAATTCCCTCCTCTTTCTACCTCCCTCCTGGCATCCCTCCAGACTGGGCCAGTACCAGGCAGGCCACCCTCCTTGCCAGACCCTGTCTATGAATCCCACCTCTGTTGGATACCACAGACCCCCCCTTTTTCCTCCCCAAACAAATGGGGTCTTGAGCAAGACACTGGGACGCTGCATACAAGGCCAGATCTATTCCCTGCCTGGCGTGGCTGCCAGTGGGGTTGGCAGCCAAGCCGGGGGGCCATCTGTCTGTTTTAGCACCCTTGTCCAGGCTGTGAAATGGGGCTGGGCACTCTACAGCCCATCCTTGCAGTACTAACACCATAGCCCACTGCCCAGGTGATCAGGATCTCTCCCAAGCCTGGGTTGTTCCCTCTTCTAATAGGAGGTTCTGAGCTTTGCTCATCCCCGACCCCCATGTCCTGGTAAAGAACTTCCCGGACGGACCTCAGTATGCTCAGTATGGGATAAGGTGCTATGCCAGTGGAAAGTCCCTGGCATACAGGAGGGGCTCCAGCTTCTTACTGGACTGTAGAGGCAGGCCTTTAATCCCAGCACCCAGGAGGCAGAGGCAGGCGGATCTCTGTGAGTTTGAGGCCAGCTTAGTCTACAGAGTGAGTTCCAGGACAGCCAGGACTATACAGAGAAACCCTGTCTCAAAATAATAATAATAATAATAATAATAATAATAATAATAATAATAATAATGACAACAACAGTTTGCACTCTTCTTTGATATTCTCTGGTTCTCTCAGGCCCCCCACCCCCATCCTGACATAACAAGGCACAACAGAACCCAAACTGGCAGGGAACAGTGTGACCTCTCCTGTACACTGACGATGTCCTTTTTCAGAAATCAACACCTCGGGCTTGGGGGTAGCTCAGCTGGTAACATGCCTGCTGCATGAGGACCCCAGCTCAATGCCCAGAACCCTTATGAAAAGCCCAGCTCGGAGGTTCCAGGGTGGGGAAGGAGGAGAGGGGCAGACCTCTGGGGTTCCTTTTTGATCCACCAAATCAGTGAATGCCAGATAGAAGTGAGAGAAGCCACCTAGAAATCAAAATAGATGCCACCTGAGGACTGACACATGATCTTGGCTTCTGCCATCTAACACACACACACACACACACACACACACACACACACACACACACACACACACAAGAAATCAAAACTTCAGTTCCGTGTAGAGCAACTGTGACTGCTAGACTCAGTGGCTCAGAGCCAAACCTGTACATCAAAGCCAAAAGTTGTTGTGTCCTGAGGGCTCTGATTAAGGATCCCCATTTTACAGTCACATAAACTAAGGACACAGAATGATTCCTTTTGACAGCTCCATTACCACGGAGTCTTGCATTAGCCTTCCTTATCCAAAAGCCTTCTGTGACCTTTGAGGCCTGGGTCAAGAGCTAACCCTCCAGCCTAGGACATGGGGCTCCCAACAAGACTAGGCATGCAGCAGACTGAAGTCCCGATCAGGAGTCCCTCAGTCCAAGGCTCACACTCAGGACCTGTCACTTACTTCCTGCCATGTGTTCCCAGCAATTGTCAGGCCCAGCTAGCCTCACTCCCTCCCCACCCCACCCCCATGTAAAATGGGGCTGAAGAGACTGGCCTGCCAAGTTGACAGGCAGGGTCACCCTCCCACACACTCATCACATAGTGAAATGCTGTATGGAGACCCCACACAGACTGTGAGATCAGAGCAGGGGTAACACAGAAAACTTGCCCTGGGGAGCCCACACACCGCAGAGTTAGGGGGACAGAGGGAAAACCAACAGATCACTAAAAAGGCATCAAAGCCAAACCTGTGATGCCAGGACCCAGGAGATGATATCAGGGGACCTAGAGTTCAAGGTCATCCTCATCTACATGGCGAGCCTGGGCTACATGAGACCCTGTCTCAAACAAGTGGTGCCTTGGGCTGGAGAGATAACTCTCAGGGAAGCATTGGCCTTCAAACAGGAAGACCTGAGACCACGGCCAGGCAGTTTAGCCTACATGGTGAGTGCTAGGCCAGTGAGACCCTATCTTAAAGGAGGGAAGAAGGGAGGCAGGGAGAGAGGGAGGGAGGGAGGGAGGGAGGGAGGGAGGGAGGGAGGAGCAGAAGGAAGAAGGAAGGAAAGAAATGAAATTGAACAGTGTCTGAGAAATGACAAAGATATCCTCTGCTCTCTACAGACATGCAAACACCGGAACACACATGTGCACACACATACACACACACACACACACACACACACACAAATACACATATAGGCATATGCAAACTAAAAAAATTAATAGGTTCTAAAGGGATGGCTCAGCAGTTACGAGCACTAGTTGTTCAGGGTTCAGTTCTCAGCACCCACATGGTGGCTCATAACCATCCAATTCCAGATGATCCAACACCCTCCTCTGGCCCCTCAGGCATCAGGTACACATACATAGGTCCAGGCAAAACACCCAAACATGTAAAATAACAACTTTGAAAAATAAACTAAGAGCACTATTGGTGGTGTTCAAGGCAATGAGGAGGGAAAGCGAGGAAGCCCAAAGAGACTCACTGGTCCATGAAGAGGGCTTTCCCAAAAAATGTGACATCTGGAATGGTCAACCAGGAAGCAGCAATGACAGACAAGGCAGCCACTGCAGAGTGGGGGTGGGGGTGGGGGGTAAGATGAGACCTCAAACCCAGAGACACAGCTGGGAACGGTAGGTACTCAGGGGCCAGCAGCACCTGGGCAGTTGTGACATGAATTCCAGATGTCTTCCTCATACCCCAGTGTATCTCAAGTCATCTTCATTGCACGTCTCACCATTACAGGTAAGGAAAGTACAGCTCCCAAGATCCCACGGGCCATAAATGGTACCTTGGGAGACCACCTAAGCCTGAGCTCCTGTCCATTGTCTGCCCGTCTCATATCAGCTTAACCCCGTGTAAGTCTGGTATAGTACCCAACTAATGTCCAGGGGTGCCTGGTCCCTCTTAACACCATCTGGGGGCTCCCAGAATAGCACCCCGCCCCCGCCAGGCTAACCTGAAATGCAAAGAAGGCAGGCAAGGGGTAGAGGGGTGAGGGGTGAGGGGCGAGGGGCTTGCCACTGGTGTGGTGAAGTCAGGCATCTCAGATCAGGATCTGAACCAAGATCCTTGTCACTTGAAAGATAGTCATCTTGACTGCTACTCATGACTTCAGCATCCCCTGTAGGCACCTTCTCTGTCTTTTGTCTTAATGTCATTGTGTCGCTAAGTAGACAGAATATTTCCTAGGTCAGTTGGGTGGGCAGGCCCCAGGCCAGGGCTAGTTGAGAACCTCAACGAGGAAGGCAGAAAACAGGGACTCAGGCAGTCCTGTGAGCAGGACCCCTCAATAGAACTGCACACAAAGCAGGCAGGAGAGGACCCACCAGGGAGTCTATAAGTACTTGGGGTTCCATGCTGCTTGGCCAGCAGTGGACCCTGCTCCCATTCCTAGAGAATTGGGGACAGGGACATGCGAAGGCAGATCTCTGGGGACAAGACCACTGGCCTTCTGTGAATAGCAGAAAATCACATTGAAGTCACCTTTAGGAAGATAGCAACGGCGTCACCTGCTGTGAGTCAGCTATGACCCAGAAACATGCTAGGTACTCTAGGTATCCATGCCATGTCCCATAGACAGCCATCCTGTGAGGCAGATGTCTCTTTCACAGATGTCGCCCCCACCCCTGCACAGAGGAGGGAGCCAAAGCACAGGGTCACACGACTCAAACCCAATAGTCCAGCATTCTCTCCACTACCATGCTATTATTTCAAGGAAATGTTGCCTCCAGGGATTTCCTGGGGAGTGGGAAAGACAGAGACAGGTCCCCTGGGGAAGGAGAGGGGCCTGAAAGTTGGGTGTTTGGCAACCAGGGTCCTGAGCCTCTTGGGTGACGTCGGCACAATGAACTTCTAAAACTGGGACCTCAAAGGCAAAAATCAATGTCAGATTCCCACAGCACGGCACCTGGGACAGCGGGTCTCCAACAAGTACAGGAGTAAGAAAGAACCGTGTGTCCAGACGGAGACTTGGATGATCAAAGGCTCTGAGGAAAGAGGGGCTAAGAGAGGTCCAGGAAGGCCACCATCCCCTCAGAGAACAAACTAAAGCTTTGAAAAGGCCCACCCATGGAAGAGCACTCCCCCCTCAAACACCCACTTCAGCCTATAGTGGAGTCCCCTGAAGCCCCCCTCTTTGTTACTCGTCCACCACACCTCCCCACAGAAGCCCCTTCTGGGACTTGCACATCTCAGTGGCCTCAGCCCTCCACGTGGAGACCACCACACCTTAGAGACAGCATCCTTCTCTGCTTAGCAACCACCAACACTGAGCCCGGCCAGCCAGCCGCTTCCCTGTCTCCTCCTCTCTCCATGGAGACCACAATGCCACAGCAACTGCCATCACTCAGCGCCCGCCCCGCTTGCCTGGACAACAGCTCCCTCCACGTGGCCACCACCAACACAGCCTTGCTGACATTGACAGCCCTCTCCTCTCCATGGCAGCTACCAACCATAGTTAGGCTGGACTGGTGCTGGCTGCCTGCCTGCCTGCCTGCGGCCTCCTGGTGCCACACTGCTCTCCCTGCCACCTCTAAAATTCAACGACGGGATCAGACCCCACACACATGCACAGCCAGCACCTCAGCTCTCAGCTAGACCCTTCATCAGCCTGCTCTCTAGTGAAAAGCCCCCACTGACGAGTAAAGAGTCATTCCCAGAGGTTGACCCAGCTCCCGGCAGATACAGGTTTCTTCTGCATAGGCCAGCAAGAGTCGGCCTCTAAGTTAAAGGGACTGGAAATGAGGGGTTTCTGCTCCCCCTCCGTGAAGATTGTCCCAGCCCCCAATAGCCTGCCACTTTGACAGGAGCCTCTGAGGCCTTGGGGAAAGGGAGCCAGGAAGAGGCTAGGTTAGGGTGCCCATAGCTGGAGGCAGGGTCTGGAATAGGCAGGAAGGGGACCCACAGCAGGCTGAAGCTGGGTTAGATCACGGGTTTGCAAGGCCAGGTCATGTGAGCTGTGCTCACATATAGCCACACACTCACAGTCATAAGGACCCTGTCCTTACCAGATATCTGCAGCCAGTGAGGCTCTGTCCCTGACCCAGGTCTCAAAGAGGGAGGTCCTCTAGGCAGCCCCAGCAGCAGCAGTGGTAATAAGGTCTTGGGTCCTGGCCCAGCACAGCAGCAGCTCCTCAGTCCTCCGCTCTGCCAGGAGGCAAGGGGGAGAGAGGGAGGGAGGAGAGGAAGAGAGGGAGGGGGCAGCAGGAGGAGGGAGGAGGGAAAACGCTGAAGTCTTGAAGGGTACACTCACTTCTTTCTTAGGTTTCCCATGGCAACAGCATATACCACAAATGATATCAGTGTGAGAGCGAAGAGGCTGAGGGAAGGGAGGGGTGGAGGGAAAGGAGAGAGATGGAGGCAGCGCTGGAGACGGAGCCGGAGGGCTGTGGCAGCTGGGAGATGGGGGAGAGACAGAGATAAAGAGATGTAGAGAGAGACAGAAAGATGATGGAGAGATGGAGAGAGATAGCCGGAGAGACAGAGACATGTGGGAGGAGATGGAGACAGAGGTGGAGAGAGAGATGAAGAGACACAGAGAGGGAGAGAGACAGAGAGGGAGAGAGGAAGACGGGGAAAGGGACGGAAAGGGACGAGGTAGGGGTGAAGGATGGAGCTATATGGCAAAATGGGGAGAGAGTGCCGGTGGGGGAGGCACAGCGGAGGGTTAGGGCTTCCAGACACAGAAAGCAGACTGGGAACTCTCCAAGGTACACCATGGAGCTTAGGGGCAAAGCAAGAGGCCAGGGTCCACCAGACAACTTTGAAGTCAAAGGGTAGAAGTAATCAATAGATAATCAATATTGATCAATAGATGGGTAGATCTTCTGGGAAAAGAGGGACTCCAGCTTTGCCACAGGGTCCCTGACTCTCTCAAGTCCCGTCACTCACTGTCACTGCCACACAGTTACATACCCACAGTAATGTCCGGTACCCACACAGACAGTGTTCACCTCACCTCAGTGCCCACCTGTGCCACCCTCCTGCCGGTCATCCAAATCACCAGCAACACGCAGCCCCTCTCATCAACTGGAGCCACACCCTGTCTGCCACCAGGAAGGAAGAACCCTGACCCTGCGTGCCCCCTCTCATTCAGAATTCCACTTGACTGACACCCCTTGCCCAGTCATGCCCTGCCCTGCTCTGCCAGTCTCCCACCATGGGCTTACATACACCTGTCTGCTCTCCACCTGCACTGGCACAATTGGAGCAGGGACAGTGGAGCCCAAGCTCTGCCTCTGAATGTATACACACGTGTTGTGCACACTCACGGGCCCCCCTCGCCTGTCTGCTCCCACATCCTCCATCAGCCCAGATGGCACTCCCAGACCTCCCACGCAGGCAGGGGCTCACACCTCACCCCCTCACCAGTGCCATTCACAAACATATGTAGACCTACCCAGTACTGGCAGCCATCGCACTCAGAACATAAACACTGAAGCCCTGCCTGCCTGGGTTCCCTCACCCCCACCCAGAGGCAGAGAGGGTGAACAAGGGTGGGGGCTTAGAGAATGACTCCCAGCCCTAGCAGAGGCCCACTGAGACCCTTGGCCAGCGGGGCTGCAACCATCCCATGCGGCACACTCTAGACACACACCCACGCGGTGCACCCAGACAGAACCAACACGCCCACAAAGCCTGGACAGGGGGGAGCCCTACATAGACATACGTCCCAACACACAGCCCCACAGCTGTGTCAACACGCCTGGAGACTCTGCAGAGACACACATCAGCACACCCACAGACACACACTAGCCCCCCACTGCGGACTGCTCACACATTTAGGCTTGCCAAAGGCACCCAGACAAACACGCCCCCATGCACAGGACACCCTACAGAGTTTCACACGCCAACACATACATGTCCCCAAGCCCTCCCACACAGGGAACCCCTCCCAGGCACGGGGACCAATGCACACCTGCCATGCTACCCCAGGACACTGGACCATGCCTGCACCCTCTGCAGTAAATCCCAGGGGATGCACTTTGGATCCCCTTCTGAGCAGAACACGCTCCTGCCCCACCAACGCGCCGGCCTCACTGCGTTCCTACCCCCACCCTTATCCCCACCCCCACCCCCACCCCCACCCCGACCCGCCTCCGCCGGCGGCTCTCCATCCTGCGCACCGAGCCGAGCCCAGAGCCCGTGAAATTGGCTGTGAGAGCGTCAGCGGCTGCGGCTACAAATTCTAAGCACAGGGAAGTAAGGCGGAAAGCGGCGGCCGAGCCGGGGGCGGGCAGCCGCAGGATGAGACTGAGGCGGCGGGGACCCGCGGGACCAGCTCGGGCCCACCGGATACACACCTCCTCTGGGATGCCTTCCCAGCTCTGAACCCCTCCTTCCCACCCGCTGCGTTGCGCAGCCGCAGGCCGAGCTCCTTGAAGGAACAGATGCTCTGTCCAAGGTGCTGGGGCAGGCCCTCTCCAGCTCTTTGCCTCCAAGGCTTGGCTTTACCAATCCGGGACATCAAACTGCATCCTCTTGATCATCTGTGCAACAGTGGTGCTACCAAAGGGCGTCTAGGGACTGTGTTAGGGACTCACAGAATCCATGCAGAACAACAACCAGGGCAAGCTAAAGATTGTCAGTCCGTATCCACCTGTGTCACCAGAGGCAGGGCTCTGTCCTTAGTTCAGGCCCCTCGGAAGAACCAGGATGGCCTTGTTGCCTCCCCCAAAGTCTGGGAAGAGTACCAGAAACCCGAAGGAACATGAAACAGCTTCCCCCAACTTCCATCCCACTGCAAACATGAATGAGTTGATCATTAAGGAAAGCATCAATGTGGGGTTCCTGGACCCCCTCAGCACACTGTGGAACCGAAGTCATAACCAGCAGGGCCTGAGACCCTACATTTTAGCAGACAGTAGAGAACAGCATGCTCGGTGCATGGTTTCTCAGCTCAGCACTCACGGCCTGTATGGTGGACCCCCAAATCACAAGTCTAGACTTGCCTTTCTCAGAATTCACTCCATGCTTCCCTACCTCCACGGTCCTGGCCTACACATGCTTTCTCCACCTGGTCGAGCTCCCACTCCCACCCCCAGAGGCTGGCAGTCAAAATCCTCTAGCCAAAATTAAACAAGGAAAAAAAGAAGAGTTTCGCATGTTTCTCTGGCACAGAGCAGGTGCCGGCTCAAGGGAGCTCTACATTCCCCAGAACAGAAGGCAGCCCAGCCTCCACCAGCCGGCCTGGGGCTTCACAGCACCTGCCTCCAGCCTCCAGCACCAGCCCGTCCTAGTCAGAGCACTCACTAATGAAGACCAGCTGTCAAGCAAGCCCTACTGTGTGCCAGAGGTTTAGGACTCATCTCCAGAGGCACTTGTCTGAACCCCGGGGCCTGTTGTTCTCCCTGGGTGAACGGTGTACATATGTGAACACAATCTGAATGGGAATGGCATCTACCAACCTCGGGTAGATAAAAGAGATGTGTTTGATGAGCATTTTCTGAGGGCCATGTCGTTTGGCAGGCAGCGGCAGAGACAGACCAAAAACAGCTCGGCGAACAAGCAGACCTGTGAAATAAACCCCTCCTCCTGCCCAGGTCATGAGAAGGGCAGAAAAGAGAAGCAAGCAGGCTCTACTTAGCCTCTGTCTGTCTGTCCGTCCAAGACCCCAGTAGGACTGCAGTGGGGGAAAGATGTCACTTGGGAGAGAAACTGAGTCACATCTGAGTCTTGGAACTGTCTCAGAGCAGACAGATCAGCAACTCTCGGGAGTCACTTCCCATAGTCCCCTACAGAGAGGGGATGACAGGGAGGATGGGGCTTGTCCTATCCCTGCTCACCTCATAGCCTAGGGTGGGCAGGATGGAACTCCCAGACCCTCCTCACTTTCCTACACAGTTCAGAAGATGCGATGTTCAGGCTGGAAAGAGCAGGAAGTATGCACTCACAAGCCTGTAAACACACACACACACACACACACACACACACACACACACACACAGCCAAATACCCACAAACACAATGCCAGAGGCACCATGGCAAGGCAAGAATCAGAGAACTTTCTTTAGGAATGTCACAGAAGAGAAAGTGGGTTGGGAGAACAAGACCTTCCTCCTGTCTGTCTCTGCTTGCAACCATCACACTAGGTGTCCCCCCACCTAATGCTTCCCATATGGCCAGCTTCCTGTTTTTACTTACAACTGAGTGACACGAGCTGAGTGAGGACCCTAGTGACAGGGCACCCAAAGATGAAAAGACCCAGGCCCACTTGGCAAGGAGTTTAGAAAAGAATGGAGCTTGTCTTAGCGTCTGCCTTTGAAGTTCCGGTCCTGATTGCCCGTCAGTGCAGCCCTGGGCTGGTCTACAACCTTTCCAGGTCTTGTCTGTGGAATGAAGAATTCCTATCGCTCTCACTGTGCAAGAATTCTGTGGGATTAAGCAAGAGCCAAGGACAAGTTATAGATTGTACCCCAAACTGGGTCTTAAGCAGGGCCTGAAGGGACCCCCCTCCCTAATGTTCTTCTCAGCATTGCCACTGTGGGGTCTTTGTTCTCAGAAGCCAACCCCTTGCTCTGGCTTGTCCAGGTGTCTCTCCATTCCTCAAGACCTCCCGAAGGCTCCCCTGGGAGCTGTGTGCAGGGTTGGGCTGAGGGAAAGGCCACTCTATCATCCCAACCCCATAGACACGATCCCCAGTAATGGTGTCAGAACCTCTGCCCTGGGTAGTCACTGAGCCAGGAGAAGGCTAATTTGCTCAGAGATAGCCTGGGACAGCTTGAGGCAGATGAGTGAGTTAACCTTCTATGCACTGTTCTCACCCAAGAAGCCTGACAGGAACAGAGGCTCAAACTGGGAGGCGGTGGACTTGCTTAGTTCAACACAGAAGGTAGAGAGAGGTTTGTGGCAGGGAGGACCTGGACTCTGGAGATTTAGCAGGGCCTGATCTTACTTGTCAAATTCACTCCTTCCTCTGTACAGAGCCTATGTCACAGACAACTGGAAACGGCAGATGTGGCCCTAGCACTTCTTGCTGCTTCCAGAACAGCCATGGGATGATAAGCGGGACATACTGGAGAGAGCATGAGGTTGTCAGAGCCCCTGGAGAAGGCCTGACAGATGAACGCGCCCATCTCTATACAAATCCGTGGGAGCAAAGCCAATAACCTCTCAACCTAACCTAACTCAACCCACCCTGTGTGTCACAAAGGTCCCCTTCCCTGACGATCTGATTTGTTTTCCCTGCAGTCACCCTGTGGGAAAAGAAAATGTATTGACCTCAGTTTCCCTGAGGGATGTGACAGCAGCCAGCCCACCCACCTAGAGGACTACTGTGAGGACCCCAGAAGAGAACCGAAACTTTGCAAAGTTCAACTTAACCAGAACAGCAGGGGGTGCTGGACGGGAGGGGCATTCCAGGAAATGGAAGACAGATCTGGCACAGGCTGAGCTCCACCCCAGGAGCCAGACACCAACGGGCCTGCTACCTTCTGTGACCCCCCCTACCCTTTACCTCTAGCCTCCTCCACAAGCAACAGACGAAGGTCCAGGCAGGAAAGTAGAAAGACAGTACCCAAATCGTAAAACTCAGAAAACGGCAAATTGAGCTTAGAATCCAAGGCTCCAGGCTTCCTCACCATGTGCCCGTGCATCCACACGAATGTTTGCAAACAAGGTTTGTGCCCAGGGTATGTGAGCTGCTAGTAGAGAGATTCAAGGGGGTGTCATGAGTGGGAGGATGAGGTGCATCCTTGGCTGGGGAGCAACCTCCTTAAAAAATGAGGACCACACCTCTTCAGACTACCAGGAAATACGGGCCCCTGGCAAGAGACAGCTTGCTCTGAGGCTCCATTTTCTGACCCTCTCCTTCTCCACCCCGCAAGGGACATAAACACACTCAGTCCCACACATACACACCGATATCATATGCCCCGGCCCATTAAGGGTGGCCCTCACACTGTTGTCCCTGTGACGTCACCAATAGCCTGAAGCTGATGTCACACCCCAAGGTTCTCACTGACATCACACACATTTCTTTCTCCCCACGTCTCTCTACTCTTCTTTTCCTGCCTAAAGACTATTGGCCCAGAGGTTCCCCTGTCCCCCATGCGTGACAGTAAGGCCCAGAGATACCTAAGACAGCACCAGTGTGAGTTCACCCACATACCAGACAACATTTACACGCATGTACAAGCCCACTGTGGATCTAGACATGTCCCACAGGTGTCCACAGGCTACATAAACAGTTTGAGCCAAACACACACACACACACACACACACACACACACACACACACACACAGAGGCAAACATGCCTAGCCCTCGTGATGCAGCTCCGGGTGTTGAGATGCCCCTCCTCCGTCATCGAAGCCAACAGCCAGAGCTGCAGCTTCCACTACATTTCTCCAGGTACCGCCGGCAGCTGCCCCTTCCCCCAGCTTCTCCTCCCACAGCCTGGCCTGCTGGCAGTGACATCCGCAGCCGGACACAAGAGCACGCGCACACAAATGCACGCGCGCTCAACACACAGACACAGACACACACACACACACACACACACACACACACACACACACATTGGTCCAACACCTGTATCTCTCAGCAAGGAACTGGCTGCAGGGTAGGCAGAGTGCAGAGCCCTGAGAAGTGCCTTTAAGTACCACATGTATTCGAAGCTGACTGAGATTCCAAGCAGTGTCCCTGGCTCATTCTCCTTGGTCATGCCTGACACACAGAGGCCTCGCAGCCTCTGTCCTCCACACAATCTTTCCAAGTACGCAGATTCACACAGAGAGACGCACAGACACACACAGACACACACAAGCTCTATCCCCTCCAAACATTCCAAGGAAGCCCTGCTGGGCCACAGATTGTGTGTGTGTGTGTGTGTGTGTGTGTGTGTGTGTGTGTGTGTGTGTGTCTATGTCTGTGTGGCAGTGGGGGATCTATCCTGAGTCAACAGACATCCCTTCTCACATGCATATACCACCCCACCAGCCAACACACCCACCTTCTGCCCCCTCCTAGCCAGTAGCAGTCTACACACACACACACACACACACACACACACACACACACACCCCACTAGGCAGTGGTGGGGCTCAGTCAGAGCTGCAGTCTGTCGATTTATGCTGGTGCTTCTGTGCTTGTCCCACACCAGCCCTGCCGAGAAAAAAAAAAATCCAAGCCCTTGCAAGGGTTCCAGTGTACCCTAACTCTGGTTCCCCTACTAAATTCACAGTGCCCCTGAGAGATAAGGGGACTAGCCGCATGCCCGGTCCTCTCCTCCTAGGCCAGCCATCTAGCCACCCCGTTAACCCCCACCCCACCCCCCTTACCAGTGAGATGAATTCCTTGACCCGCCACGACTCAGTGAAAAGCGGGCTGGAGCTCTGGTTCGCCAAAATGGGGGCCAGATAGGTGCGGTGTGGCACTGGCTAGCAAAACCGTCCTCCACCAAGCTTCTGCATCACCACCGGGAAAATGTTCACCTCGACGCTCGTCCTCCCTGCCCTCCCACCACGCCTCCGCCCAGCCTCTCCCCCACCACCTTGCGCAGGGTGGTCCCTTGGGGGTCTTACGGGGATCCCCAGACCAAGAAGAACCCGGAGTGGCTCTCCCTGGCTCATCTCTGCTCCCGGGTCCCTTTCCAAGCCCCACCCCCGCTGGCGGCCAGGGAGCCCTCAGCTCAGCACGGATTCCCAGGGTCTCCGCCAGCCGCCTGCAGCGCTCGGATCCGGAGGAATCCACTCACCTCCAGTCCCGACTGGGATCCGAGAGGGATGCCACCGCCTCCGGGCAGCGGCTGCTGCGGGGCCTGCGCCGGAGAGCGAGCGTGAGCGCGGGTGCGAGTGTGCGCGGCGGCCGGCCGTGGCTCTGTGCGTGTCGTGTGTCTGTGGCGTGGCCCGGGCGTGTGTGTCTGTGAGCGTGCGTGTGCGCGCAGACACTGCCACCCCCGCCTCCCGCCGCGCAGGGCTGCAGCCCGCAGAGGGCCCGGGTGCTGGGCGGAGGACTTCAGGGGATGGTGATCACTGCGTCTGTCCGTCCGTCCGGCTCTGTAGCCGGATCCCTTCACAGGCCTCTCCGCTGCAGACCCTCCTGCCCCTCCGCCGTCTGCTTCCACAGCCACAAGCGCGCTCCCAGACACACGCCACGAGGCGGGGGCCGCGCTGGGCTCTGGCGCTACTGCAGCTGCAGCGCCCTGTGAGGTGGCTGCACCGCGGACCGCCAAGCCCCGGGCACCCGCCGAGCGCGCCCCCCGGCCCCGCCCCGCCTCGGCCACCTCTCTCCAGGCTGTGTCTCAGTTCACCCCACTACTGCCTCCTCCAGTTCATTCAACAGCTGGAGGCTAAGTTGCCCCGGGTGCAGCGCCCCACTCGAGGACAACCTCATCCCCAATCCCCCCACCTCCCTGCACCCCTTTCCGCCTACTCCCTGACCCGGTGTTCCGCGCCTAACCACTGGAGAGCACTGCGGTGGGGCTGCTGCGTTCCCATTTTGCAGGCGGGGCAGCTGAGGTGGGTGAGCAGAGTGCTTGCTCAAAGTTAACACAGCGTTAACACAGAGTTCGCGGCGTCTCTCAATTCTCCCTGCCTCCAAACCAAGGCACTTGGCTACCTCTCGTTGCCTTACCCCATCCCCGGGAGGATACTGGGCTCTATGGCCACACAGAGAAACTTCCTAAGGCCTTCCTGGCTCTGCATCAAACACACCCACCCACCACCACCACCACCACCGCCACCACCTGCAAGGGGGTCTCCTTGCACGGCAGCGGTAGGGAGAGGCTCTGCACTAGGAGCTGGGCACATCAGCAGCTGGTGGGAGTCTGGGCTGGTGTCAGGAGTCTCCTCCAGCCTCTGTGACCCGCCAACCCAGACAGTTGATCTCTGCCGCCGCCAAGCTTTCTGCTTCGCAATCACTTTTCCGGGCGCATTCACCAGTGCCTGTCCTCAGGTGGTGCACAGCAGCTCAGTCCGGCTGCTGGAACTCCTAACAAGGATGTCTCCTGCAGGCCTAGGCTGAATCTGGACAGATGAATGGGAGCTGATGGGTAGGAGTTGCTCAGCTGATGGGTAGGAAGTGGAGAAGGGTATCCCAGGCTGCGGGAACAACATGTGCAAAAGTCACAGAGGCGGAAAACATCCTGGTGTATCAAGTACAGAGGGACCCGCGGAGTTGGATATTACTAGAGCAGAAAGAACTGCTGTTCAGAAACATCTCCCTCTTGTCATCCGAGGACAGGAAAGCAGCCCAGGATAGGGCCAAAAGGGTAGATAAGTGCTGAGACCCAGGCCACCTGTTAAATCACAATTCAGAGAGACTGTGGGAGTGTCTCACCTCTAAGCCTCCCGACCTGTACCTTCTTGGGTTCCAGGGACATTCCTTCCTATCTATCCTTCAGGCCTTTCTTGCAGACCCAAAGAAGCCCGAACGCTGCCTCCACCTTCTAACCTAATCCCCTTCCCCAAAAGGGACCAGAAGAGCTCAGGGTTCCCCACCCGAGGCTGGGCACCGAGGTGGGTCTAGCTCCACGCGCACGCAAACACACACACACACACACACAGCCCCACCATCCCCCACCCCACTATCACCCCACCCCACTCCCGCCAGGCCCGCTTCTGAAGAGACAGCTGCCCCTGCGCCCTCTGGTGGATCAAATACGCAACTGCAGAAAACTCCCTGTGGCTCGCGTGTGCTCAGAGGTGGGCACTGGCAGAGGCCTACTAAATCCGCCCTGACCCAAGACATTGAGCAATAACTCCGGAGAGCACCAGGCATGGAATTACAAAGTGACATTTCTGATTCATCTGAATGAGTTTCCAGTCATCAGCCAGAGTGAGAGTCACACCCGTGCCACCCCCGCCCCCATCCCCCACCCCCAGCCTCAGTTTCCTCCTGAAGGAAATGGTTAAGTCCCAGCCAGTCCTTACCGGTACACTCTCTTCTCTCCTGGGGCCTGCGGAGCTGGCTAGACTCACTCAGCAGTAGTTTTGGGCTTCCATGTTTCCCACATTCCCGCTTTGAAGACTGGCCCTTTCAGGGCAGAGATAAGCTGTTACCACTTTCCCTCTCTGAGCTCTGTTGATGCACCACACAGATGGATGACATTGGCCGGCGCTGGGGTGGGGGTCATTGTGGACCACACCATCTGGTTCCTTGAGTGTGCCTTCTCTACACCCGCACTGTCCAATGGAACGTTCTACTACGGTGGAAGTGATTTAAGGAACCACTAACCTCGTGGGGCTACTGTGTGGTTAAAACCGTGGCTTCTACAACTGCCGAACACACTTATCTTTTTTATTTTGATTGATTTAAACTTAAGTGGCCACGTGTGGCTTGTGGCTACCATGTTAGTGAAAATTCGGGTACACAGCAACCTCCTCGTTGAAAAAGCCCAGAGGGGGGGGGAGGCGGGAGAGGGAGGGAGGGAGGGAGGGAGGGAGGGAGGGGGAGAGAGAGAGAGAGAGAGAGAGAGAGAGCGCTTGAGCGCTTGGTGTGAGTGTGCACACCAGGACCCTGAACAATTTATAGATCCAATGCAGTTTCCATAAAAATTCCAACACATTTCTTAATAGACCTTGGCAGAGCAAATTTCCAACTTCATATGGAAAACAAAAACAAAACAAAAAACAAACAAACAAACAACAACAACAACAAAAACAGGCTAGCTAAAATGACCCTGGACAATAAAAGAACTTCCTGAGGCATCACCATCCCTGACCCCAAGCTGTGCTACAGAGCAATAGTGATAAACACTGCACAGTACTGGTATAGGAAAAGACATGTTGAAAGTGGGATCAAATTGAAGACCCTGAAATAAACCCACACACCTATGGATAACCGATGCTTGATAAAGAAGGCAAAACTATACAATGGAAAAAGAAAACATCTCCAACCAATGGTGCTGGTCTAACTGGATGCCTGCATGCAGAAGATTGCAAATGGATCCTTATCTATCACCTGCACAAAACTCAAGTCCAAGTGGATCAAGGACCTCAACATAAAACCACATACAGTAAGTCTAATAGAACAGAAAGAGGGGAGTAGCCTTGAACTCACTGGTACAGGAGACAACTCCTGAACAGAACACTAGTGGCTCAGGCTCTAAGATCAACAACTGATAAATGGGACCTCGTGAAACTGAAAAGCTTCTGAATGGCAAAGGACAAGATGGCAGCCTACAGATCAGGAAAGGATCTTCTCCTACATCAACAGAGGACTAATATCCAAAATTTATAAAGAACTCAAGAAGTTTGACACCAGCAACCCAAATAACCCAATTAAAAATGGGGGGCAGAGCTACACAGAGAATTCTCAACAGAGGACTCCCCAATCCCAGAGAAGCAAAAAAAGAAATGCTCAAACTCCAGGGAAATGCAAACAAAATCGACTCTGAGATTCCATCTCACAGAACGGCCAAGATCAAAAACTCAAGGGACAGCACATGCTGTCGAGGATGTGGTACAAGGGACCCTCTTTCCTCCATTGTTGGTGGGGGTGCAAACTTGTACCATCACTGGGGATTTCTCAGAAAACCAGAAACATTCACCTCAAGACCCAGGTCGTGGGTGTGGGGTGAGACAAAGATGGATATCAGCGTGTCCCCGATCTGGGCTGGGCCTTCTCATTGGTCACCTGGTCTCCTATAACAGCCCCCTCTTCCTCTCTTGCATGTTTAAGCAATCCAGAGGTGGCCCGCAGCCCAGGCAGGGATGCAGATGTGGTCTTAGAAAGATGCCAAGTGAGTGGCACCAGCTGCCTGAAGTTCTCACTGGGTCAGCTGGGGATGTCTGCCTCAAGTGTAACTGCTGGGGCCTGTGCTAAGTCTTCTCTCCTAGAGAATGGAATCCAAACTCTCCACTTTGCTTTCTGTCCTGGCTAGTCTGGTGGCAATTCGACAGTTAGAGTTTTCTGGAAGGAAGGAATGGCAATTGAGAAATGAATGCCTCCGTAAGGGCTGCCTGTCAGGCACCTTCCTAGTTAGCAACTCATGGGGAGGGCCCAGCCCTTTGCAGATGGGGCCACCCCTGGGCTGGTGGTCCTGGGTTCTAAAAGAAAGCAGGCTGAGCAAGCCATGATGAGGGAGCCTCCTCCATGGCCTCTGCTTCAGCTCCTGCCTCCGGGATCCTGCCCTGCTTGAGTTCCTGCCCTCACTGCTTTTGATGATGAAGTGTTCTGTGGCACTGTGAGTAAAGAAACCCTTTCCTCCCTAAGTTTCTTTTGGCCATAGTGCTCCATCACAGCCATAGACACCCTGAGGCATTCTCACGGGTCCTTAGAAGGTGGACCCCGGCATCTTTCAGCATCCCTCCGAACACATGGCACATTTTCTATGGGCCAGCAGCACAAGGTTGGCGCTTTCCAGAACACACCACAAATCCTTCATCCCAGACTCTGTCCTTCCTGAGGATTTTCCTCCTCTCCGCTCCCTGACAGACCCTTCCTCCATGCCTCCTGCTAGGCTATCTAGCACAGGGCACTCTTCGAGGCCCACCTCCCACAGGACCCTTCCCCTGACTAACTCTAATGAGCTGGCTGTTGCTTCTTCCTTCCTCGGCTCCCAGAACATTCTAGAGGCTATAATGACATCACGTCATTTGCTCCTATCCTGTCCATTGCTGGGGCCTTCCCTGGTGGGACCCATTTGTCTGTGGCTTTCCCCAGTTCCTCTTCAGCCGAGCACCCCAATCAAGGAGCCCAGTGCTCTCCTCATAGGTCACTCAAATTAACAAGCTATGAAAGTGGCCATTAAGGGCAGCCTCTCTCCCTCTTCCCATAACACCCAATTCCTTCTCTCCCCACAGCCATGGGCCGTCTTACTGGGATATGAATCAGGGTGCCCCTCCCCAAAGCTGAGCTAATTGCTCACAGGTGGAATGATGTGTGGGCAGAAGGAACGGCTGTATGGGAACCATCCCAGAATCGAGATGTCCAAGATAACATGGTGGGCACTGCCTGGAGCCCTGTATTACCCTAGACCTTCACCCACCTTGGGATCTCCTCATAGTGCTGATGGGTGGTCCCCAGAGCCCACCAGCAAAGTGACCTCCATTCCTGAGTTGACCAAATGTGGTTCACATTCCCATGACCCCATGTCTTCAGGATGTTCTTCCCCAGAAGGTCTTTCTTTTGGGGCTTGGAGAACAGTGTAAAGAGACGTGTGGCAGTGCCATGCCCACATGTAGCTGAGTAGCAGGATGAATCCCTCACATACATGATCTTCACTTGATCTGCATGCCATTTTGAGTTGATTCTAGGAAGTTAAGTTAAGCAATTCTCTAACCACAGATACGTGCACGGGACTAGGAGTCACGATCCTGTTGGGCCTCTGGGGCCACGATGGAATGCTTGACCCACTGCAGGGGAGAGGTGCAATGAGAGGCGGAGTCTAGATGACACATGTGACTTTAGAGAACCCTGTCCTGTGCCCAACATGGATATCCCTGGGCCAACAGGGTTGGGGCGGGAAGAGACGAGGACTGGGGACAGAGATGCCTTCTCAGCAAGGGGTCCTCAAATGGTAGCTTTCTTAGTTTCCTGGACACTACAATGGGTCCAGGAAGCAAGGTTGAAGGCCAGGTTCCTTTGCCTTCTCTGGGCCTTCTGCCTTGATCTGGGGTTGAATACTTCTGGGTCCTAAGAAGGATGAGAGACCTTGAAGGTGGGCTGGGGTCACTAGGAGGATGCGTTAGCAACTGTCAGGAGGAGGAGGATGGAGCTGGAAGCCTGCCCCACCCCCACCCCGGCCGGCTAAGACCCCTCCCCCACTCCACTCTCCCCACTTTCTCTGCCCTACTTCCTTCAGGAAAGCCTCCCTGGTTTGCCACATCTGTCACCTGTTGTGTAATGAATTACCCCCGCCCCCACCCAACTCGGTAGCTGAGATCAGCAGAAACAACACAAGCTTGCCACTCAGGTTCTGGGGTTCAGAGTGGGAGGGAGGGGTGCGATCTTATAAGACCATCCCTGCCCTCGCCTGCTTCATGATGGATGACAAGCAGGTCCAGGCTGAGGGGTGGGGTGGGGGTGGGATGCGGAGCCCCATTCCTATAGGTCTACCTACAAACCCTCATGATACAATGACTATTTCCCCTGCAGCTGGTCAAAGGTCAGAAGCCAGGATGGCTCTCACAAACCTGTCCCCAGATGACACCAAGGTCAGGGCCACACTGGGTCTACACAGGGTGTGGGGTCTAGGAAGAAGGTCCTGTCAGGCTGTTCCAAGGCCAGAGGAACCTGAGGAAGTTCTAAGTTCTGTATCCAGATAGACAAGATGAAAACAGCAAAGGTTACAGGTACCAAGTCAGCCACCATTTGCTCTCCATCACAGGAGAGGTGGATTCTGGGAATCTGTGGTCTCTGTGATTCAAGAGCAGCTATGGAGTTGACAGGGCAGGAGGAATGAGCATGAAGTTCCTTCTAAAGCTAGCAAGGACGAAGGAGGTCCAGAACATGGCCCCAAGGGGAGGTGCCTACAAAGGCAGGGGCCAGTGCTACATTCTTAAATCTCCTGGAGTGGACTATCTGACCCCAAAAGCCTGTTACAGGGAGAGCCCAATAGGAGTACAGATGGCCCCCTGCTTGCTTGGACTGTAATGAGCCCCAGGCCTGGGAGAGCACAGACTACTGCATGTTCCTGGAGGTAATACGGGAGTCCGTATGTGACTGAGGCCAGAGTACCCTAGCCAGGCACAGAGATGCTGAGGGAAAGAGGGCGCTCGTGAGGGGCCACTTGAGGAGGCACGTGTCAGACTAAGGTTGTATCCATAAGGCCTCCTCTGAACGCTTGGACAGAGGGGCATCTTCAGGGTACTGAGAGCCCAATGGCAGCCCACTATCTCCCTCAAGACCACACCACAAAGAGTTGGCTGAGGGAACAGGAAGCTTGTCTGGATGGGTCTGATACGTAAACCTGAGAGTCAAAGCTGCCCAGCTCTGATATCAGAAATTTTCTACCATGCCTGAAACGTATGCCCAGAGCTCTACAATGCTGTTGCCCCGGCTCCCACAGGAGCTCCATCCATTGGAGGAGGCACAGTGAGACAGGTCACAGGTCCAGCCAGACTGCATTATTAGGGCCATCTATCTAACTGCCTGGAGGGAGGCTGGGGGTGTGTGGCATTCTCCCTTTTCTTTCTGGTCCGGAACTGGGGCAGTCCTGGTCTCCTGGGAGCTGGAGGTCACCGGCTCTGCAGCCAGGCTTGTGACCACTGACCTGCTGGCTCGGGCTCCAGGTGCTGCAGGGAAGAGGAAGCTGCTGACTGGCTGATTTCTTCCTGCTCATTCTCTGCTGAAAAGTACCCCACCCGGGGCTGACAAGATGGCTCAGCAGCTAAAAACACTTGCAGCCAAGCCTCATGGCCTGAGTTCTATCTTCCGGACCCATGTGGTAGAAGGAGAGAGGAAAGGACCCCCACATTTGACCTCTGACCTCCATATTGCACACACTGAGGCACACACGTACACATACACACACCACAATTTAAATAAAATGTACTCATTTAAATAAATAAGTAAGAAAAGATAAAAAGCAATACTTGCAATAAGGCACCCATTCCTTACTTTGACACCAGGAGCTAAGCCAAGCACTCCACAAGAATTAAAGTCTCTGTGACAGATGTTAAGCGATTCTACCAGGGCCACACAGGGAAGGCGCAGTGTGATCCACACAGGGTTTTGTGATTTTATTTTGTTTTGTTTTGTTTTGTTTTTGCTGGCAGTCAGAGCAGAGGTCGGGGCCCGTGTTTTACCAGCATGTCATCCCCGGCCCTACTCACATGAGTCATTGGGCCTCACCTTTCCAACTTTCTCTCCATCTAGAATTGAGTGTCTAAAGGTTGCTGCAGGTGGGCGAGCAGCTGAGCTTTCCCCCACCAGGTAAAGATGAGCCTCTTGTGGCTGTCCCCAAGTGACTCTGGCTCCAAATCCAGTGAACAGATGAATGTCCCCTGGGCTTCTGTCCCTGCCATCCTTCAGAATTTCCACTCACACACCACCGTTAGCCACACTCCCCACTTGTTCTGGTCTACCCACTACTCTGCCATCACACACCACGGTTAGCCACACTCCCCACTTGTTCTGGTCTACCCACTACTCTCCCATCACACACCACTGTTAGCCACACTCCCCACTTGTTCTGGTCTACCCACTACTCTCCCATCACACACCACTGTTAGCCACACTCCCCACTTGTTCTGGTCTACCCACTACTCTCCCATCACACACCACTGTTAGCCACACTCCCCACTTGTTCTGGTCTACCCACTACTCTCCCATCACACACCACTGTTAGCCACACTCCCCACTTGTTCTGGTCTACCCACTACTCTCCCATCACACACCACTGTTAGCCACACTCCCCACTTGTTCTGGTCTACCCACTACTCTCCCATCACACACCACTGTTAGCCACACTCCCCACTTGTTCTGGTCTACCCACTACTCTCCCATCACACACCACTGTTAGCCACACTCCCCACTTGTTCTGGTCTACCCACTACTCTCCCATCACACACCACTGTTAGCCACACTCCCCACTTGTTCTGGTCTACCCACTACTCTCCCATCACACACCACTGTTAGCCACACTCCCCACTTGTTCTGGTCTACCCACTACTCTCTCATCACACACCACGGTTAGCCACACTCCCCACTTGTTCTGGTCTACCCACTACTCTCCCATCACACACCACTGTTAGCCACACTCCCCACTTGTTCTGGTCTACCCACTACTCTCTCATCACACACCACGGTTAGCCACACTCCCCACTTGTTCTGGTCTACCCACTACTCTCCCATCACACACCACGGTTAGCCACACTCCCCACTTGTTCTGGTCTACCCACTACTCTCTCATCACACACCACGGTTAGCCACACTCCCCACTCGTTTTGATCCACCTGTTTCTCGCCCAGTGCTTGTTTTCTGATCCGGGTCTGACCCAGGAAACCACACTGCCTGTGTTTGATCACCCTCTCTCCCAGGACCTGTAATAGTTTCTTGTCTTAGCCTTATTTTTCATGGCTTTGAAGTTGTGAAGGAGTGGTCACATACTGTGTGGAATGTCCTTCCATTTGAGTTTGTCCGTCTTCCATGTCATTGGTCTGGACTGCAGGGGAAAGTCGAGCTGGAGGGTCATGCAGATCTGTGGGTGAAGAGTGTTCCTTGTTGGTGTCAACCTTGATTGCCTGGTTAATGGGGGGAGGGGCAAGTTATTAGCTCTAGGGGAGGGGGAAGGGCCATTATGCCACAGTCCATTGAGTTTTAGGAGGGGAAAGTCTCTAGGGACAGAAGGTGGCATGCATTGTGCCACAGAGTGTCCATGAAGACTGAGCCCAAACTCAGAGAGCAAGACCCAGTGAGGTTTGACCCCGGGACTAGGAAGCCACAGAGAATACTGCCAAGTTTAGCTGGGAGAGGTGGCAAAAGCTGACACAAAGGCCTTGGGAAGGAGACTAGAGCAGGGAGGAAGATTGAACTGGAAAAGAGGGACACAGAGCAAGGGCCATGTGATTCCACAAGGACACAGCAGAGTCCAGCGTGTCAGATCTCAAGCTCTGGAGTGCCACAGCTTGGGCTCAAATCCCCAGGCTCCCGTTTCCTAACACAGTGGTTTCATTACTCCCCACACTCACTGCAGGCTCTCCAGGCCTAGATACAGACACTGTGCACCCACCTGAAATACTCCATTCTGAGCCAGCGCCACCTCGTCCCCCTATAGTACTCCCTACAGCCATTGCAGTCCGTACCTCTATAGACTCCAAGGCCAAGTGAGACGGAAACTCTAGGCTCCTGCATCCACTGCATTAAGAACTTAGGACAGCAGCAGCCAAGCATTCATCCAAGTGTGGAGCCTTCAGACTGGGGGCTGTACAACTCTGCACAGGGCACAGGGCTGCTCTATGCCTCCCCACCCAGCCTTAGGGCACACCTACTCTTGTGAGCTGATGCCTATGCTCTCCCCAGCCCTCCTTCCCACACCATTGGCCTCCACCACCATTCCCAGGGCTGCCAAACTGCTCCAGCCACCCCCAGTGGCTGCCACTTTGATGTGACTGCTCTCCATCTGCCCTGGGCAGCAGGCAGCAAGAGAGCAGCTCAAGGTGCTGCCTGCAGTTAAGCTGCAAGTCCTTTAAGTTTATGGCTCTAATATCTTTGCCAGGAAGCTCTGAGTACACAGGCTCAAGATGTCAGGGGTCAGGCTCCCCTGAGGGCTCTCCAGCCTGCTGTCCGCCCACAGTTTGGAGATTTTAGATGAAAAGCCTTGTTAGAATTTCATTCACCAGTTTTTTTTTCCCAAACACAAAATGCAAAATTAGAAGGTTTTTTTCTCTTTTCTTTCTTTTTTCGTGTGTGTGTGTGTGTGTGTGTGTGTGTGTGTGTGTGTGTGTGTGTCACGTGCATGAGCACACACATGTATTAGGGAATTGAATCCCCAGGGTTTAAGTCTGGTGGGCAAGAGCCCTGCAGTGAAGCCACACTAATCTAGAACCCTTCAAATGTACGTTTATTTATAATTTTCTTTATCTTTTGGATTCTTTTTTGAAACATGTCTTCATGTAACCCAGGTTGGTCTCAAAACCACCTTGTAAACAGGGATGAGCTTAAACTCTCATTCCTCCTGCCTTCACCTCCAGAGTTCTGAACTGCATAGATCGGCTACCTCACTCATGTGTCAAACTGTAAGATTTGAGATTTTCCTCACTGGGTCCCTAAAGGTGGATTATGGGCTGCAAAAGGAGCTAGCTTCCCTTTGCAGAGTGCAGTGGGTAAATGTCTTGTGTGTTAGCCTTCTTCCCCCTTATCACTCCCAGAGGTGGAATGTAGGTGCCCCTGCATCCCTCCTGGACTCTGTATGAGTATGTGCAAGTGGCCTCATCTCTCTAATAAATGGAAACTCAGAGAGTTCATACCTGCTAGCTATTCATCATGAGAGACTCCAGTGCTTACAGATAGATAGACTGATGATAGATAGATGTATCGATAAATGATAAATGGGTGGATATATGATTGATAGGTAGCTAGGTAAGTAGATAGATCAGATAGATAAGTGGGTAGACAGACAGACAGACAGACAGATAATAGACAGATGGGTGGATGAATGGATGGATAGGTAGCTAGGAAAATAGATAGATAGATAGATAGATAGATAGATAGATAGATAGATAGATAGATAGATAGACAAATGGGTGGATGGATAGGTAGGTAGGTAGATGATAGATAGATAGATAGATAGATAGATAGATAGATAGATAAGATAGGGAGATATAGATGATAGCTGATAAATGGATGGATAGATGACAGATAGATAGATAGATAGATAGATAGATAGATAGATAGATAGATAGATAGATAGACAGACAAATGGGTGGATGGATAGGTAGGTAGGTAGATGAAAGATAGATAGATAGATAGATAGATAGATAGATAGATAGATAGATAGATAATTGATAGCAGATAGGGAGATATAGATGATAGCTGATAAATGGATGGATAGATGACTGACAGATAGATAGATAGATAGATAGATAGATAGATAGATAGATAGACAGACAAATGGGTGGATGGATAGGTAGGTAGATGAAAGATAGATAGATTGATAGATAGATAGATAGATAGATAGATAGATAGATAGATAGATAGATAATTGATAGCAGATAGGGAGATATAGATGATAGCTGATAAATGGATGGATAGATGACTGACAGATAGATAGATAGATAGATAGATAGATAGATAGATAGATAGATAGACAGACAAATGGGTGGATGGATAGGTAGGTAGGTAGATGAAAGATAGATAGATAGATAGATAGATAGATAGATAGATAGATAGATAATATCTAATCGACAGTAGATAAGGAAATAGATAATTGAGATGATCAGTAGTAGGTAGGTATATACTTAAACAGAACCAACCACTTTATAGTGCCACCCTGCTTCTGAGTCTCCAGACTTCTGAAAAGGCTCAGCTTGGTGACGCTCATGTGTGTCATGTGGCCCCAAGTTGTCTGCTGGAGTTGCCCGCATCTGATAGACCAGCTGGGTTGGGCATCCAAGAAAGTTCAGCCACAGAGTAGCACTAGGTGCCCACTGCTGCTGACCGGTGGGTTTGCCAGAGCTGGCAATTAGTCCTACCCACAGGATGGCAGAGAGAGAAATGGGGTTTTGTACAATGCAGAGGCTTCTTGGGCAAGCACCCCAGTAGAGCAGGCCAAGAAGCACACACAGCCTTAGAGATCAGAAGACATGTCCACTCCGTTTCGTTTTGTTGAGACCAGTAGCCCAGCCTAGCCTCTAACTCATGGTAATTCTCCTGCCTCAGACTCCTGAGTCTTGGGTGACAGGTGTAAACTTCCTCTGCTTTCTCTTGGCTCTCTAGACAGAAATAAAGGGAAGGGACAGAGACCTCATCCCCAAATCGGAACTTTATTTTAAAACTGGGGGACTGGGACTAGGCGTGTGGCCCGGGGTGTAGAGCACAAGTCTCTCTGGCGTGTCCCAAGCCTGACTTTTTCATGTAAGTTTAATTCACATGGGCAAAGAGAAAACACAAACCAGTAAGCATTCATAAACCACGGAGAAAAGAGTCAAGATGTATGTGGCTGGTTCAAGCCCCTGTGGCACGGTGCCTGGGAAACTGAATTAAAAACAAAACAAAAAACCTTTGTATTGGTTCTTTGTGAACTTCACATCACCGCACCCCAATCCCACTCATCTCTCCCTCCCCTCGTACCTGCCCTCCACCCTTGCTTCCTGCCCCTGAACAGAGAAAAGGTTGTGGAAGCTGCAGTGTTTCACGGGATGTCTCGCAGTGTACCTTTTTGTCCACACTTAATGACTGGTTGGTCTGGTAAGAGGCCTCTGGTTTCTGCTACTCTGTCAATACTGGATCCTCACTGGGACTCCTCTTGGATATGCTACTGTAGCCCTGTGTCATTGGGATCCTGCAGCTTTGTATCTGTAGAACTGGCCCCTGCATGTGCTCCAGCAGTTCATCAATGGGGTAGATGTTGGGGTGGGTCAATTCAAAGTTCTGGGTCTGGGCCTAAGAGATATGGATGGCTGTTCCTCATCACCCTTCAGTCTCCAGTTCTGCCTCTCTTCATTGTGCCCGCATCCTTCTGTTTCTCTTTCTCTTCCATTTCTCCACCACTTACTTGCTCCTCTTATCAGTGCCTGGGGTCTCTGAGTGTCTGGGGTCATCTCAGGAGCGGTCTCAGGAGTGCTCTGTCCCACTCCTGAAGTATGGCTCCAGGCAGGGGTCATCTTAAGAATGGTTTGACACTTCGCCCTCCAGGCCTGTGTGGCACCAGACTGGTGTTCATCGAAGGCTGGCTCCCTGTCCAGGTCCCATTGTGCTGGTCTAGTGGTCTTCTTGGGGTAGCCCCTTGCCTGGCCCACTCACCCAAGTGGCCCCTTTCATGGGTGATCTGTCTTGTGGTTACTCCTGCCAGGGTCTCCAGCTTCCTCACTGTCCTGGGAGCCTGTCTGGGCCTACCTGGCACTGGATAGTGGTCATTTCAAGCCTGTGAGTTTTTATCTTTTCTCCTATGGGGGGTGGGGGGGAGCAAGATGCCCCTAGGGGGTGGAGGCACAGGAGACTTCTATACAATGCGTATAGAATGAAGGCATCAGGTGTAAAACTGGTGACCCCTATGACTGAAAAGAAAAGGAAAGAAAAGAAGAGAAAAGAAAGGAAAAGAAAAGAAAAGAAACCAAAACCAGAGGTGTGCATCCAAGTGACTGCTGAGGAGAAAAGCCAGACACAGAAATCTGCAGCAAGGACATTTAGGATGCAAGTAACACACTGAGTGGCAAAATTATCTGTGTGTGAGTGAGTAAGTCTGTGTCCCCACATGCAGGTATGTCTGTGTGACAAAGAACATCAGGTGTCCTGCCCACAGGTGTACATGTGTGACAAGAGGACATCAGTGTCCTGCTCACAGGTGTGCATGTGTGACAAAAGCATATCAGGTGTCTGGCTCTACCACTCTCTCCTTACCCCTCTGAGACAGAAAGTCTTTCACTGAATGTGGCGCTAAACTAACAGCCATCCCAGCAATCCTCCTGTCTCCACTCCCACTTCGCCCCACTCCCCACCACAGTGGTAGGTGTACACCACCATAGTAGCTTTGTACCTGGGTGCTGGACAGTGGAACGTAAGTCCTGAGGCTTGCACAGCACAGAGCTCTTACCACAGAGCCATCTCCCCGGCCTCAGCTTTGCCTTTTGGTCTAAGTCAGAAGTCGTCATGGGTGAAGCCTCATTTCCCCCATACCATGTCCTGCTGGCCTCCTTTGGCCAAGTGCTAAAGCCAGCGGCACAGCCACCTCATCCCACTCTGCTTCGAGTCCCGAGAAGACAACAGCCTTGAACAGCAGCCACATAACTCTGCAGCAAACCTTCCACTTAGGCTCCTGTGTTCACCTCAGCCCTGGACGACCTTGCATCGTGGGCAACAGGAGGAGCCACCTTGCCTTGTGATAGCCAAAGAGCAGAAAGGAAGAAGGGGGGAGGGAGGAAGGGGCGGAGACAAGATGCATCCTTCAAAGGCACACCCCAGTGCCCTACTTCTTCCAACTAGGCCCTGCCTCCTACACCCCAATAATGCGGTCAGATTATGAAGACATTAGTGAACACCCAGAGATAAGGTCAGAGCCGTTGGGGCAGGAAGTTCTCCCTAAAGGTCCCCCTCAGAGCAGCGCTGCACCCAGAACTGAGCCTTTCGGGGTGCTTCATAAGAAATGAGCCGCCGCCAAACTGGTGGATGATGGTGCCTTTGGAGATGAGGGAGGAACGGCTTTAAAAGCCCTTCTCTGTGACACAGTAAGCCATGGAAAGCCACTTTGATTTGGAGCAGTGCGCGTCAGCACACCGTCCTCCTAGCCCCTTGAACAATCTGCTCGTCTCCTTGGATCCAGGATATAATCCTCACCTTCCATAAAAAGATACCAAGATGTCCCTCGAAACCAGACCATGGGGCTAACTTCTTGATCCCCACGAGGCCTACTCTGAACCAGTCCTTGATGTTTTTCTCTGCTGCTTAGAGGGAGAAATCGATGACACGGTGACAAGCATATTAAAAACCACAGCTGAGTGCCAGCCACAGCCAACAGGCAAGCTTCCTCTCTACTGTGAAATGCAGCCAAAGGGAGGCGTCCCAGTGGCCTGCCACGTGCCAGCTCCTGAGGGCACTGCACACGACGAAGGAGGCCACCCTGAGAAATCCCTTCTGTGTCATCCCATGAGCTGCGTCCAGTCCCCAAAGCCCAGGATGACAATCACTACCAAGCACTTGCAGGCGCCCAGCCACAGCTGCAGTCCCCTGTCTTGGTAGAGGTGAAGGAAGGGGACTGGAGAGATGGCCCCGCCGTTAAGAGCACCGGCTGCTCTTCCAGAGGACCTGGGTTCGATTTCCAGCACCTACATCCCCACGACCACCCAAAATTCCATTCCCCAGGCATTCAGTTCCTCCTCTGACCGCCACTGGCACCAGGCACAAACATGGTGCACATACAGGCAGGTAAACACTCATATAACACTCACATAAATACTTGTTTTGTTTCCATCTTTTACGAAGTAAAAGAAGAACACAGTCCTGCTCAGATCTCGGTACTGGTAGCTCTGTGGAGCTCCCTGCAGGGGAAAGAGGGCCTCTCACTGTCTCCTGGACGCACCATGAGAAACAGACAACAGCAACAACCAAGAAGATTGGAAGCGGATTCACCCCTTTCAGGGCTGGGCAGATGGTGTGGGTGGTGAAGGGCTCGCCAGACAAGAGTTCAAGCCTCAGCATCCCCACAAAGAAAGCTGGTTGTGGTGGCTTCACTTAGCCCTGGGGAGATGCAGACAGGAAGATCTGGGGCTCCATAACCAGACAGCCTGATTCGCTGAGTTCCAGGCCAATGAGAGACCCTGCTTTAAAAACAACAACAACAACAACAATAACAATAACAACAAGGGACAGCAGCTAAGGACATCCTCTGGCCTGCACACACACACACACGCACACACACACACACACACACACACACACGTGCACCCATGAGCATGTGTGTCCATACGGATGCAGGCATCATACATACACACATACCACACACACACACACACGTGCACCCATGAGCATGTGTGTCCATACGGATGCAGGCATCATACATACACACATACCACACACACATACATGCACATACACATACACATATGCACACACACACACACACACACACACACACACACACACACACACACGTGCACCCATGAGCATGTGTGTCCATACGGATGCAGGCATCATACATACACACATACCACACACACAGGCACACACACACACACACACACACACACACACGTGCACCCATGAGCATGTGTGTCCATACGGATGCAGGCATCATACATACACACATACCACACACACATACATGCACATACACATACACATATGCACACACACATCCATGCACTCATAAAAGAACCATCCCTTTGAGTCCTACAAAACTCTTTTGTATGTGGCTGTGTGTGTGTGTGTGTGTGTGTGTGTGTGTGCACGCACATCTGTGTGCACATGTGTGCAGAGGACAATCACTCTCTCCATCTTACTTTTTGAGGTAAGGTCTCTCACTGAAGGCAGAGCTCCCTACCTCACACAGCTCAGGACAAGGAGGCCTGGAGATCTTCTGTCTCCACCTCTCAGAGCTGGGGTGGCGGGCATGCCAAGCAACAGGAGTTCCAAGCCTCCGAGCTCAGGTCCTCATGCCTGCGTGACTAGCCCCTTACTGAAACACCTCTCCCCAGCCCCTGTAGAGCTCCATGTGAAGACAGGGTACAATGTAAATAGGAGGAATCCACTGGTCTCCTCATTTCTAAGTGATCAGCTCAGTGTCGGGAAGCCCACTCACATCGCCAGCTATTGCATTTCCACGTCTTTGCCTCAGCCCCAGTGTGAACCCTGGGCCTATTAAGTAAGAACTCCTAGACTCTGCACCACAGGCCCCAGCCACAGCTCTCTCCATCTGTAAATGTGACCTTCCTGGGACCCTTCCGTGAGCAGAAATTCACATTTGTCCCTCCTGTGGTTCATCATTCATCCGGCATGTTTAAGGCTTGCCAGGGCTGTGCACGTTATCACCTCTCTCCTCCTTGAGGATGATGGCTGTGCAGCTGCTCCCCTGGGTTTGGCTGTTGTCATGAATGAGGCTAGAATATATTGACATCTGTCTGAGTCCTCTCAGCTCCCCAAGTACATCCCTAGGACTGGAAGAGCTAGTCAACTTCTAAAATTTTATTTATTTGATTACATTCATTTAGTGTGTGTGTGTGTGTGTGTGTGTGTGTGTATGTGTGTGTGCGCACGCGCGCGCGCGCGTGTGTGTTTTGCTTGTATGTATATATGTGCACCATGTGCTTGCATAGTGCCTGCAGAGGTCAGGAGAGGGCATCATCAGATCACCCCTAGAACTGGCGTTAGAGATGGTTGTGTGTCGCCAGTGGGTGCTGGAAATTGAACCGGAATCCTCTCTCTGTACCAGCAGCCAGTGCTCTAACTGCTTAGTGGTTTCTGCAGCCCCAGCACTCATCATCTTAAAGAACAATGCCAAGCTGTCTTCTCTGCATCCACACCGTCTTATAATCTCCACTCACTTCAATCCGATGGGTTTTGTTTGTTTGAAACAAATAGAGCTTCTTGTCTCAGGCCGGCCTTGAACTCCCTAAGTTTCTGAGAATGGCCTTGAACTTCTGATCCTCCTGCCTCCACCTCCCAGCTAGTACTCCAAGTGTGCCCCCAGATAATATCAATTTATTTTACTTCATTTATTTTTCGTTATGAGAATCTCATCCTACTTGACCCGATGTTGGTGGCTCATGTGGGTTCCCTGTGTCTTCAGGCAACTGGAGCTGACACAGGCTGTAGACACACTCACATGGATTCTGGTTCTAGGACTCTCAAGCTGAGCACTGAAGGGTCAGAGCAACTTTTACACCAAGGCTGACGTCCCCCTCCACGCGAGTTCACATTGAGGCCTTGAGGGTAAGCTAGCTACGACACCTGGAAAACTATGGAGAGTGTGGCAGCTGGGAGGAACAGGAATTCCTGCTGAAGGGTATGGTTAGAGCAGTGGAAATAGAGAGGAAGAAGAGGTCGGGGGTCAAAGGGAGGGGTCAAAGGGAGGGGTGGGACCCACCAGAGAAAGTTCATGAGTTCTAGGCCCCTACATGAGTATCTGGCTCTGAAAGAAAAAAGAAGCAATCATTCATTCATTCAACAAACATCTCCTGCACTACACCAAGGTGTGCCCCCAAGGCAGCAGGAAGTCCAACTTCCTTGTGTTCAAGCCTGTGTGTCTGATCAGCCTTCCCATGAAATGCAGGAATACTGGGGCCAGCCCCCGCCTCCCTCACTTCTACTGGTACTTGTGATGTCGCCTGGCTGAGGATGACACCTCAGACATACGGGTCACCTCAGGGTCACCAGTGGAACAGTGCCAAGGTTGCTTCAGGCCTCGGAGGGAGGAGACCAGCTACAAGTCACTGAGCCTTCCCCTAGCCAAGTGTCACAGGTGACCCTTCAATGTTAGAAAGCCCAAGACTCCACCCTCAGAGCAAGATACCTCCACCATTTTCTGAACATGCGTCTGCAAAAGAGTGACAGGAAGTTTAACATCACAGGTATAGACTAGCCATTACGTCATTTCCCCCAACTCCAGTTTCTTCCCTCGTACTTCACACCATAAAAACTGTAAGCACCCCAAAACTTGACCCCCAGGAAGATGACTTGAGCCTCCCACCTCCTGGGTCAGCTCATGAATCAACCCTCTTCTGCAAAAACTGTCCTTTTGATGACTGGCTTACCACACAGTGGAAAAACAGCCCCCTCACCCCGAAGTCTCTACAGCCACCATTCACTAGGGAGTCACGAGGAACTGCTGCACACTGAGCCCTTTCCGAGGTTAGCACTAAATTGTTACAGCACCTTCTCCTTTAAAGGTGAGGTAAATGTAGCCCAGAGAGGGTGAGCAACTTCCTTAGAGACACACACCTGGGAAGCAGAAGAATCTACACTCATGACCCCCTGCTGTGCCTCTAAATCCGACCCTTCCCTGAGGTCACTAAAGGAGACCTGGGTGAGGGGTTGACATCACACAGATGCAGGATCCCAGGCCCCCGAATCTCATGGTATCTCTGGGGAGTTCCACAGCCTGCTCCCCACCCTGCAAGGGACAAGTCTCCCCTGCATGGCAGTGGCTGGCATTCCCAGTAGCTGCAGAGAGCTGTGCCCAGGATCGCAGCCCCGCCTTGTCGGAGCCCAGCAGCAGCTGAGAGCAAACATGTCTCCTCTTTGTCACAGAGTAATAGACTCTTGAAAAATCACATCCTGGGAGGGTCACTGCTGAATCTGATACTCTGGGCCTCTCTGCCAGAGAACCCTGGAAACAAAGACTAACGATGTCCATGCAGGGAGACCAGAGGAGCCCTGAGTGACACCTCTGCCCGTCAGGCAGGCTGAGGGCTTGCTAGGACCAGGAGGCCTAGGGGTGCAGAGAGAAGGGTGCGGGGGTGGGGGCTCAGCCTGTCACTGTGCTTGAGCACTCGGTTGGTGGGTGAGCCTGGCTCTGTTACTGATGGTTTTTAATTATGCAAATCAGCCGAGGGCCTGC
The DNA here is from genome assembly GCF_021556685.1 of Rattus norvegicus. Taxonomy (NCBI): domain Eukaryota; kingdom Metazoa; phylum Chordata; class Mammalia; order Rodentia; family Muridae; genus Rattus; species Rattus norvegicus. The sequence continues at coordinate 119,861,339 of NC_141540.1, forward strand.
GCCTGGCACAGGCTCCGCATCCATCAGCTGGCAGCAGGATTAATCAATAAATAACCAGCTGCATGGGGCCTGGGCATGAGAACCAGCCACGCCCCACCCCCACCCAGCTGGAGGGAGAGGAGGGAGAGGACACAAGTGCAGTAGCACAAGCTAGATGCACTTGTTCATCATAGAGGCATGATATGCAGTACACACACACACACACACACACACACACACACACACACACACACACACACACAGCCTCCTAGTGCCCTGGTGCATCCAGGATCACAATAGTAAGGGACAGGAGTCCCCCATTCCAATCTCACATTCCCCTCTTAACTCTCAGCCAACTGTGTTCACAAGACCCTGGGAAGCTGGCCCAGCCAGGGACAAGGCCTGTATCTAACATGCAGAAAAGCCAAGAGGGGGAATCAGAGGGGGAATGGGTCCAAGATCTGGTCCAGAGGTTCCTCCCCTCTCCTCCCTCCCCCTCCCCCTTTCCCTCCCCTCCCTCCCCATCTTCCCTCCTCCCTCCCCCTCCCTCCTCCCCTCCTCCTTCCCCCATCCTCTGTCCTCCCTCCTCCCCCCCTCCCCCTTTCCCTCCCCTCCCCCTCCCCCTTCCTCCTTCCTCCCTCCTCCCTCCTCCCTCCAGCAACATTCAATAGTTCCAAGAGGCTACAAGTCAGGACACTGAAGAAGAGAAGGCAATTTCAGGGGTTCTGAAGAAAACCCTATCCCTGAGAGCAGGGAGTTGGCAGGGTGGCAGGGGCACAAGTAGAGACACTGGCGCCACTTCCCTGCTCTCTCCAGTGAGTCCTGATGGATGACTTCTCCCACTGCTGTGCTGGCTCCCCAGCACGGCCCATAAATCAGACGCTCAACCCAGCCATGGCCGCTCCTTTGATCACTTTCCAGTGTTGAGGGGATGGGGTTCGGCATCCCTGGTGGCAGGAGGGGTTGGCAGAGAGGACAGTTAAGTTGATGGACAGGTTTCCTCTCCCTCTGTTCCTCCCCTCTGTGCCCAGCTGTCCGCCAGTCTCTTCTCTCAGCTGAAATCATTAAATAGTGAGGGAGAAATGAGCTGAGATGTGGGTGTGTCCCTCACACTCCACCGGCCCCTGTCCCTGGGCCTGAGAGCTGCTCAGGCAGCAGCAAGCCAGCTCCCAGATGAGGTTCCCTGCCGCAGCTCAGGGAGTTCCCAGCAGTGCTCTGAAGCAGCAGAAGGGGAAGGCGCCCTTCATGGCCACTGAAAGTTTCACAGGGTCCCGGCCTGTGACAAGCCAAGGGCTTTGAGAATCCTGGGCAGTCAGCTTTATGCAGCTGCCCACACCTTAGGAGCAGCTGGCAGCCTTTGACAAGGACCAGAACATTCAGCCTGGGGACTTGGAAGCCATCCGGAGCAGCAAGGAGAGTGACTCAGTCTTAAGTCCCAGCTGTGTCACCCTAAGCAGGCAGCTTTACCTCTCTGGTTCTCTTAAGTGTACAGAGTAGGGTAACGGGGCCAGTGTGGCAAAGGAGGGGAAGGCTCTAGAACGTGTCCACCGTCACCACTACAAAAGGCACAGATCCTCACAAGTCAGCATCTGTAAGAATCTCCAGAAGGCCCTTAAAACCCAAGTCCTCCCCCTTACCCAACAAACCTCAGAGTCCCAGGCGGATGCTGGTATTGGGGCCACACTCTCAGAGCCTCCAAAGCCCACACAGTGCTCACAGAGCCAGCTTAGCTCCCCACCCACTCTCCAACCCAGAATAGGAAGTTATGCCCAAGGCCACATAGGGTGAGGGTGGTAGCCCAGGTCACAGCATCCCTGGGCAGGGCTTCTCAGCAGGAACGGCAGAGGGGGTGAGGGTGGAGGTAGGAGGCTCTAAATGGGGGCTCCATGCCCACCCCCACCTCACCTCCACTGCCCCCAGGAGCAAAAGGGCAGACTCTGCCTTCCCGGCCTGAGGTAATCTTTTAATCTCTTTGGCTTTAATCTTACAGCCCAGCATAAACCCAAATCCTCCAGAGAAAAGAAGGGTTTGGGGGGACAGTCCCCTGTCCTGGCTGGCTGCTAATCTAAGCCTTAGGTTCTCACTTCATGGCCCAGCTCCCCTCCTACCCTGCCCCCTTCTCAGAAGACACAGCATCAGGAGGTGGGTCTAGGAGAGAAGGCAGAGAATGCAGCCAGGTAGGGTGATGGGCAACAGGACCATGGGGTCATGGCATGATGGGTAATGGGGTGGTAGGGTAATTGGATGGGGTGATAGGGCAATGGGGTGATAAAGTGAGGTCAGGTGGATTTACTATGACCAGTATGGCAAGTAAAACCTTTTTAATCAGGACACCAAAAGCATTAGCAATGAAAGAAAAAAGTACACATTAGGTTTAATTCAAATTAAGACTATATGATTAACCAAAAAGAAAGAAACATCAGTTCATGGATGCTGAGAATATCCAAATACATATACCTGGCGAGGGCTAGTCTCACCATACATAAAGAACATCTAGGGCTGGGAAGATGGTTACACAGCAAACTGTTTGCTATGCAAACTTAAGGGCCTGAGTTCAAATCCCCAGCATCCATGTGAGAAAACAGGCAGGACATTATGCACCTGTAACCCCATGACCGGGAAGGCAGAGACACAAGGAGACACTTTTGGTGTCTAGCCAAGTTGGTGAATTCCAGGTTCAGTGAGACCACTGTCTCAAAAATAAAGTGGGGGTGATAAGGAAGACACCCAGTGTTGACCTCTGACCTACACACACACACACACACACACACACACACACACACACACACACACTCTTTCTCTCTCTCACATAAACACTCACACACATATAAATACTCTTATTCTTTTTTTTTTAATTAAGGATTTATTGAAGTGGGAAATATATGTTGTTTGTCTGCTATCATTCTACATACTCTTATTCATACACACACATACATTCATACACATACACACTCACACACATACACACTCAAACACATACACACTCACTCATACACATATTCACATACACATATTCACACATATACATTTGCTCACACACTCACAGATATTCACACACACATATATATACACACTCATGCACTCACATATACTCACACATATACACATACCATACCACACACACACACACACACACACACACACACACACACACACACACACATTCATCCACTCATCCACACATATAGAGGTTTGAGACCAGGTTGGCCTGTGAAGCCAGATCTTATCTTCAAATATGGTGGTGGTGGTAGTGGAGTGTCACTGAATCTGCCTGCTTCTTCTTACTGCTGTGGTTGAATGACTCTGTCCCCTTCCAAATTCACAGTGAAACTTGCCACCAGTGTGACAGGATTAAGAAGCAGGGTCCTTAAGGAGTGATTAAGTCACAAGGGTAGGCCCCTCCTCAATTTGTAGCCTATGAAACAGTCTCCAGAGAGTTCTGTGCCTCCTGTGGAGGACGAGGCAGGAAGCCTCCAGTGCTCACCAGTCTGAGGTCCTGAGATCTTGGGCTTCTCACACTCCAAAACTGTGTGAAAGAGATTTCTATTACTCATCAGCCTCAAGCCTCTGGTATTTTGTCATAGTAACAGCAACAAACTAAGATACCTAGCTAAACTTACACCTGTTCTCCCACCAAGCCACTCTACTCCCAGGAAATTAGCACAAAAAAGAACAGGCCTGCCAATTCGGTTAGCATGAATGCCCACAGGGGATTCATTCTGTTTATCTCTAAGCAGGCTGAGTCAGTGGGATGATTGAGCAGGTAAGCACCCTTTCCGAGAACGTCTGACCTCCTGAGTGTCATGGCATGTATGCCCAAACATGTGGGTTATAAATATGCCTACACAAAATGATACTAATTAAAATAAAAACATACTTTTGGGGGGTGTGTTTCGAGACTGGGCAAAGAGGGGGTGTGAAAAGGCAGAGTGTGTGGTGGGGGATTGCTGTCCAGTGTCTCATGAAGTAGCCCTAACTGCCCTGGAATTCATTGTGTAAATCAGGCTGGCCTCGAACTCACAGACCTCTGCATCCTCTATGCTGGGATTAAAGGTGTGCTCCACTAAGCCCAGCAAAATATACTCTTAGAAAAGAAGCAAATAAGACCCTGTCTTAGAGAGGGAGTGGATAGGAAAGAAAAAAAGAAGACAGCAGGTTGTCGATGGATGGCATGGTGTCATGGCACCCCAACTCCCACCATGCTCTATGTGAGAAACGTGGCCTCTGTTAGGCTTAAGCCACTGTTATCCCAGCCTCCGTCACCAACACTGGACAGCAATCCTTCACCGTGCAATCCACCTTTCCCATCCCCTCTTTGCACAAGCGCTACGGCCCTCCTCTAAGATGTCTGTGACATCCAAAAGACCTGTGTTCTACTCCTCTCGTCTGGATGCTGTAGGTCAGCCTTGACCAACCAAAATGGCCGCATGGCTTCCGAGATAAGTGGTACTCCTTGGCAGAGTGGCCACTGGGGTTCTTAACAGGAGTGCCCAGTGAGTTGCCAGTGGCAGCCTGAGGGACAGCTCACTGGCAAAGGAGGGGAGCTGGGAGTAGCCACAGCTCAGTGTAACAAGCAAAACCCCTCCTAAGTGGCAAGGCGGTTATTCCGTGATTCAGGCCACTGTGGGGATGTGTATGTGAAGCTATCTTCTACCTTTAGGAGTGCTTTGCGGAACTCACCGGCTCATGCTGGGATGCACAGGGCCATGCACGCTAGGCAAGGGCCCCACCACTGAGTCACACATCCCAGGCCAAATGTCACGATTTCTACTGCATCCTAAATTCTCAAGCTCCTGGTGAATGGAATTCTAACGAGCCTTCTCCTTCCGTCTAAAACCTCCAAAGAGTGGGAGGGCAAGCAGGCTTGAGAGCCCTCGGGAGAGCCCAACCCCTGACCTTGTGATATCTTCCACCCACGTACTCCAAGCTTCCCAGCAAAGATATTAGACCCATAACTTAAAGGACGTGCAGCTTAACTACAGACAGCGCCTGGAGCAGGTGGAGGAGCCTGTGACCTGGGGCAGGAAAGTGGCAGCCACTAGACAAGGTTTTTGAAGCAGAGGAGAGGCCTGGGAACAGTGATGGAGGCCAATGGGGCAGGGGTGGAACAGGGGCATTAGACAGACAGACGTCTAGAGTAGTTAGGCCCTGAGACTGTGTTGGGGGCTGCATAGACATGCCTTGTGCCCCGGGCAGAGTTGCACCACAGTCCCCAGCCTGGAGGCCCCATGCAGTCCTGAGGACGTTGGTTTAGTTGGTTTGGGCTTTTTTTTTTTTTTTTTTTTTGAGAGGGGTGAGTTGTGGTTTTTTTTGTTTTTTTTTTTTCCTTTTCTTTTTTTCGGAGCTGGGGACCGAACCCAGGGCCTTGCGCTCGCTAGGCAAGTGCTCTACCACTGAGCTAAATCCCTAACCCCTGAGTTGTGGTCTTTTGAGACAGGGTTTCTCTTTGTAACCCAGGCTGTCCTGGAATTCACTATGTAGACCAGGATGACCTCACTCATAGAGATCTGCTCCCCAAGAGCCAATATTAAAGGCAGGCACCACCACCGCCCAGCGTGCCCTGAGTTCCTAATGCTGTGGACACAGTGCCCTACAGTTTCTGTCTCACTGTGCCCCCTGAAATCTATAGCAAGACCAGGCTGGGAGGCGGAGCTCTACCTCCGGTTAGTAGGTAGAGCTCAGAATGGGACATTTCCAGCAGTTGCTGGGCAGTCAAGACCAGAGCTGGACAGCCCAAAATGAATGAGTAGCAGCAACTTACTGAGACCACTCAGCCAGGAAGTGAAAACGGGAGGATTTGAACCCAGTCTGTAGGACTCCAAGTTCCAATGTTATCAACACACCACTTTGAGATCCTCTGTGGGTTCGCACAGCTGAACAGTTCTTTGCTGCGTCCCTCCCTCTCTTCCTTTCTTCCTTCCCTAGACCCTTGGGCCAGCCCCTCTCTACCTTCCCACTCCGTTAAATGGGCACACATGGGCAGGGTAGGATTCCAGGAGTGTCTCTGGCAGCAACCTGGTGTCTGTGAAGGGTCGTAGAGTGTCAGCCATCCTTACCACTTCATGGTGAGAACACTTCCTTGTGGTGTGTTATGGTGTTTCTTGGAGGAAACCACATTTCCTCCCTGGTGCTGGAACATTCCAAGATGCCTCGAAGGTTGCTCACGTGATAATTAACCCGTGTTTGGCTTCCTGACACCCAGGAGAGCAGCCCAAGGCCTCCTCCTGCTTAGTTTGTGGAGGTGAAAATATGCACTTGCGATCAGCAACTCATTTGCCAAACACAGGGTCATGAATTCAACCAATTTGTCTCATCATGAAGCCGGCATGACGCAGCTCCTTGCATCCCATAATATCTCCCCTCTGACCCTGGCAGAAATTCCACCATCCGATCTGGAGAGCCTGGGGAAGGGGGCAGGGGTACAGCATCCTAGAGTACAGACACGTATCCAGGTCAGCCTGGAGAGGAACCAGGGCAAGGAAGGGAAGGAGAGCTTTGAGCTCGCCTGTGTGTGTGTGTGTGTGTGTGTGTGTGTGTGTGTGTGTGTGTGTGTATCCTCTCCAGGTACTGGGGAATCTGCAGCCACTAAGGACTGTGCAGCCACACACACACACACACACACACACACACACACACACACACGGTGGACGGTGGGTGGAGGTGTAATCCCTTGGCCACCAGCACTAGGGACTTAAGCCTCTATCTAGGCTAGCCAGGCTCATGCCCACTGCTCCAGCCACCTCTGTCCCCAGTCTAGGTTCCTAAAGGCTCATCAAGGAAACCCTATGTGGCTGAAAGCCAACACCAGCAGAGCCAGCTGTTACCAAGGTCACACACTGAGCACAGGTGTACGCATGCACTCTCGTACACGGATGCACAGCCAGTGGCATATCAGACACAGGCACACACCGATCTGTGTCTCCAAAGGCCAGGTAATCCCAGAGAGACACTGACTCATCCAAGGAGGATGCACACAGGCACACACAGAAACTCTGCTCTGGGAGTGTTCTGCACCCCAACTCCAGGGTTCGAGGAGGGAAACGACACAGTTATTCTAGCCCGTAGCTATGCATGCCATCCTGAGGCTCCCTCCCAGCCCTCTGCCTCCATGAGGCAAATCTAGTCACGTGCCCCCTCTTACTCTTGCTGCTTTCCACAAATATGCTAGGTCCACCAAATCTCATCACTTCATTGTATTCCCTGCCCTGAAGCCTGGGCCATAAGGATTCAGGGCATCAGGGCAGCCTGGCACAGAGCCCTAACATAGGGGTGCAGCACAGAGTAGGTGCCTGACCCCAAACCTCCCATCCTTGGACTCTGGTTCCCTCCTCCTCTGCCCTCATAGATGGAGGTAGAGCCCCCATCACACCAGTCTTGGCTTCCGACAGGCCTAGGCAGGCGTTCAAAGACTACAGCTGCACACAGACTCGAGTAGGAGGGGCCGGGCAAGCTCCCTTCTAGCTCCCTCCACCCCATTTTGTCTAACCTCCTCTCTAATGCCTTCATGCCCCCTCCCAGAGGCAGGCGATGTGGGCATGGTTTCGGTCCCATCTCTCATCCGAGGCTAGGGGAATGTCACAAATGGCTTGCAGAAGCCCCAGTCTGCCCAGACTGGAAAGGGATCAGATATCTCCAGGCCCCAAGGAGGTACATCTTTTGAACTAGCCTGTGACCCTGTGCCCTGGCCTTTCCCTCTCCCTGAAAGAGAACAGGCAGAGCTGAAGCAGGTTCAGTATTGCTCCATGGCACTGTCTAGTGCTCACAGTCTGGCGTGAACACAACACACCTGTCATCGTTACCCTCCACCAAGTGACAGAAAAGCACTTGCTTTCAAACTGCCCGGGATTCACTGCCTTTCAAGATACTGAAGCTGTTGTCACTTCCAATGGATGGCTGTGTCCCTAGCTGGTCATGCTTGTTGAGCCTTGTAGAGACACATAGTGCAATTTTCTCCCCTGGACTGGGAAGGATTTTCTAGAATTTGAGTACAAGAGGCCCACTCTAATGCCAGTTACATTCATTTAAACCATAAGGCCCATCCAAGCCTGCCCGGGCCCTGCTCAGGCCCTGGGTGAGAAGCCAGGCCTGATGCACGAGTGCCCCCTGCTGGTGATGCTCGGTACTGCACACCAAGATTCCGGCAGTATGTGGAGCCCGCCAGCTGCCCCTACACACAGGAGGACGCCTGGAAGGGTGTGGGGACCCATGAAGTCCTGAGAAGGGGCTTCAGTATGGCATGAAGACGGTGGGACACCTACTTCAGCAGCCAGAAGTGTGGCTATAGGTGGCAGACTCCTGGCTAGCCAGTGGATGCCAGGTAGGATCAAGCAAGAAGGCAGAGATAATCAGCCATGGACCATTGGAGGGACCAGGAGTGTAGGATGGGCAAGTAGAGGGAATTCCACTGCTTTCTAGAAGTGGGATAGATGACATGAGAGGTACAATGTGATCTTGGGAGAACAGTAATCTTCTTGTTCTACGAATATATTTGACATATGTATCCGGCTAACCATATTGGTGGCATTTAAAAGTAAAGATTTTATGTACAAAGAGTCATTGTGATAATATATCAAGCACACACATACCATACATTGGGAGAGATTCCATAAATGCTGTAAGTGAATGAATGAATGAATGAATGACCGAACGAACAAACAGGGAATGGATGGAGGTGTGTTGCAGAAGATTATTGATGTATTTACAAAGCAGTGTGGTCCACAGCTGACTGGCCTACCGAGTCACTTGGGGAAGTCTGTGTCCTTGATTCTCAGGAGGTTGCAGACGTGTGTCACACGAACCTCTGAGGAGACAAGATACCCAATTTAGAACAACCCTGGTTTCAGTTTTGAGACAATGAAGCCACTGTCACCGGAGGAGTCTTGGTGACAAGAGACACTAAAGCCTCCGGCAGAAATGGGGACAGGAGTTGACATTGACGCAGCTCCCGTGACAAATTATGGCCGGCCTTGAACTCATGGTTATTCTCCCGTCTCAACCTCTCAAGTCCTGGGATCACAGGCATGTGCCCTACTTCATCTATGGCTGGAATATGTTATTAATTTACTTTATGTGCATGGATGCATTGCCTAAATGCATGTATGTCTGTGTAGCACACGTGTGCAGTGCTTGTAAAGGCCAGAATAGGGTGCTCCATTTCCTGGATCTGGAGTTACAGATGGTTGTGAGCCACCACGTGGGTGCTGGGAATCAAACCCTGATCCTCTAGAAAAGCAACCAGTGCTCTTAACCACTGAGCCATCTCTCCAGCCCCTGGTATTTGTCTTTATTACCAGCAGATATAAATATTACATCAGCTGCTGCGCAGAGCACAGAGAACTTGCCATCCTAAGGTTATTTATAAGTGAGTTCATTCACAAGACTTTTCTCCCTTGGGGGAAGAGGGGGGAAAAACCCTTCCATGAGAGGCTAATTACAAGCATGTATTAGTGTAACGTAGTTAAGTGTGATTATAATCCACGCATCTCTCATAAGGGTGGTCCTGATTCGCTCGTAACTCTTTTCTTCCTTCCTTGATTAAAGTTGGAAGAGTGCGGGGTTCTGTGCAGGCTTGGGAGGAAGACTTCCTCTCGCATCTTTAAACCCACAGGGAGGACCCGCATGTGAGTCAGGGCAGCTTGTAGCATGGGAGCTGATCTATTATCTGGTCAGTCACTCTTGATAAGAGAAAGGGAACCTTCGGTCATGGAGTCTTGTGGCTGGACCTCAGGAAAAGAACTGAGAAAAAAAGTGGATTTATTTTACATTAAGCTTATTTATGTGTAGCTTGTGTGTGTGTGTGTGTGTGTGCGCGCGTGCGCGCGTGTGCACATGAATACTTATACCACGTGTGTACAGGAGCCCTTGGCCATCAGAAGAGGGCATTGGATCCCCTGGAGTTGAGGTTACTGGGAGTTTATGAGCCACCTGATGTGCACGCTTGGGACCCCCGGAAGATCAGCAAATGCTCTTAACTGCTGAGCCATCGTCTCTCCAGCACGAGTCTGCCTTTTTTTCTTTAAGCCTTGAGAGGGTTTTAAAACAGAAATAGTTTTGCCACAGCACCTATCAGAATGAATTCCATGGATAGCAAAATATTCACTATCAATTATACTTTAGGAATAAATGTAATTAAGGGGCAAATCCCGTCACAGGATATGACGATTGGCCAGTTTTGACTGGTATTGGGGAATGTCAGATCTGGGACCCCTGAGGGTGACAAAATCCTTGGCACACTGTGGAGAACATATGCGCTCAGCTTTGAAGCTGGACCTTGCTCTGACATGACCAGTGGGACTCAAAATCAGCCCATTCGTGCTCTTGGGTGGCTGAACCGTGACCGCTGAACCACAGACGCTTTCTCATTGGTTCTCGGCCTCACTCCTTGAAACTTGCCCACCAGTGTGCTCACCTGAAATCCAGAGTGCAGGAAAACTCACGGGAGCACGGTTTGAGGGGTGTGTGAGTGGAAATAAACCAACCCTCCTCAGAACAGAGCTGGCTGTAGAGAACCAGAAAGGATGATAGGGACAGCACGGAAGTGTGTAAAAGCATGAGGGCCCAGCAGCAAGACAGGCAAAGGACCGGAAGAGAGGATGGAGAAACGAGTGTAATCATAGCACCTGAAGGTAAAGGCAGAGAAAAGGATCCGGAGTTTGAGGCCAGCCCCAGCTACATACCAGGTTTGAGGGCAGCCTGGGCTATAGATGATTCTGGCTCAAAACCAACAACAAAAAAAAACCACAGTGCATTTCTGGTGAGAATGGAAATTGTGGGGCTGCTGTGGAAAACAGTATGACGGCTTCTTTCAGTGCTTGTGCCAGCAAGATGGCTCAGGAGGCAAAGGAACTTGCCACCAAGTCTGATTATTTAAAAATTTAATGCAAAATTATGATAGGGCCCAGGTCCACCCTTGGAACTGAAAGAGGGGACTCAGAAGTTTGCTTATCCACCTTCAATCATCATTGTCCACAATAGTCAAAAGACAGAGGCAGGCAGATTCCAGGACAGCCAAGACTACACAGAAAAAGCCTCTCCTGGATTGAGGAGGGGAGGGAGGGAAGGAGGGAGGGAGGGAGAGACAGAGACAGAGACAGAGACAGAGACAGAGAGAGGCACCTAGTGCCCAGCAACAAATGAATAGTTGAACAAACATAGCCCAAAGCTATAGCAGAATACTATGCTGTCATAAAAAAAGAAGTGAAGTTTTGGTCTACGCTCCAGCACGGGTGAATTGTGCGGATGGTATGCCTTATGTTATAAAAAAGTGTTTGGTGATTCAATTTTCAGAAATTAATAATGGAGTAGTAGATGGAATCCAGCCTTGGCATGCACGAAACTTAGATGACTTGATTCTCCTGTGCCTAAGCCCTGCTCCCACAAAACACAAAGCTACTCTCAACTGAATGCTGGGTGAAGCCTAGACACAGGGTCTAGAGATAAAGGTACAGACAGATTTCTTTTATTAAAAAGATTGATTGATTGATTAATTGATTGATTTTATGTATGTGAATACACTGTCACTCTCTTCAGACACACCAGAAGAGGGCATCAGATCCCATTACAGACGGTTGTGAGTCACCATGTGGTTGCTGGGAATTGAACTCAGGTCCTGTGGAAGAGCAGTCAGTGCTCTTAACTGCTGAGCCATCTCTCCAGCCCCCCAAATAGACAGATTTCCAAAAGCATTCTCAGGGCTCCTGGCCAGAGGACCTGGAGATAAAGCCCAGGATGAGGAGTCCCCTTCCTATCAGAGTCCCCTTCCTATCAGAGCAGAGACTTCAAGAAACTCATGTGAGCATGGTTCAGTCAGAGCAAGAAGAACATCGAGGACTCTTGAGGGGATGGAGGCTTGTTTGGAGTTCAGATTTTATTATATGTGCATTTGTATGTATGTATGTGTGTATGTATGTGTGTATATGTGTGTATGTATGTGTGTATGTGTGTATGTATATGTATGTGTGTATGTGTGTATGTGTATATATGTATGTATGTGTATGTGTGTATGTATGTGTGTATGTGTGTATGTTTGTGTGTATGTATGTATGTGTGTATGTGTGTGTGTATGTTTGTGTGTATGTGTGTATGTGTGTGTGTGCACTCATGTGAAAGATGAGCCCTCAGCATCTTTCTCAGCTGTTCTCCACTTCATTTTTATAGCTTTTTAAAAATTAATTTATTATATATAAGTACACTATAGCGGTCTTCAGACACCAGAAGAGGGCATCAGATCCCATTACATGGTTGGGAACCACCATGTGTTTGCTGGGAATTGAACTCAGGTCCTCTGGAAGAGCAGCCAGTGCTGAGCCATCTCTCCAGTCCCCTCCACCTCATTTTTAAAAAACATGATCTCTCTCTCTCTCTCTCTCTCTCTCTCTCTCTCTCTCTCTCTCTCTCTCTCTCTCTCTCTCTGATCCTGGAGCTCTGGTTGGCTGGGCTGGTGGCAATTGAGCCCCAGGAATGGGTTCTCCTGTCTCTGTTTCCCCTTAGGCTGGGATTACAGGTCTAGCTGCAGCCTCAGCTCCCCAGCCATGGGTCTGAGGGATCAAACGAGAGTCCTCACACTTCCACAGCAAGCAGGGACTCACTACTGGGCCATCACCAGAGCCCTGGCTATAGATGTATCAGTGAGGCTTTGGAGAGTCTGAAAGCGAGCCACACATTGTGCTGTTCCCAGCTCCTGCACGTCCTCCTGCTGTTCACTTCCTTGCCTGGCCCCTTTCCCTCCAAAGCACTGCTTGATTCAGCTCTGTCACCTGTCCCTTCCGTCCAGGCACCACCAAATGCCAACTCCCCCGGAGCCAGCTCAACTCAGCACAGCCTCCTGTGCTCACAGCAGTTCCGAGTCACCCTGTTGGTGTTTGGTGAACAAGCCTCCTCTGAGGACCCTGAGAGAGCCACGCCCATCTCCAGGCTCCATCCCCTAACCTCTCTCCCTCCGTCCTATGGGCATGAAGACAAGATGGAGCTGGTAAGCCAGGCCCGTGATAAGCACACATCCTGCTGGGGACCAGGAGGAAGAGAGAGAAAAGTCACGTCTGCCTTACCCCTGGGGCAAAACTCACCCTTATTCAGGTATGAACTTTTAGGAAATGTGGGGTTCGAGGGTGAGGGCCAAGGGCTCTGGCAGGGTCCTAGGCACTGAGCTGAGTGAACACTTTCCCCTTAGGTGCCCTATGGGGTTGGGGGAAGGAAATCATGACCTCCAGCTCTCAGATTAGGAGACTGGGTTTTGATGCTGAGTAACAGATCCAAGGCTACATGGTCCACCAGGGCAGGTTCTGACCTTGTCTCAGAAGCCCCTGCCTCAGAGTCCCTGTGTCTTCCCTTCCCCAGGTTGCCTCTCCCTCTCAGACTTGCTGACTCTCAGCCTAGAGATCTTCAAGGCCACTCTCCTTTCTGGCAATCATTGAGTCAAGCTTCGGCTTCCTCCAGGCAGCACCTAAATCTCTCCCATCCCTGCATGACCCATGGCTACCAACACTACCCCTGACCCCAGTTGGTGCTCAACCATATCTGGGGGATTAACTCATTAACACAGACTCGGGAAACTCAATGTGCTGTTTGCCGAGTATGGGGCTGTATACAAATTAGAAAGCTATCAAGGGAAGACACTAGTAACAGGGCCACTCCTTGTGTGGAGTTGGAGCCATCCCTGCAGCAGGACTGGTGGCCTCTCTCAAAGTCATTTCTGAAGCAGAGACAAAGGTGGAGTCACGTGGAGGGCCAGGACAGCAGGCGCTGCCTGGCCCCATTAGGCTGGGCGGTGAATGTTTATCTCACACACGTGGGCTTCCCCAGATCCAGTCTGGGAAAAAAACCTACCAAGGCAGCCGGGCTGGGCTCTGTCCATAGTTCTGAACTCACTAAATGCTCTCCCACCTTGTTCTCTAGCCTGTTCTGAACCTTCTGGAGATGTGGCTCCTGAGAGTGCACTGTGAGCCCTGGGCTGTTTGATGTTGATGGTTGGTTGATTGCTTGCTTCAAAAATCACTTGGTCTTTCTTGCCTACTCTGAGCCTGGCACTGTGCCACAGAGAGACACTGAGGGACATGTACAGAGTTAGGCAGCACCTGGACAGGGTGGGCCTAGCTACTGAGTGTGGACAAGCACCAGGCACACCAGATTTGCTTTCTCCTGGATAAAATTAGCAGGCGTGTGTGAGAAAAGGCATGACTGGGCACAGTTAATGCTTGTCTCCTCCCCTGGGCCTCTGCAGCCCTGTCGGTATGAGGCGCCCTACTCCTTGAGACCTCCTCTTGGCTCAAGACCCAGATACGACACCATATCCTACATCAGGGGTCTGGGTTCCTGCTACCCACACAGCCCCTCCTCCATGTCACTACGGCTACATTCTATTACAACTTGTACTGTGTGCCTTGTCCTCCCCAACACATGTTGTCTCCTCTGGGATTGGAACTCCCTGTTCAGAGCGGGGCTTAGCACCTGGTTCCCCTGGGTGGGATCTAACACAGACTACATCTGCCCAGCCCAGGAGGTGAGCAGTAAAATTGCATTAGTGGATGAGTGGTGGGAGGAGATTGGCATGGGGTCAGATTGTGCCCAGGGAAAATGCTACTGGGCTACAAGGCAGCTGGGACCAGTACTCATAACCAAAAGAAATCAGGGTGAGCCTTGGGGAGTCCAGGCAAGAAGCCAAAGGCAAAGCAGGAGAGGCTGGCCCCAGCAAGCCTGCCTCCCCAGTGGTGGGTGCCAGGACAGCTGTGCCCAGGGAAAACAGATGTTCTCTGGGCCTGAATGTGGGACAGGGGGAGGGAGATGGGCAGAGGGAAGGGGAGAGGGGGGAAGAGCTTCATCTGGAAAATGGAGTACCCATAGATGCTCTTTTGTTATTTAGTATTCCTTTTATTGTAGAAAGTTTCAAATGGGAACAAAATGGGAGGGGGGGCTTGGCATAATGAATCCGGCGTCCTGACAGCTCCAGGCCCCCCCTACTCTGCTGTTCTTATTTTATGCCTCCCCTCAGGCCTCTTTGTAACAAAAATTCCAGACATATTCTACCCATAAATATTTCAAAATGTATCTCTCACATATTAGAACATTTCTCAAAAAAAATTAAAAAAAACCTTCAATATCACTATCTCTTGTGGAGACACCAATGCCATCTAGTGCACGGTCCCCGCTCAAACTTCCTCATTTTCCTGAAAAGCATCTCTTTAGGGCCCATTGATTTGAATCAAGATCAAACCACTTTTGAGGGCTGAGTTCTTGTCGCTTTCTTCTTCCCTGGTGATTATAGTTTCCCTTGCTGAAGACACCAGGTCCTCCCTTGTGAACAACTGTCCCTGCAGAGAACCTTATGATGTCACTTAACCCCCTGCACTGTCCCCAGTTCCTATGAACTAGCCTAGGGCTGATCTGACAGAGGGCCAGCTGCCAAGGAACATGACATCTGAGCAACCCTGGGCCTCCCACCTGCTCACACTGTGGAAGGATGCCAGCCATGACCTGTGGGATCTACCCTAAAGCTCTGCTCCACCTCATGCCTGCACCAGATCCTTCCATAGGATCCCTACATCCTGGCCATCAGAGCCTCAAGGGACCAGAGGACCCACTCCCTTCCTTTTCTATCCATCCCTTAGGTGTGAGCTGCAGGGAACAGGGCTGACAGGACCCCTGAATGCTGGGACCACTTAAGGTCAAAGGAGGGTGAACACAGAAGAGAGGCAGAGCCAGCAGGAGACAAGAAGCAGGTGGACATGGCTTAGTCATGCTTGCCTTGCAAAAAATGAGGATGGGAGAACAAACTCAGCATTTACTTTCCATGACAGCACTGGGAAGGCAGAGCCTTGATTCCCCAGGCTTTAATAGCCAGCCTGTCTAGTCAATCAGTGACTTCCAAGTCAGTCCTGTCACAGACACACACAAAAAGTGAAAAGCATATGGAGAAAAACAGTCAAGGTCATCCTCTGACATACTCACACACACCCACATACACACATACACATGCATACATACACATACACACATGTACACATACACATACACATGCATACACACATATACACATACATACACATGCATACATACACATATACATACATATACACACCTATACATATACACACACATACCACACACACACACAGAGTACATTTATTAGAAGCCGAGAGACCCACAGCAAGTAGATGCAGATATAACTGGGACCATGGTGACCTTCCTATGTGGAGACAGAGGGAATGGGAGAAAGGGGGGAGGGGGAGGGGGAGAAGGAGAGCAGAGGGGGTTGAGCAGAGGACCCTGAAGGGAACAGTAAGAACAAGAAGAGACTTTAAATTGGCAGGGCTGCTGAGCTAGAGACCCATGGGGAGGAAGGACCCATGGGGAGGAGAGACCCAGAGAGAGGAGGGATCCAGGGGGAGAAGGGACTCATGGGGAGGAGGGACCCATGGGGAGGAGAGACCCATGGGGAGGAGGGACCCAGAGAGAGGAGGGATCCAGGGGGAGAAGGGACCCATGGGGAGGAGGAACCCAGAGGAAGGAGGGACCCTTGGGAGGACAGACCCATTCAGAGGACTGACCCACAGCCGTCTCAGTCCTCTCCCAACCTTTCCTACTGAGAGAATGAACTTGAGGGGGGTAGGAAGGATGCCTGCTGAGCAACTGCCCATGAAGCTGCTTCCTGTGCAGGGCCCCCAATTTAGCTCCTGTGGCAGGGATAGCCATGATGCCTGGGGAAGCCACTTGCCCAAGAGCCCAAGAAAAGCAAAAGGATAAAGCCTGCAGGGGCTCCTCCACCCTTCAAAATCATCCCATCCGGAGAGGTAACTGGCACAGGCCACCTGGGCTCTGACACCCAGACAGTTGAGCCACGCCCCCACGCCTCAGTTTCCTAAGAAACAGGAATGGTCACGGTTCCTGCTTCAAACAGGTGAACTCAAAGTGACGTGAACACGTTAAATGCTTAGGACTGGGGGTGTGCCTCAGTGGATAGTACTGGCCTAGTGTGCACAAAACCCTCAGTTTGACACCCTAACACACACACCGGTTTCACATGAACTGGGCCTAGTGGCACATGCCTAAACTCCTAGCAATGGCAGAAGGATTGAATGTTCAGGTCCATCTTCAGCTGCATAGCAGGCTGTTACATGAGACAAGAGGAAACCACAGAGCCTAGGAGACAGTGGTCTCCCAGTGGCCTCTACTGTGTGGCTGGTGACCTCGATGTCCACATGGAGACACTCCATCACTAGCTCCCTAAATTCTGTCCGTGTCAGTTGACTGAGTCACTGGAGGGATGGTGTGGGTGGGAGGGGAACAGGGTCACTTGGTCCCTTGCTGCCTCCTAGGGATGGGGGCTGGTTGGAGAAACCCAGGCCCCTTCTAGCACTTTCTGTCCTGGTTTGCTTTCGGTTGCTGTGATAAACACCAACATCAAAGCCCCCTGTGGAGGAGAGAGAGGGCTTATTTCAGTTTACAGTGCTGCAAAATACCCTGAGGGAAGTCAGCACCGGAACTGGAGACAGGAACAGAAGCGGAGGCCATGGAGGAACATAGGACAGGCCTGCTTCCTCTGGCTGGCCCAGTTACTTTTCTAATACAGCCCAGGATCACCTGCCCAGAGATGGCACTGCCTGCATAAGCCGGGCCCTCCTCTACCAATTAGTAATCCAGGGAAAATGCCACACAGACGTGCCCACAGGCCAGTCTGATGGGGATCAATTCCTCAACTGAGGTTTCCTCTTCCAATTATGTCAAATTGACAACCAAGATTAGCCCCCAAGCTGCCTCAGATCCTGGCCTCCCCTCTGTCCTCTTGTCATGGGCCACCTCGGTTGCCCACTCATAGCTCCCAACCCAGCCCACCTATGACTACAGTGTGCAGCTTGGCTCAGCAGTTCAGGCCATAGACGAGGGGACTGGAGGTCAAACGAGACTGTCACAGGAGGGATATCTCACCTTGCCTACTTCTGGCTCCGGCCTCTGGGCTCAGATGAATCCCTCTGCAGCCAAAGAGGGGGCCAAAGAGCTTGAGAACCATCCCCACAGATGACAGGGGTTGAGCCACACTCCCTCCATTCTAGCGCAGGCCTTGCTGACTCGGCTCCTCTCCCTACCCAGCTATTTTGAGACAATGGAGGCAGCAGACAGCGGGAGCTTTCTTCTCTCTACCAAACCCTCAGGATCTGAGAAAACTCGAAAACCTGCTGCAGCTCCTAAGAGGGACCGGTGGCAGTGGATAGGACTGTCCTCTCACCGCACCTGGCTCTGGACTCAGGGCTCTCCCTCTAGCAGCCTCTCCCTCATGTGATGTGAGCCTTGGAGGAGCCTTGCAGCTCAATTCTGTACCAGATCACCAGAGATACAGCAAGCCCTGTCAGAGATCAAGACCCAGGCATCTGGTGGTCCCCAGCATCCCAGGCACAGACATGCTGGGGCCATTCTGGTCCTTCAAGGACAAAGGACATAGCTAAAGGAATTAGACATGGGAGCCTAAGTCAGCACCACTCTAGCCACACAGGAGGCTCCAGCCACAGGCCTCTCCCTCCTTCCCTCTCTCAGAGCCCAGGTCTGACCACTGGGCTCTGCACAAGGCTCTGCCTGTCTCTCACCCTCACAGTCTCATGTGCTCCCTTCTCTGAAGGCCCTGCCATCCGGTCCTGCTTGTTCACACAGCCAGCCCCCCTGGATAACAGCCAGAGATGTTAAAGGCCATTGTACTCGCTTGGCCTCTATCTGCCTTGCCTGTTCAATCCATCCTGTCACCTTTAACTGACACCCAAGGCAAATCCCCAGCTCGGAGACACCAGGCTGACTTCCCAGAGACAATGGCATCCCCAGTCTGCCCTGAGGGCAGAGAAAGAAGGCAGGGCTCCCAGCACTACAACTGACCTAACTACACAGCTCCTAAGAGGGACCAGTGGCAGTGTCCCAGCCACGAGTATATCCCCACATACACATCATACAGTGCATCACACACACAGGCACACACACACACACACACACACAAACATGCATGCACACATGAATGCACACACGAGTGTGCATATACACATACACACATGCGCACACACAGGCACACACACATGCATGTGCACGCACACACACTCATACACATGTACACGCATGCACATACAAGCACACAAACATACATGCATGCACACATGAATACACACACGAGTGTGCATATACACATACACACACAAACACACACACACACACACACACGAACACACACACACACCCCTTATAGTCCTCATTCACCATGCCCTCCATCTCCCCACACCAGGCTCTGAGCAACACGCCACATCCCACCACCAAATGTGGCCATCAACTCAGCTCCAAAACCTTGCTCCAGCCTGGAACCCTGGTCACCCATAGCAGGAAGCTGGACACAGAGAGCCTTAAATAAAAGTTTAATTTCTTACAGATCAGGTGTTAGGGAGAGCAGCTTTAGATTGTCTCGGCCTTTCTTTCATGGTGCCAAAGTAGCTTCCCCAGATCCAGCCATCACACCCACGTTCACAGTAGGAAGGCAGGGTCTTGGGCTGGGAGTGTACTCCAGAAACCCCTCTATTGACTTTGCTCAGTTCTGCTGGGCCATATGGCAGCTCCTCACAGCAAAAGAGGCTGGGACACTGAACCAAAGGCCCATTGCGATTGGCACCTGAGCCTGCTGGGGTTCCGAAGTCTAGGTCCATTGGCCAGCTGTGCAGAACCAGGAGCGGCTGAGGCCAGCCCCATAGCTGCAGATCACAGACCTGGTTTTATCCCAATGACTCTAGTCCCTAAAGAATGACTGAGGCCAGAGCCAGAGGCCAGACTCCAGGCAGGGCACATGTCACCCTCAGGAGGGTGAGGACCCCAACCCCCTCCTACACACCAATTCAAGTGTCCCTGCAGCCTCTGTGGTGTGACCAGGTGTCTGGGCCTGAGATACCTTCAACGCCAAGCAGTGTCCACATCCCGACCTTCCCTGTCACCCAGAGGCCCTGCCAGGGACCATCTGCCAGTGTGTACGGACCAAGAGCCCTCAGGACTGCTTGGGAGATGGGGGAGTGGTCAGATAGAAGCATCCATCATCCTTTGGGGCAGGTCAGAGCTCAGGGCACTGCCAGCAGTGGACACCAGGGTGTGTCCGGGTAGAGGAGACAGTGGAGGGAGCGAAATCTGCGGAGAGACCATCAAGGGGAGACAGTTACCCCATCCTCCCTGGTCTACGGGCACTGTGAATGCTCAGCCTGGGTAACTCTGTGTCACATGTGGCTACCCTGTTCCTCTCAGGACTGTGGCAAGCACCCCCAGGGTGGAGCAATCAGAACATTGGCAAATGACCCCTGGTTTGAGAACCTCTCCTTCCAGACACCTTGAAAGCCAGAGGAGACACCGAGAGCCCCCTGGCTGGATTCTAGAATTCTCAACCAACAGTGAGGCTATGGCTTGCATGCCTCCGCTGATGGACACTCACTCCGTTAAAAGGAAATGCCTTCCCTCTGGGAATGTTGCAGTCCTTCCCTACACTGAGCCAAATTCTATCTCCTTGAAACAGAGCTGTGCTTACCATAGTCCTGACTCCAGGGCTCTTGGAACAGCCATGGGCTCTGGTGCTACAGACGGCGAGTCTGAAGCCCAGAGAAGACAAGACACTTATCTAAGGTCACACAGAAAGTAGCAGAATAGGAAGTTAAGCCTATTCTCCCTGCTCCTAGCTTGTGTGCTCAGCCACCATAACCTGTGGCACTGCTTTCCCTCAAAGCTCCTCAGTCCCCGCCTTCATCCTACAGTCTCGACCCCATACTCACCTGGAAGGGTCCTCCTCATGGGAGAAGGGGCCCGGTAGCTTGATGATGTTCAGTTTCCCTTCAAAGACACCATAGCTGAGGGTGACCTGGGGGAAGATGGGAGGGTATTGGAGGAGGCTCCACCAGGGAGGTCCTCCAGGGAGACACTGGACCTTTAGAGAGGGCTGGCAATTGAGCCTCCTGGACAATGGAGGCCAGCTCTCCCAAAGGCACTGCAACTTGAAAGCATGCTCCTTCCTCAGTCTGTTTGCTCCCAGAAGCATGCTTACCCAGGAGACTAGAGAGTCCTTCTTCCTAAGGACTGGCACACCAAGCTCATTAAGAAGGGGCCATTCCCCTCAGCTGAGTCCCTGGGCTAGGAGGTTTCCACAGCCCTGGGCAGGCCTCGGCTAGTCTCTCCACCTGGAGCCTGGACCAACCACGTCAGGAAGACATGGCACAGAGACGTCAGCCAAGAAGCAGACACAAGCTAAAGACTGATGTTTTGGTAGCTACCAGGGCTCAAAATCCCCATTGTGGCTACAGCAGATTTATCACAATTGACTTGGTTTTCGGGGCCTTGATTTTCCCATCTAATAGAATGGGGATAATATTTACAGTCAGACTTCAGAGATTTTCTTTCTTTCTTCCTAGACAGGGGTTTGAACTTCTGATCATCCTGCTTCTAAAGGGCTAGGATCAGAGGTCTGTACCACCAGACCTGGTTTCTGAAGATCTAGGATCAAAGTCAGGGCTTCATGTATGCTATGTAAGCGCCCTACCCACTACGCTACACCCCAGCCCTGTAGTCAGCCCTCTGTATCTGCAGCTGTGGATTCAACCGGCCATGGACTGGAAATATATCAGTGACATCTGTCTGGGCTGTGCACTTCTTTCTCCTTCTCGCTCAGTTCCCTAAACACGTCAGTGTGACATTTTACTGAGTCTTTCTATCCTGTTAGGAATGGAAAGTAACCCAGAGCTGATATGAAGTGTGTGGAGAAGGGCCATGGGCCACTCCAAACACTGAGGCCTTCACAGAAGGGACTGCGGCTGAGGGTATGGGGTTCCCCGGGGACTTGGAAGCAGTCCCCGTGTTCACTGAGGGAGGCTTGTGTGGGTACCATGTGACAACTGGCAGAAAGAGAAAGAGAAGAGTGTAAGGGCCCTCATGGCTGCCAGGTGTGTCAAAAAGCAGTGGCAGTTAGCTGCCCTGTTTCTGGTCACCCTAAATTTGTCTCCCTTTCCCAGCTTCCTAATGGGTGGGACTCATACCCTGGTTCCCTGCCCAGCTAATCCACTGACTCCAAGCGCTAACCCAAACCATGACCATGGGATCTGAGGGTCAGCTGGGGGTCAGAGGACCCTCTCTCCATAGTGACTACAGACCTAGGGCTGAGATCCTGTCCTCCCAAGGCCTGAGTTCCCTGGGGAGAGTATAGATAGGACAGGAGATAGACCCTTCTGAATGCCAGGCCCTGGCCGTGTATGCTATTCAGTTTCATATGAATTCCTCATGTGTACCTCAAAATCTGACTCTGTGGGGACAGGACTGGTCAGACAGGACTTAAAGGGAACTCCAGACAGACGTTCTTTCCGCAGACTGCTCAGAAGGTCAGTGAGGTGTGGGTGGAAGCTTCAGAGAGGAAGGAGGAACTGTCAATGGGGATAGGGGTGGACGATGGGGGATGGGATGCTGGTGGGGGATGGGGGATGGGGTGCAGGTGGGGGGTGGGGGTGGGGGTGGGGGATGGGGCGGGGGTGGGTCCTGGGAGCAGCAGTCATGTCTGTAAAGTCCTCCTAGACCAGAGAGATAGGAGGCCTGAGCCACTGTCTGGAAGGGGTGTGCTGCCTCCCCGGGGGGGCCTCTGTTTCCCCATCAGTACGTAATGACCAACCCACATAAGTTCAGTTTCCAGGTTGACTCCAGGTACCCCAACCTTCATCTGGGAGACTCCCTTTCCCCACCCCTGGCCCTCTGCTCTGCCGTTGGCTCACCTGCTCCAGAAGCTGGGCAGTGCCCAGCAGCTGCAAGGTTTCCAGGTGTGAGTGGAAAAGGGGGCTGGGCTGCAGGCGGCCCCCCAGCTTGCACTCGATGATGTAGCCCACAGTGCAGTCATCGGGGAGCCGGATGAGAGCTGAAGTGTCCACAAAGTGGGAACCGCTGAAGGACAGAGAGGGATGGCAGCCACTGACCTGGGCCTTTCGAATGTGCGCCTCCTCCCTCCTCCCAGCAGGGCCTGTGCTGAACCAGCACACTGCACTGGGGTACTGGACAAGTCTGGGACCTGAAGCATCTCAGTCTCCTCCCCTGAGAAATGGGCTGATAACAGCCCTGCCTCTCCAGGGTCCTGGAAGGACTGGGTGGAGGAATGGCGGGAAGTATACCCTTTCTTCCCCTATTTCCTCTCATTCATTCACTGCTGAGCTTGGCACCCCTGGCCCCTCATGCCTCACTAGGGCTAAGGACCCAGACATGATAGAGAGGTACTTCCTGCCTGCCACAGATTGGGGTACTGAGGCCAAGTCAGAAGAAAGCACGTGGTTTGGGGGCCTGGGGAGAAATGTGGATTTCCCAGAGGCAGCAGCAGGCTTTCTTCAGTATTTTTTTTTTCTTTTCTTTTTTTCGGAGCTGGGGACCAAACCCAGGACCTTAGAGCTTGCTAGGCAAGCGCTCTACCACTGAGTTAAATCCCCAACCCAACAGCAGGCTTTCAATGGCATTGCCCAGTGTCCCAGGGACCATTTCCTGACTGCAAAGGCATCGACATCATTTCCCAGAATGCCTGGCCGGGGTGGGCACAGGAATCCAGCCTGGGTGCCCCTCAGCTGCACACTGAGATAGGAATGGGTACCCCAGAGGTGGACAGAGCACAAGGGAGCACCCTAGTCACAAGTCGACCTTGGGTCACGGTGTGTGCCTGCTCTGAGCTGGCCGTAGGGACAGCACATCCTCTGACTCTGAACTGACTTCTCAGGCAAGGAAGGGCAGACAGGGACAGTGGCCAAGCAGCTGTGTGACCTAAGGCGAGTCAACTTCTCACAAGGGTTCTGAGCGTGGGCCTGCCTTCCCTCTCGCTATGGTTCTCCTGGCGAAGCACAGCCTAAGTTGGGGCGAAGATCCACACAAGTTCATGGCCACTGATGCCAGCCTGGGAAAGGGCCAGGCTCGGCCACTTCCAGAAGGGCTGTATCTACCCATACGCACTCCCAGACCCTTCTCCTGTGAGGGCCTACAGGGATGTCTCAGATAAAAATGCCCCCTCTTCCAGAAAGCCTTCCCTCCTGCCCCCAGTCAATAGCCCCTCTCCATCTCTGAGGGCTCCTACACTCGACCTCCATGACATTGACTATCAGGTGAGGAAAGGGCTACCAAGGTGTCCTGCCCACTGCAGGTGTCCTCCTAGACATTTTCCCACCAAGCTCTTACAATGCCACTGTCCATTTCAGATGGGGAGACTAAAGCAGAGTGTACTGAACCACATTCCGTAAAAACAACAGGTATGCCCCCCATAGACCTGCGTTGCCCTATACCCTCTTGCTCCTCCCTGCCTCAAAGGCACCTCGTGTTCACCCCAGCCTCTCATTTTAACCATAGCCCCTCATACACCACAGGTCCTCATGTCCACCATAGCCCCTCCCGTTCACACCCCACACAGCCCTCATGTTCACCACCCCTCCCCTCCGCTTACCTGGCCCACGGCACCATCTTCAAAGCCAGTTGGCGGTTGATACAAAAGCCAGCACCCCCTGTGGCAAACCAGAACCGCACCAGCCTCTGGAAAGAGGATGTCAGAGATATGGACTGAGCCCAGGGAACTAAAGGGCGCCAGTTACACCAGCAAGACCGTCCCCTACCCTGAGCCATACCAGCTGGACCTCCCCTTACCCACAGCCATCGTGACCTGAAGCTCTGTACCTCACACCTCACTGGAGGCATCGCCCACGTCACAGACAGAGAGCTGAGGCCCAACGTCACACCACTAATTATGAGTCCCAGGGTCACAGGGGAGCCTCAAACCCAGCCAGAGTCTGGCTTCCTTGAAGAGGAGGAATTGTGCCTGAGACATCGCAGTCTGTAGGTCCCCACAGGAGAGGATGGGGTGGTAAGAGGAGGAGATCTGGTGCCTGATCCCCTAGCTCACAGAGGTGGCCCAGTGCTTCTGGAATGAAACCCAGGGCTGGGCCCCTTGACCCAGCAATAGGCACATAACAGGCCAGCCAATCGGAGCCTTTCCCAGAGTGCTCTAGGAAGACCAGAAGGGAGCGGCCTCTATAACGCCTAAGGATTGCTCTTCCCTGGTGCCACCTACACCAAGCCTCCAGATCTCACTTTCTCTACTCCCAATTCCTGAGGCTGAGAAAGGTTTTCTACAGATGAAGAGCATGAAGCTGCCTCAGGAGTAAAGGGGAGACCATCTTGGGAGCACCAATGGGAGACAGCCCCTTGACATGGCCATCCCCGCAATCAGGAGCACCCCTCTGCCATTCTCTCTCTTCTACCACCCTAACCTCAGCCCAGGCCTTTTCCTGGCTCTCCTGCAAGGACTCTGAATTCACCTCTGGGTTCTCCAAGTCTTTTGGAGAACTCTGCCCTTCTGCTGTTTCGTCTCTCCGTCTAACAATAACTCCCCATGCACACACTCAAATCCCTATCTCCAAGTCCACATTGGGGCTTAATAAAAAGATCTTGCACTGGGCTGAGATTTCTCCCACGATGCTGCTCCAGAAAGAGCCCTGGACAGACAACGTGGAGACCCAAAGGGATCCCCTCCCCTAGCCCCTATCCCCTTGAAGAAGCCACTTCCGGTGCCTAGAATTAAGTCTGGGAGTACAGATTTCCCAGATCTGCCTCTGACGGCCTTCCTCTCTAGTCTACTTCCACAGTTGTCCTTTAGAGAAAGCCCGGGGCTCCAAGAGGCAGTGCGAATCTCTCTTGAGGACCCAGCATCCAGGAAGTGCTCAATAATCATGCGCTTTATTAAAACTAACAAGTGTGTGGCTTCCCACTCCTGTGTAATTACGGTCACCACAACATCACCAAAAGGGCCTCGGCCCTGTGCTAAGGGCCGTACCACAAGCCCAGTGACCAAATCCCAGACTGAGGTCACTCGCCTCAGAGCACAGAGCAGAAACAAAAGCCAAGCCAGAGAGAGAGATCTTTTGCCTTTGCTGTCCCTCCATGCACAGCTGGAGGCTCTGTATTGGCCTGGGCACTCTGGGATCCTGGAACACTCCAAGACAGGACACAGGGTATGGGACATTCCCTTTGGCAGTGCTCACAGAGAAGAGCATTGTGGGGGTGAGTTGGTTAGTTTCTGTCAGCTTGACACAAATTAGAGACACCCGGGAAGAGAGCCCCTCAACTGAGACGATTCCTCCATCCGATTGGCTTGTAAGCAAGTGTGCAAGGCATTTTCTTGATAGATGATTGACGTTGGAAGGCCACACAGCCCACTATATTGGCCTCCAACCCCACTGTAGGTGGTGCCAGCACTGGTCAGGTGGTCCTGGGTTGTATAAAAAAGCAGGCTGAGCAAGCCATGGGGTGCAAGCCAGTAAGCAGCTCCCCTCTATGGGTTCCTACCTTCTGTTCCTGCTTGGAGTCCTGCCCTGACACCCCTCAATGGTGGAATGTGACTGAGATGCATGATCCAAATAAACCCTTTCCTCCCCAAGTCCATTTTGGCCATGGTATTTATGACAGAGAAAGGAAGAAAGAAAGAAAGAAAGAAAGAAAGAAAGAAAGAAAGAAAGAAAGAAAGAAAGAAAGAAAGAAAGAAAGGAAGGAAGGAAGGAAGGAAGGAAGAAAGAAGAGAGAGAGAGAGAGAAAGAAAGAAAGAAAGGAGAGAGGGAAGGAGGGAGGGAGAGAGGGAGAAAGAGGGGATATCGGGCAAACTAGAACAGTGGGGCCTGGGATCTGGATGTACCCAGTCAGGCATTGGCCTGACCCTGCAAGACATGACATGGCTAAGAAATGAATCCCATAATATCATCCAGTCCCCAGACTAGGGACTCTGACAGATGGCCCTACCTGATTCTTGGGCTCACAATCACCCTGTGAGGAACAGCGGTTATCACTGGCCCCACAGATGAGACACTGACACCCAAAGAGGTGGATCAGCTTCAATCAGCGTCCCCAAGTGGGAGTGACAGGGCTGGCATTTGAACCCCAGGAGACATGCTCCAGCCTGGAATCTGCAGGCCTGGAGACAGGGGCTCAAGCTGGGTGGGAGGTCAGGGTGGAGGGCGGGGACACCCCTCGGCTCACCTGGAGTGGCATGTGTGTACACACACCCTGAGGCCCAGGAGGATTTAATTAGGGCTCAGCGCCCGATGAGCTACTGATAATTAAGGCTCCAGTTTCCCCAGAGCAGCAGATGGTGGCCTGGGGAGGGAGGGGGAGTCTTAAACAGCAGCTTCTGCTCCATTCAAGCAGGGTCTCTTGACAGGGGAGCCTCCTCCCTATCTTCCCTCTACCCTGGGGTTACCACCCAAGCTCTAGAAACCAGGCGGGACTGAGGACAGGGAAGAATCATGCAATTAGGAGAACACAGACAAAACCTCATTATTTATCTGAAGTCTAGTAGAGGCACGCCCCAGCTCTCCTGGGTTTTGTTTGTTTTCCAACCTGGCCATCCTATGACTGTCTCTTGGGTCTACAGTGAAGCTGGTTCTGTCTCCCTAGCTCTAGGTATCCACACTTCAGTGGCTGGGCAGTAAAGAAGTTTGAGGTCAGGGTCAGTCTACAGCTCTGAGCAACCACGATCTATCACCTAGCCCAGCAATACCTGGGATTTTTCTGGCTTAAACACAGTATTCATCTATGGTCCAGGCTGACCTGGGAATCTACTATGTAACCCAGGCTGGCCTTGAACCAGCGATAGCTGCTTCAGCCTCCCCAAGTGGTGGGATTACACCATGCCTGAGCTCCGTTGTGTTTGTGATGTTAGGCAAGCATTCTGCCAGCTGAGCTCCACCTCAAGCCCAGGGCTGTACAAATCAGTGGTAATTCCAGGTGGCTGGGAGTTTGGTCATGGAATGAGAAAAGCCCAGTGATCAGAGGCCTCCTTACCAAACTAGGGATCTTCGATGACCCAGGCCTTACTATATAACCAGGCCCTGCCTCAGGATTCTGCCCCTAGTATCAGTATACACACACATACACACACACACACACACACACACACACACACACACACACACACGCACCCCAAAAGCAACAGCCAACTGAAAAAGGAGGAAGGGACAGACCGTGCGGTTTTTTGATTGCAGCTCAGAGGCGTGTATGGGCCGGTTCAGGCTGGGCTTGCCCACATAGACATCATGGTCCTGCGGGAATGTTCTCAGCAGCTGTAGCAGAGCCTTGGGGTTCACATAGTTGTCATCATCCACATGGCAGAACCACCTGTAGGGATGGGACACAGTGACCTTATGGAAATACTGGGTTCCTGGGTCCCCACAGTCAACAGCTAATAGCCATGAGTCAGGTCGCTGTTGGGGACTCCGTAAACCTCAGGGCCCTCAGGGGAGACATCCACGCTATCTGAAGAATGAAGCTTCAAGTCAGTACAGTCTTTTAGGCACTGGGTCAAAAAGTTCCAGAGACTGCCTTCCTGATTTATTCTTCTCATATGTTTAAGCATAGTAAAACTTTGGAGAAAGGTTACCACGTGACAATTATTGCAACAAAACTTCAGGCATAGCTACATAGAAACACTCTAGCAAGGTAAGGAAGCTTTACAATGAGCATGAATTCTATTGGTTGATAAACAGAGCTCAGGGCTAGGGCCTACAGGAAGGATCTGAGGTGGGGTTGGGGATTTAGCTCAGCGGTAGAGCGCTTGCCTAGGAAGCGCAAGGCCCTGGGTTCGGTCCGCAGCTCCGGAAAAAAAAGAAAAGGGAAAAAAAAAAAAAAAGGCCAAGTTTCCTGATTATAGTTGTTCAGTGTCTTGGCCATCAGGAAGGATCTGAGGTAAGCATAAGGAGAGTCTGTTGGTGGAGGATGCAAAGAACATGGGGCATCTTACACAGGGATGAGTTCTGCTCACTGAGAGACATAAAGCCCAGGATCAGGGCCTAAACAATTCTGAGGATATTGGAGGGACTCGGGTAGAAGCTGGTTCCTAAGAGAACAGCAGAAGATCATGTTTGGCCACTTTCGCTGGCATTCCAGGTGACCAGGTGACCAGACATCTTTCATTCCTTCCATTGAAGAAAATAGGATCACATGATCGACAATCCTGGTTTTGCTAATGCTAATTCTAAGCCAGCGGTTCTCAACCTTCCTAACTCTGCATGGCTTTGAACAGCTCCTCATGTCCTGGAGATTCCCTCCCAGGAAATGACTGTGTTGCTAATTCACAACTGTAATGTTGCTACTGTCATGAATATAATGTAGATAGCTGTGTTTTCCTGGTGGTCTAAGGTGACCTGGTGAAAGGGTTGTTCTACCCACCCCACCCCCATCCCCCCAAAAGGGGTCAAGACCCACAGGTTGAGAATCCTGGTAGTTACTATCTGAACCCCATGTTTTGGGCCAGGCAGCATGCTGTGAACCCTCACAGATATCTAGAGAACAGACAAAGCCGAATACTTCATGACCGCACAGCCAGCGTTGTGACAAGATTTGAATCTAGGTGGCCCACCTCTCTGCCTGTTAGGTGGGAAAGGGTGAGTCCAACCCCAGAAGGCCCTAGGATCCCTTCAGTGGCCCAGGTGCCTCCATTTGGGGGTATGGGGTGTGGGGTGTGCGTGTCAGTGTATGTTCAGGTACAGATGTGTGTGCTTGCATGCAAAGGCTGGAGTGGGTGCTGCTCCTGCTACCATCCACCTTGCTTTTTGAGACAGGACTCTCACTGGGACCAGGACATGATGGCTAGCCAGCAAGTCCCAGGAGCCACCCCATCTCCACCTCCTGGCACTGGGGTTAGAATCATACGTACATGCTTTTGGAGTCAGTGTGGGGTATCGAACTCAGATCCTTACACTTGCGCAGCTAGGACTTTACCCACTGATTCACGTCCCCAGCCCCACTACTCCATTTTTTGGGTTTCTCCATTTGTTTTGCTTTCTTTGTTTTGTTTTAGATTTATTTTTCCCTTACATGCATGGGTGTTTTGACTTGCATGTATGTCTGTGTGAGGGTTTCAGAGCTACAGACAGTTGCCAGGTGCCATGTGGGTGCTGGGAATTGAACCTGGGTCCTCTGGAAGAGCAGCCAGTGCTCTTAACAACTCAGCCACCTCTCCAGCCCATCTCCCCCCACACACACACCCTTTTGTTGGTTTGTTTTTTTTTAAATATTTTTTTAACACCGCTCCATGTTGTTGTCACGACACTCAATTCAAAAGATGGTCTGAGACCAGGGAGATGACTCTGGCACCGGCCAGAAATACCATGGAAAGATATATAACTCCTGAAAGTTGTCCTCTGACCTACACACAGTGCATGCCACACACATAACCTGACATGTATACAGACAAACACAGCATGGTGGCTCGCGCCTTTAGTTCCAGCATTTGAGAGGCAGAAGCAGGCAGATCTCTGTGAGTTCAAAGTCAGTCTGGTCTACAGAATGATACCAGGACACTTAGAGCTACATAATGAAACTCTGTAGGGGAGTCATGCAGAGGGTAAAGAGATAGCCTGAGGGAAAAGTCACTCCTGTCCCCATGGCCTAGCCACACTTACCTGAGGCCACTGACCAAGAAGGCATCAAATTCTGCAGCCATCTTGCAGGACAGAGCAGGATGACTGTGCTCTGCAGAACAGTTGGTGACCACGAGGTGCGAGCCTGGAGGTGAGAAGCAGTCAGGTGACCTGCCCAGCCCCTCCAGCCCCTCCCCCCATAACACTCACACACACACACACACACACACACACACACACACTGAGGGAATACATGTATAAGATGAGACTAGACCTGAAGGGCTCATCCCCTCCCAGAGAAACTGAGGCAGCAGACTGAACGGAAGCCCAGATGTTCAGGGCCTTGTCCAGTAGCCTCTTATACACTTACTCTGTTCCTGGGCACAAAGTACTCAGTCCCCAAGGCCAAAGACAGGAGATCTAATTCTAGGGACCCCAAGGTCTTATCACAGACACCCACGTCCCCAGCCAGGCAGTTACCTAATCTCTCCTGGAGGAGTTCATCTGGGCTGTCAGTGAAGATGAATGTCTGTGGGGAGAAGGAGGCATCAGGATAGGTTAATGGAGGGAGGTCCCCATCCACAGCCATGCCCTAGGTTAACCCACACATGGGAGGACATAGACAGGGCAGACTTCCGTCCTCTACTCTCAGACATATACACACGCACACATACAACTAAGCTGTCAAGGATACACAACTCCCGGGTGAAGGAGCCCAGCTGCATCTGTTCTCCAGGGCCGCACACTCTTGGCCGACTCACCCTCTTCTGCACAGAGTGTCACAGTCACACTTGGCCACTATCCTGGCTACATTTTGTTAGCTTGACACAAGCTAGAGCCATTTGGGAAGGGAGATCTCAGTTGAGAAAATGCCTCCAACAGAATGGCCTCTAGGTAAGACTGTAAGGCATATATTGATTCAGTGCCCACTGTAGGTGGTACCACCCCTAGGCAGGTGGTCCTGGGTTGTGTTAGAGAGCAGGTGAGCAAGCCATGGGTTGCAAGTCAGTAAAGCAGTAGCTCTCCATAGCCTCTGCTTCAGTGCCTGCCCTGACTTCCTCCATGATGGATTGTAACCTGAGAGCCCAAACGAACCCTTAGCTCTCCAAGTTTCTTTTGGTGCTTGTTTATCACGGCATAGAAAGCAAAGGCCCCTGAACCCTGTCCACAGGAGTGTACAGACCGTAGGACTTGCCCTACCCAAACCCTCAGACACCACGCCACAGCCACAACGCCTCGCACAAGTGCAGTGCCCACTACCCCCGCCCCCAGAACATTAGAAACCTCACACACTGGCACAATCCGGCTTTTTAAGATTGGGCATGTGCCAGGACCATCACTCACACTGCCTCCCCAGTGACCTTCTAAAGGTGAGGCCAAGCTGGATTCCAACCCACGAGGCTGTTTCTTATTTGGTTTCTTTGTTGAAACAAGGTCTCATACCATAGGTCAAGCTAGCCTGGAACTCAACTCTGTAACCCAGAACTTGCCTGGAGCTGGTGGCAATCCTCCTGGGTTGGATCCTTGTGTGCTGGGATTACAGGTGTGACCTGGCGTGACTGGGACACGTCAACCACACACCAACTCTGTACTAGGCAGCTCCAAAACCCCAGAATCTGCCTGTGGGCATGACAGAGTCGCAGCAGGAAGGTAATAGGTTACCCGGACTCAGAGCTAGCACAGTATGTGCAGAACTCACCAACTGCCTGTGGTGGTTTGAATAGGAATGGCCGTCAGACTCCTGTGTTTAAATGGTTGGCCCATAGGGAGTATGTGGCCTTGCTGGAAGAAGTGTGTCACTGTGGAGGCAGGCAGCCTTTGAAGTCATATATACTCAAGTCACTCCCAGTGTGACACACAGTCTCCTTCTGCTGCCTGCAGACCAAGATGTAGAACTCTCGGGTCTGTCTGCACACAGCCATGCTTCCCGCCATGATGATAATGGACTGAACCTCTGAAACTGTAAGCCAGCCCCAATTAAATGTTCACCTTTATAAGAGTTGCCGTGGTCATGGTGTCTCTTCACAGCAATAAAACCCTAACCACCTTACATACATATATCTTGAAGATATTCACAGAATATTACAAAACCTTTAGTGGTGTCCCTGACCCTTAGAACAATTTTGAACCACTCCAAAAGTGAGGGCTGAGATAACAATGCTCCCATATTCAAGGCCCTTGGAATCCCCACTCCCCACTGGACCTACACCTCTGTGAACTCCTAGACCAGGGTTCCAGCCACAGTGAACCTCCTTGCTTACCCACAACAAGCCAGTCATCCCTCCCAGACCAAAACAACCGTGTCCCAAGCCTCAGTTTACCCATCTGTATAGTAGGAGAGAGCAGCAGCTGTAACACATAAAACAAGGAAGAGTGGGCAGGGAGGAAGGGTTGACAGGAAGAAAGAGTAAACAGGGAAGGCGGCTGCACTTACTCTCACAGGAGGCCAGAGCAGGGGTGGGGCACAGGGAGGGCTGGGCCATCAGGGAACCAGCCTGTTCTCCCTAGGCCCATAACCACAAGCTTACCTCAGAGCCACTGCTATTTCTCCCATAGATTGACACAAGACTCTGCCCTGATCCTAGACCTACTGCCCTTTCAGACCTACCCAGATCGCACCTGCACCCACTTGTCAACACCATCCCTATCTCCCTTAGAACACATATGGAGAGATGGCTCTGCACTTCAGAGCACTGGCTGCTCATCCAGAGGACCTATGCGCAATTTCCAACACCTACGTGGTGGCTCACAGCTGTCTGTAACACCAATCCCAGGGTGACATCCCACGCCCTCTTCTGGCCTCCATGGGTACTGCACCCACATAGTACACAGACACATGCACAGGCAAAAACACCCAAACCCATAAACACTTAAAAAAAAAGTCAGGGTTGGGGATTTAGCTCAGTGGTAGAGCACTTGCCTAGCAAGCACAAGGCCCTGGGTTCGGTCCCCAGCTCCGAAAAAAAAAAAGTCACTGCGTTAAAGGAAGAGACACTTAACCCTTGCCACCAGATGTGACTTTACCTCAGCCCTCCCTGCCCCACCTCTGGGGCATCTCTATTCAGATTTCTGTCAGTTACCCCAACACTTTACAGATACCTCTTAGCACCATCCCCCAATAGTCCTTTCCTGATACCCATCAGCTAGAGCGCCCTCACCCCCCCATCCTCCCCCACCGTGCTCTTCTCCTGTCCACCAAAAGGTAGCATCCTGTCTGCCTCCAGTGTCCCAGCACCTGGTGTCTCAGGGAGACTGGGTCGTTCTTCCTTCTGAGCCTTCTCCCCAGGTCTGCCTCTGCCTGTCATACTGAGCTGGTGCGAGGGCCCTGGGTGTTTTAGGGAGAGCAAGTGGCTTAGGCCTGCCTAGTATCCTCCTCTCTACCCCTCTCCATGCACAGGCCCTGAACCTGGACCCTGGAGCCCCTCTCAGGCCTCCTGCTGGGCCCCAGCCTCTCAAATCCCTCTCACTGTAGCATTTCCTTGGAGGATGGAGCATTAAGAGTGAACCCCTAAAAAGCACAAGGAAGGGCCAGCACGGGGGGTGTGGCACAGCACTTGGCCAGCATGCTCAGGCCTGGAGTTCAATCTATAACACTAGAGTAGGTGGGGAGAAAATCCCTGCCCTCCCACATGCACACACACAAAGAAGAACCAGGGTTGGTCAATCGCTTGTCCGTGTGAGGCCCTGGATTCCATGACCAGCATCAAAAGATGAGCCCCCTACCCTCCCTCCCACACAAGTGTGCCTTCTTTCCACTCTCTGGGCCCAGAGCCTCTGAGTCACCATGCCTGTCACCTCATGTGGTCCATCACTCACGTCAGTCCACGTTATCCTGACTTCTGTCTTTCTCTGCTCCCAAGGCTAGTCCTGGCCCAGCTCTTTCTCCTAGGTCCCCAGGCTGTCTTCCTCTGCCCCTTGCTCCACTCTCGCACAAGCCTACTTACCACATAGCTCTGGAGGGAGCTGACCAAGAAGTCAGGCCTTTCTTGTCTGAGTGTCTGGCAAGTTTTTGCCACCAAATGACCATGGCACAGCAGAAGTCACTAGAGTCCAGAGCATGGGACAAACAGACTGAGAATGTTTGCTGGAGTGAAGTGGCATGTGGGCAGGGTTAGGATCCAGGCTGCAATCAGTCTAGGGTAGGAGTGGACTTAGGAGCTCTGTGGTTTTAGCTCTTGAGAGCACAGACAACTGGTTAGGTGGGAGCAGCAGGCTGCATTTGATTTTAAGCAAAAGACCCAGACAATAGTCAGTTATGGCTTCACAGGCTGGGAAACAAAGAGAAAGGCAGCCTGCTGGGGTAAGAAAGGGAGGGGCGGGGGACCATCTGCTGCAGTGAGGGGAGAGTGGGCTAAGGCCATCTCCCCTGCCCAGCCCCCACCCAGGAGGGGACTAGAGGGAGAAAGGCTCCTTCAAGCTCAAAACACACAAAACAGCCTTCCCCGCCTACCCCCTCTACTAGACAAAGGCCATACATGAGTCCACCCCAGCACACTAAGCTGAGGCCACCTGTCACCCCATCACCTTTAACCAGTCGGGTGCCCAGGATTGCGGTTAACCAGCTAGGGCTGTTTCCAGACACGCTTGTGTTGTGCAAATGTGGAAACTGAGGGCCTGTAGCCAAGGTCACGGGAAGAAAGCCTAGGAATAAGGAATGGACCTCCCGGTCTCCCACCTTCCTTCTGCACCTGGCCGTCCTTCCAGAACCTTCTCCCTGGCTTTGGCTGGGGATCCAACACCTCTCCTGCCTCCACCTGACCTCACTGTGGATGGGAAGTCAGTACCGGACATGCAGGTGTTTGGCAAGGTTAATGGATGTGAAGCCTCTCACTGCAGCTCCTTAGAGAAGCTGGTAGTTGTCCCTTTGACCTGGTGGCTGATTGGCCGCTTGGAGAACCTAGGACATACATTTAGGTAGCTGCTGGCCTTTCTGCCTTGTCCTGACAGGACCAGCACCTCAGCCAGTGGCCCAGGACCAGCTGCACCCCAGTAACCCCAGCAGCTCTGATCTTGAGGCCTGGTAGAGAAGAAGGGGGCGAGGCTGAGAAGTAGAGAGGGTGTCCTGCTGTGCTCTGTCCCACAGGCCTCCTGGGTGACTCTGGCCAGCCCTTCCTTTCCTCATTCACCATAAGAGAACTATCACGGTGAGCAAGACAGGAAAACACCAGGGACCATGTGGGGCCTTGCTCCCTGGTACACACAGACACAGCTTCATAAACAGGAAGGTCTGTGCAGAGGGCCAGCCCTGCTGGCTTCCGAGGAGGAACCATGTTCTCCTCCAGACAAGAAATTATACAGGGGGTGGGGGTTGCAGGGAGCTCTACCCGGGAAGGACTCATTCTTATACTGAACACTGTGCCAGGAAATGGGGGCGGGGAGGAGGGCATCCTCTTCAGGTACCCTCACCCTCCCTCACCTCCTGTCCTTGGCCTCCCCTCCAAGAGCTCAGTCACTTCCGCCCACAGAGTCAGCAGCCAGCGTGGGGAGAGAGTATGTGTATGCACAAGTGCATGAACTCTTCTACCTCCCCTGAAGTGATCCCCAATTCCCCAAATTCCCTGACTTTGATGGGGTTTTGAGCATGGGGGAAAAGACTGCTTTCAGGGAACACACTCATTTCCCACGCCTTCTTACACACACACACACACACACACACACACACACACACACACGGATTCCATATGGCTGACAGATCTCCCCCTCACCTTGATCTCTGGCCCACTCTGCCTCACCCACTGCCTCCCAAAGCAGCAGAGGAAATGGGAGGCCAGACACTGCCCCCACACCCTGGGCAGCACAGTGGGGCAGGAAGCCTCCCTTAAGCAAGCTCCACCTCCATGTCTCCCCAGCATCCACATCACACCCCTGCCTCATACAGCCTCATTCATGATCAGAGCTGAGGTGGGCAGCCACTCAGGCCTGGTGGGCTGTATCTCTCTGGAGCTTCCTTAACACCCACCATGACCTTAAGGCAAGTTGGGGTCAGAATCTAGGAGAAGAGAGGGACCCAAGAGAAGCCTAGGACAGGGGTCCCACACTGAACCCAACAGATGTAGTAGACCTGTGAGTCTGAGGAGGCCTTGGAGTGTGGCAGTGGGGGTTGAGGGGGCATGGAGGAAGGAAGGAGTAGAGACCCCAAAAGGAACCACTCACTGGTGGTCAGCTTTTCCCCAGACCACCAGGAAGACCCCTGGGAGCCCCTCAGCCTCTCTCAGGCCTCAAGGCGGCCTGTCACCTGTTGCCTGGTTCTGGAGACCCATGTGTCAAGCAGCAGGTCCAGGCGGGAGCGGTGGAAGGCCCAGGTAGTCTTGACTCCGATGAAGATGTCCCCCAGCTGCAGCTCCAGGTGCCCTGGGTTCGGTTGGTTCAGCCTGAGCGTGCCCTGCATCGTCCTCAGGGACAAGCTTGAGTGGTATCGTAGAGATAGGAGCCCCACGCACAGGAGGGTAAAGAGGGCTCCCGCCAGGCCCCGAAAGACCCGGCAGTGCATTGGGAGCGGGCCCCCAGACAGTTCAGCCCCCGACTCCCCAATCAGCCTGGGGTGGGAGGCTGGTCAGGTGGGGGCCCTGGTACAGGCAAAAGTCTGGCAGGCATCGGGGGCAGGCACCGACGGGAAAGGAGGAAGCTGGGTCTCTGAACCCAGAAGCTGAGCCACCACCGTCCTGCCAGCCGGCAGAGGCCACCAGCCCGCCACCTGCTCCTCAGCCCTCCCTCCCGGCAGGGCCGCTAGGCTCCTGGCCCCGCCCCTGCCTCTGCCCGAGGGGCGGGGCTAGGCCTGGGAAGCCCCAGAGGCTGCGACTAGGAGCCACCCACTGAAGGGGCACCGGACCCTGCCAGCAGCTGCAGCTACATCAAACCCTCCATGAAGTGGGAAGAAGCCTCTCCGGCCTCCCTATACCCCACAGCCCTGTCTCTGGGTCCTACAATACCCATTATTTCAGAGTCCTGTCGAGCCGGCCTCAGATCCCGGCTCAATTTCCCTCCTGCTGGCCTTCCCCATTACCCACCACACATCAGGCCTACCTCTACCACAGGACCGTGCTCATCATAGCGTGCTCCCTAGAGATCACCTCTCGCTTTCTTTGAAGCTTTACACAAATATTATTCTGCCATGAGGTTTCCCCTGCCTACTTAAAGCAACCCTCCTTCCCAGCCCCCAAGCCCAGACCCTTCTCTCCGTCTTCCAGCTGTACGGTGTGTTTTACATATTTATTGTCTTATTCATGAAACTACTGGGGC
The DNA here is from genome assembly GCF_021556685.1 of Rattus norvegicus. Lineage (NCBI taxonomy): Eukaryota > Metazoa > Chordata > Mammalia > Rodentia > Muridae > Rattus > Rattus norvegicus. Next base: position 119,898,949 of record NC_141540.1, read on the forward strand.
AGCGGGTTTCTCCTCTTTTGTTGACTATGCAGAGCCCAGTACGGTGCCTGGCACACACTGGGCACTCAATCAATACTTGTTAATTATGTTAATTAAGCACAGGAAAGTGCTTGGTGGCTGTGAATGGATCTAGCCTGCTAAGGCTCCTGACACACTAAGACAATGAGGCGTCAGCCTCAGCCTGTCCCCTTCACAGCCCAGCTCCTCAGAACAGTGCCACCAGGGAACAACCTAGGCCTGGTGCTGGGTTCAGATCCATACGGCGTTAGGCAAGATACCTCTATCGTTTACAATATGATGGTGAGGGCCTGCAAGATGGCTCAGCAGGTAAGAGTGCTTGCCACCAAGCCTGAGGACCTGAGTTCAATTCCCAGCAACCACGTGGTGGCTCACAACCATCTGTAACGAAATCTGATGCCCTCTTCTGGTGTGTCTGAAGACAGCGACAGTGTACTCCCATATATAAAACTCATACATAAAATAAATAAATCTCAAAAAAAAATTTAAAAAAGAAAGGGATCTCAGGGCAGGTGAGAGGGCTCAGCAGGTGAAGCAGCTTGCTGACATGCTGACTGCCTGAGTTTGATTCCTAGGACCCACGTGACAAAAGGGGAGAACTGGCCTCTGAACATTATACACACACTCTGCACTCTTGCTCCCGCCTGCACACACAATACACATTTTTTAGTATGTGCTGCCACAGCGAGCACCTCCATAAACATTTTAAGTGAAATCCTAATCTCAGAGCCCAGGGGCACCTCTTCCAGCCCGTAGACTGCTCCCCCTCAGGTGACCATCCTCAATCTATGGGAGCAGCCTCAGGGACACCCACACACCCACAATTTGCTCTGGGTCTCCTGTACTTAGAAACCAGGTTTCTTAAGCCACTCCTGGCCTGTCGGTTTCAGTGACCTGACCAAAAGACACTGGTGATGAGGAAGGCAGGGCTGAGGGCCCCCCACCTGGCACTGAGGCCAGTAAGGTGACTCCAGCACAGATGGCGTGCGTCTCCGGGAGGAGCCAAGGAAACGTGACTCTCCCCATAAACTGAGCAAACTGGCAGGGACCTGAAAGGTGGAATCTGCCAGCGCTGGGGATGGGGACATAGGGGATGTATTAGGATAGGGGCCCCAGGCCAGGGAAGGAAACAAGCATAAGGTCACCAACTTCTATGACAAACTTTAATGACTCACTGTGTGCAGCTTGAATGACAAGGCCTGGGAATTACCCACAAGCCTAACATTCGGGTGGCCTAGCAGCACCACCACCCTGGCCTCCTAGAGGCTGGTGGAGAACAAAAAGTCAACTGAGAGAACATGTCCTGGTGTGCCAAGCAGAGCACACCGTGGTTAGTGCTGGTGTCACAAGGACAGTGATGTTTACACAGGGTAAGAGACGACACACATGAAAAGACATAAGGGTAGGAGCTGACTAGGGCAGCCGTGGTATCTGCATGACAACATACACAGGAAATGCCAGAGGACAGTAGAGCCGCGTGGTGCTGGGCAAGGCTGGGTACACAGACCCAGGCTGAGGACCCCAGTGACCTGGCACACCCAGGTGGAGGAACCAAACTGGAGATCCATGAGGACATGTGTGCAAATTTGAACAGTGGTGTGAGAACTCTATTCCAGGGTGAGTGTGTAAGGGCACAGACACACACATAAGACCCACAAACGGAAATATGGGAAGACCCAGAGCAGCAGGTCAGGGACAGGTATGTGGGCTCCTACAGCCTGTGCAGAGTCAGTGACAGACTGCGGTGAGAGCCTGGGACCGAGGTCCCACATTGGAGAGTCCATGGAGGGGACAAGGAAGGCCACAGCTGGGGAAGATCTGATTCCACTGAAGACACAGGGTCTCCTCAGGTGGCTGCCCCTCCAGCACAGGGTGAGTCCATGTATTAATGGTGAGTGTCCAGCACCGGCTGGAGAAGGCCCAGGCATCTGATGGAGGCGCTCTAGATAGTGGTTGGGGGAGACTGGGCATCGCATGGATCCTCAGGCCTCACTGCTGCTGCCACTGCCCCCTCTGCTGCTGCCTCGTTCCACCCACACAAGGCGAGCCTGTTCCTGCAAGATTCGGCCACGAACCACCTTGGCCAGCTCCTCTGCATGGCCCCACGCATGGGCAGGCACCTGCACCCAGGAACACGGCAGTCCCCAGAGCCACTGTTCTGAGCCCCGGCACTGACGGAGCAGCTCTGAATCCCGCCAGCCTGGCCTGCCCAACAGGCTCCTGCAGAGGAAGGGGGTGATCAGAGCTGGATGAGTATATGCACACACATGCACACACACACAGAGTACACATATATGATACATGTACAATACACATTATATGCACATACGTACATGACAGGCAACACACATAGTACATACCAATACATACCAATACACAATACGCATATACACATATAACTACGACACACATGATACAACAAAAGCACAATATACCTATGTACATAATGCACAGTATGTATTATGTGTGGCATGCGATATACACTTAGGCATGAAAGTTACCTATGTGATGCACGTTATGCATGATACACAGACAGGATACACTTATAATGCATTATACATTCATGACACACACACAATACACACCCAGAACATACACACACGATACACATTATGCACACATGATACATGTATGATACATGCATATCTATGAGACACATAGCACACTACCTATGACAGATACATATACCCACACACGACCTACCCTCTCTAAAGATAAATATCCACAATACATGACCCAAGCATGCACACAGACGGACAGGTAGACAGATGACAGGCACAGAGACAGAGGCTTTCACAGGAGGCACCCACACATGGCCACCACTCACCTGATCTCACGGACATTCTTCTCAGTCACCTCCACATGGATGACAATGGGGTAGACCTCGCTGTGCACCAACTCCCGTACTCCCCGTGCACCCAGCTCCAGCAGACAGTGCTTCTTTTCCGACAGACAGACAGACAGTTTACCCCTAGGCCCACCCTTCCCTGCTGTACCCGCCCTGCTACCACCTCCCGGGGAAAGTCCTGCTTCATTGGCAAAGACCCAAAGGAAACAGGAAACCCAGACTCAGGAGTGCGCTGGGGGAAAGGCCCTCTGGACCTCGGTCTCTACTCTCATCCCCATCAACCCCAGACAGCAAGCAAGACGATAGAAGTTCAGGAATAAGGATGTTCAGGTAAGAGACACCAGAAGACTCATCAAGTAGGCCCCAAGGGTCATTGTCCTAACCCAAGCAGCACAGGGAGGACACTGAGGAGCCCAGAGAATGGTCCAGTGGTTGGCTCTGGGTCCCAGAGGGCAGGCAGTCTTGCCCTGGCTGGCACTTACCTTCCCAACAGACTCCTGGATGGCACGGATCCTGCTACCCAGCCCAGCACTGGCAGGCCAGGCTTTGGGGGCTCCGGGAGCCGAGGATGTACACTGCTCCTCTCCAGAGAGACTTTCTGTGGAGAACAAGGACATGGACAACCCAGGACCACAGGCTTGGCTGCCCAATGCTACCCAGATGCACACCCCTCCACCCCATACCAATATACCCACCCAACCGGGTGGCAGGCTCACCCGCAGAGCACACTTGGAAATCCAGCCTGGAGCTGGGCAGATCCAGCAGATTGCGGATAAGGCGAGGTGCCAGGCACTCAGGCAGGAGCACCACAGGCCTCAGAGCAGACACCAACAATGGCCGCACCAGGCTGTAGGGTTTTAGGCTTCGCTCTAGCTCTGCAGGAAGGAGTATGGAAGAGGTGAGAAGCTCCACAGGGTACTTAAATCAACATCATCTTCTGCCACCTTTTTTTCCTTTCCTGAGTCCTGTTGTGCTCCTACACACACACACACACACACACACACACACACACACACACACACACACACTCAGAAGAGAATTGGTGCTCTTGCAGAAGGCATCTTTCTGATCCTGTCTCAGGTCTGCCCCCTACAGGCCACTCTGCACTCAACACCTAGGGAGAAGCTTCCAGCCTGCAACGAGATCACATCACGTGACTCCCTGCTTTCAATGCTCCTCAGACTTCCCAACATCCCAGGGCAAAGGTCACATCCTCTTAGTGGTAACAAAGGCCCTGCATGAGAGCCTGGGGAGAATTCAGCATCTGACCCGCTCTTGCTTTAGCTGCCTGCAAAGTTAGGGTTTTTGTCTGCAGCCCAGAGCCATTCACTGTCCTCCCAGGTAACTTCAACTAGCCACCCCAAGCTGCAGTCACATCTTCCCAAGTCCCTAGACATGCTACTGGGCACTCACAGTCTCATCTGCTAGACAGGAAGCCCCTGAGCGCGGGGTTGCTGAGTGTCCTGGACTTCAGAGAGGCTCTCCACTCATCTACTGTACCCACTTTCCTCCAAAGTCACCACCTACCCTGTGCTCTTGTGACTGTACAGGAGCCTCACAGGGGCTCCTCCCCAGCCCCCTTGCTCTCCTTGGTGTGGTGGGTGGTGCTGGTTATCAACCCTCCTCAGAGCCACACACACACACACACACACACACACACACACACACACACACCAGCACCTACCAATGGGCTCTCTTCAATCCATCCCACCATCAGGGAGCCTTGTCACTCGGGATTGTTCCCAAAGCCAAGCCAGGGGCCGCCCAGAGACACATTGGACACTTGTGCAGAGGGGATGTTCCCACCCCCTCAGACTCACCTGAGCAGGGGTCTGCAGGTAGCTGTTCCGCTGAGTCTCCTGCAGTGCCCCCTGCAGGCTTGGGCCTCACCAGCCCCAGGGCTCGCTTCTTCAGCTAGGTGGACAAGAAAGGAAGATCCTGCACAATCCATCCCAGCAAGGAGGGAAGGCCGAGGGGGCATCCTGCCATTGCTCCTCCCCCCCATGTTATCGCTCCATTCACACACACCCCACTCCTCATCCCTCATCCCCACCCGAAACTTCAGCCTAGACCAGCACAGTCTCTCCTCCAGTGAACTAGCAGCAAGGCCTTGGGTAGGAAAACCAATGACAGTCACACTACTGAGACCTAACCTAACAACCATGGAGCAAGCACAGTGGCGGGCACTGGGCCCCAAACATACATGGACTCATGGAAGCTGCTGGCTGTCCAGGAGGTAGCATTAAAAGTGAGCATGTACGGCTGCCTGCTCTTCACACTCCCCTGAGCACACACTCCCCTGAGCACACACTCCCCTGGACACACACACTCCCCTGAGCACACACTCCCCTGCACACACACTCCCCTGGACACACACACTCCCCTGAGCACACACTCCCCTGGACACACACACTCCCCTGAGCACACACTCCCCTGCACACACACTCCCCTGGACACACACTCCCCTGAGCACACACTCCCCTGGACACACACACTCCCCTGAGCACACACTCCCCTGAACACACACTCCCCTAAACACACACTCCCCTGAGCACACACTCCCCTGGACACACACTCCCCTGCACACACACTCCCCTGAGCACACACTCCCCTGGACACACACTCCCCTGCACACACACTCCCCTGGACACACACACTCCCCTGAGCACACACTCCCCTGAGCACACACTCCCCTGAGCACACACTCCCCTGGACACACACACTACCCTGAGCACACACTCCCCTGCACACACACTCCCCTGGACACACACTCCCCTGCACACACACTCCCCTGGACACACACACTCCCCTGAACACACACTCCCCTGGACACACACACTCCCCTGAACACACACTCCCCTGAGCACACACTCCCCTGGACACACACACTCCCCTGAGCACACACTCCCCTGAGCACACACTCCCCTGAGCACACACTCCCCTGAGCACACACTCCCCTGAGCACACACTCCCCTGAGCACACACTCCCCTGGACACACACACTCCCCTGAGCACACACTCCCCTGCACACACACTCCCCTGGACACACACTCCCCTGGACACACACTCCCCTGGACACACACACTCCCCTGAACACACACTCCCCTGGACACACACACTCCCCTGAACACACACTCCCCTGAGCACACACTCCCCTGGACACACACACTCCCCTGAGCACACACTCCCCTGGACACACACACTCCCCTGAACACACACTCCCCTGGACACACACTCCCCTGAACACACATTCCCCTGGACACACACTCCCCTGAGCACACACTCCCCTGGACACACACTCCCCTGCACACACACTCCCCTGGACACACACACTCCCCTGGACACACATACTCCCCTGGACACACACTCCCCTGCACACACACTCCCCTGGACACACTCCCCTGAACACACACTCCCCTGAGCACACACTCCCCTGAGCACACACTCCCCTGGACACACACTCCCCTGAGCACACACTCCCCTGAGCACACACTCCCCTGAGCACACACTCCCCTGCACACACACTCCCCTGGACACACTCCCCTGAACACACTCCCCTGGACACACACTCCCTGGCCACTCTCCAGCAATGGGGTCTCCCAGGGACCTTATCAAGGGTCCTCACTTTACCATGGGCACAGTGGTGACCCACCCCAGGGACTGAAAAAGAGAAAATGACTGCTCTCCGGTGCCCACTGTGTGGTAGACATAGACTAGACTAGAACACAGGCCCATTCCGTCCATTTCATCTCTCAACCATCCTGCACAGGGAAACTAATCTTCTCTGTTTCCTAGGCACATAGTAGGTCAATTATGGTCACGGAGGTCTCCCTCTTCTCTCCTCAGGGATGCCCCTCCCTCTGTCGCCCATCCTCCCTGCTTACATTGCTTCGAGGACTTCGGTGTCTGCTGGAGATCAGGTATTTTTCCTGGACTTCTAGAAGTTGCTGAGCTCTGCAGGAGGAAGGTTGGGTCACACACGTGAAGAGAAAAGCAAGCCCCAGTGTCTTCTCCAACTCGTCCTGTCCCAGAAGGCAGTGAGGGACTCCTTGGGAAACATCCCATACCAGGTCCTGCAGGCCCCAACCCCAGGCTTCTGGCATCACCTCTGATAATTGGGCACAGTGCCCCGGTCCAGGTCCCGTAAGGTAAGGGTGTCCACTCGAGTGCAGAACCACTCCTGCCTCCGCTTGTAGGCTGGGTCCACCAACCGCAGGATCTCTTGGGCTTTCACACAGAGGGCATGCGGATCTGCCCGCTCAGGCAAGGAGAAGTTGGCTCGAATGTAGAAGGGTTCTGCACCTGGCCCTTTTGCCCAGACATCCAAGGCCTCATGGAAGGACTGACAGGCTGGGTTTGACAGGATAGGGAGGACACAGGAGACTAGTGAGCCCAGGGGTGATCTTCAAGGGACCTCAGGGACTGATAAGACCCACTACAGGCCTGGGCTGTAAGGACCTTCTTTGAGCAAGCAACTTAGTTACAGAAGAGTTAAGTGATTTGCCTGAAGCTTCGAGTCCCTAACAGTCAAGTCCCAGGACTCAAAGGTCTCTGGACTCCTAATGCAACATGCCCTTCATGGTTGGTGCTTCCTAAACGCAGAAAGAGAACGCATGCACACACCAAAAGGAGGTCACAGCCCTGCGGGGCACTGGGACATCATGGACTTCTACATCTACTTCTGGGCCCTTCTGCTCCTACCCACATCCCAGACTGAAGGAGCCCCGATGGGCTGGGTCTCATGCGTTCCACGGGTTCTCCCATAGGCTAAGCTTACCCTTTGAGTCCAGCAGGAAGGGGAGGGTGGAGCTCTGGTTCCAAGGTAAAGTCCTCTGCTGGACCTCAGCTTCCAGGCCTGTCCCCTCCAGGCCACTGCCTTCTGCCCTTGGCTGAGCCCAAGCAGACAGTGAATGATTTTAGAGATGTAGTTCTGTCGGGATGCTGTCATCATGCCCCGCCCCCCCCAGTCTACAAATCAGATGTGAGTCACTGCAGGCTGAGGGCAGAGCGACTGCATCCAGACCCCAGAAACCCCACCCAAAGATGCTGCTCCACCAACAAATGTCCACCCTCGTTGAAGCAGGACTCCTGCCCCTAGATCAGGAAGAGGCATCTCACCTCTTTCTGTTCTGTCCTGGCGGAACCAGGCCCCGACAACACCCTTCGCACCACTGCCCCAGACCATCTGTCCCCAAGGACCGGCAGGCTATCTGGACTCTTATCCTGGGGGTCCAGGCCCCCAGAGGGACTCCAGCCGGACACTCGGATGGCCAGAGACCTGAGAAAAAGGGGTGGAAGGTGGGAATAAGAATCCAGTCAGTACTGTAACAGAGTACCCCGAAAGCAACCGTGATTCTGCTGCCTGAATAGGTCAGGAACCTCCCCCAGGGCCAGCACCCCTGAGGTGCCCTCTGCAACACACTTCCCCTGTCCCCAGCTTGGTCCTCCTGCTGCTGCCCAGCTACATATACCACTAACCCCACCCCTAACCAGCAGCACCCCTGTCAGATTTTGTATTTTCTCCTCAGTTCTGCCCTTCGGGCCCAGACATTTGTGAAACCCAGCCTGCACCCCTAACACCAAACCCAGTGTCTAACACACTGAGGACAAAGGAGCACAACTCACAATTCCAGGAGGGAGCATCCATTAGCCTCTAATCTAGAAGCGGCTGCAAGGGAGGGGCACAGAGGTTCAGAAGAGGCTTCAGGAGAAGATACCGCTGGGTCCCACCTCAGTATGGAACTGGAGTATTTTGTGACAGAGGGTGAGGGGTCAGGCTCTGGGGTGATGGGAGGCTTGCGGCACAGAGTATAGGGTTTGCAGAAGGTTTGATACCAGGAGCAGCAGCAGAAGCGGTAAGAAATTCCAGGCGCTGCATGTGTTCCCCAGCACCACAGTCAGCTCCTTGATTTCCAACTTAAAATCCTGAGCCACAGCCCCCAGAAAAGCCAGCTGGAACCTGCGTGAGTCACAGGAAGGTATCCATCCGCCCTATTCCCTGACACAAGGTGGCTGTGGCCACTGAAGCCAAAGACATGCCAGGATCCCTGTCATAGCAGAGTCCTGCCCATCCCTGGATGAGAACCGGTAGCTCTCGATGGCCAGTCTCTGACAAACTGACCCCCAAAGTCTCTTCTGTGAGCCTGAGGCTAGGCCAGTGGCAGAGGACAGCCTCTTCTCCCAGGAGAGCCTCTCCCCTACCTCGAGGTACTCACACTGCCCCTGCAGCTGGCACCTGTCCCCTCAGTCAAATCAAGAGCCATGCCCCTGGGGCCTGTCCTGGTTCATGGAGGCAGTGTGGAAAGACCTAGGCAGAATGGGGAACTCTTGAGACCTGTGCAATCAGCACTTAGAGAAGGAGGACCCCACTCAGTGTTATCTAACCAACCCATGGCACACAAGCCACCCTGGACAGCACTCAGTGCATCCCAACACAAAATCCTAATTACTTAAAACGAGTTTCTTTTGGCCATTTTTTTTTAGAACTCAGTTGCACAGAGCATCAACTGCACAGATGACAACCTCGTGTCAAAATGTCAAAAGTCTGAGCATGCCTGCACTAAACTCTTCCTAAACCAGGGCCTGGACTCAGGAGAATGAACGGGCTGCTTGTCCACAAAGTGAGGATGACAGTGACACCCGCTGGCCCTGTGGGTGTGAGGGTCAGAAGGTCGAGGTACGGAGTTGTGAAGCCACCCTGGGCTGTGGAATTCCCCAGAGCCTGACTAATTCTGTTCTTGCCAGAACAGGATACAAAATGCAACCGTGCCTCCTCTCAAGTGAACTGGACCACACTCTATCCCTAAGACAGGGTCTTGGGTACCCCAGGCTGGCTTTCTATGTAGTTGAGGAGGACCCTGAACTTCTGATGCATCTACCTCACAAGTGCTGAGATTAGAGGTGTGTATTACCATACCCAGTTAACACAGTGAGTGCTAGGCTCTGTGCATGCTAGGCAAGTAATCTGCGTCACATCCCCAAGCCTAGACCATTGTCTCATGAGCCTTTGATTTCAGGTTCTTCCAGGTTTTCCCTTCCTGGGTGCAAGGTCAGAAAAGCAGAGAGGAAAATGCCATAGAAGGAAAGAGCATCGCGGCCTGACTAACCATGAATGTGTGTATCCCACTCCTCAACCCCCACTCACCCCAACCCGTCCAGTCATGAATGGAAATGTAGTGTCTCTCAGCAGGATGGCCCCAAGGGAGGTGCTCAAGAAACTCTGGCCTAGCCTAGCAAGCGCAAGGCCCTGGGTTCGGTCCCCAGCTCCGAAAAAAAGAAAAGGGGAAAAAAAAAAAAAAAGAAACTCTGGCCAAGCTGGTGAGATGGCTCAGCAGGTAAAGGTGTCTGCTGTCAAGCCTGGTGACCTGAGCCCCATCTCTGACCCACATGATAAAACATGAGAATCAAATCCCATAAGTTGTCTCCTGACTCCACATTTGCTCTGTGGCATGCACCACACACACACACACACACACACACACACACACACACACACACACACACACACACACAATGTGTGTACATTAAATAAACAAAATATAATTTAAAAAAACGCTTTGGCTATTTCCTGTTGTCAGGTGGGACTGGGAACAATCCCGTTGGTCCAATCCCCCCAATTGTTACAAACCCACGCACCACTGCCATCTCTCTGAGATCATAGAACTTCTGGTCTAAGATTCCTCCCACACCCCTGCCCACCCTGTAACCTAAAGATTCATTTCTGGCACCTCTCCTCTGGAACACCATGGACAGTCACCCTTCCCAGGTTCCTCAAGGACTCTGTAAACTTCCCTGAGCCTCACAAGCAGGCAGCCCACTCTGGGCACTTGTCAGAGTCTGGGAACAGCCTGGGACTGGGTGGGAACAATGTGCAGATATCCCCTTGTTTGGGACCTCGGTGGACTCAGAGGAGGGGAGAGAGCAGGACCTGCTAGCTGATCCTGACCACATCTGAGACTAAGGCCCTGGGGCCTGGAGAGACGTGGGCTATCCAATTCCTAGAAGGCTCCCAGCCCCACCCCTGCCTTGTCATAGACTATGTCATTCCTGCCTACAGTGAGTGGTAATGGGCCCTATGGCCTGTGAGTGTCCCTGTCCCAGAACACTGTGGGAGATCTCTGGGCTGTACGTGTGACAGAATTACATCAGTCAGGGACTTGGATGTTGAGGCTGAAGTCTGCCACACAGACGAGAAACACTAATGCTTCTGGCAATGATGCTACCATGTTAACGATGTGGGAAACTGAGGTACAAATAAGTTACCACTTCCCAAGGATGGTACAAATGGTGGGCAGCGGACCTGGACAAAGACTGTTAGAACTTTCTCTGTGTGTGGTCAGAAGGTTCTAGACATCTCTAGGACCACGTGAGTATACACAGTTACAGCGTTCTGCGGACAGACGGCAGACCAACTTTCTCTAATGCTCTCCCAGTACCCAGGGCCTCACGTCATTCTTGTATTTCCCCTACCATCTCCTCCACACAGCCATCTGTCCAGGGATCTTCTAGCTCCACTCCACCTACCCCAGTGCTTGCCTACCGTGTCCCCTAACAGAGTGGAGAGGCTGGAGGGGGTGATAAAGTTGGCCACTAAGAGGATCAAGAGCTATGTGTGTGACCCCCAATGTACACAGCAGACAGAAGGCAGACAGAAGGTGCCCAAACTACACCAGCCTCCAGTGGCTTTGGACAATTCCTGAATGGGTTCTGGGATGAAAAGACAGCTCAGTAAATACACACACTCTAGGACCGGGGTTTGATGCCTAGTACCCACGTGAAACCCAGGCCCTGGGTCTGTCATCTATGCTGAAGAAACAGAGACAGAAGGATCCCAAGAGTTTACTGACCAGCACGTCCATCCTACATCCCAAGATGTGGACAGCCATGCAAGGAAGTCACTGATTTCAACGCTGTCCTCAACACCTACGCAGACATTCCCATATTCTACTACGCAGACCACATTTCCTGGAGCACACACACCTATATGGGTTCTGCATAGCCACTGTAGTAGTTAGAATACCCAAGGCTGAGCCAGGTACTGTTTAATTCGGGAATTGTGGAGTGGGGGAAGCTGAGAGACATGCATTGTAATAGACCTACAGCATACACGGAAATAAAGGGGCCTGCCCAAGCCCCCAGGGGAGCAATAAACAGCAAATTTGAACTCAAGGCACTGGGTACACATCCAGATCTTCCCCACATTGCTATAAGCCATATCCTGGGACCCAAGTGGATCACCCTGATCTGCAGTCAGGTGAGGGCCTGTCTCTTCTTCTCTTTTAGCCACCGGAGCCCACAGCCTGGTCTGTGGTCTTCCTCCAACTCCCTCTTCCCCAGAACAGTATGAGTAGGAGAGGTGACCCAGCCCAAGCCCAGGAGGATTGGGCCAGAGCCTCACTCCCGGTACTGCATCCTGGCGCCCCCTGGAAGACAGCCAGGGCTCTGCTGCAAGCTAGGCTAGAGGAAGGGCCACAGCAGGCAGGAAGGGAGGCACCTCCGCCCCTTCCCCCATAAGCATGTCCTGCACAGGCCTGAGACAATGTCACACTGGGCCCACTGCCTACACTGGGATTGCAACAGGAGCAGGAGGTGGGGGTGGGTGGGAGGGTGGGGAGCTGGAGGCCTGGCCAAGCTGACTCTAAGAGGCAGGAGGCCTCTGGTCCTGCTCTGCCCTGATCTATTTAACTTGACATTCCCCTACCCCTAACCCCACCTCACACTGGCTGGCATTCAGTGTTTCCTAAGGCTTTCCAAAAACCCAAGTGTGGTCCGGTCCCTGAAGAGGGTCCTAGTACTTTTCAATCATGGGGTCTCAAGTGAATTCATGACCATCTCTGAGCTTCGGTTCTGTAGTCTATGGCAATCAAAACAACACTTTGTCCCAGGAGTGAAGCCGCTGCCTTGGCACTGAAAGGCAGTAGAACATTCCCAGGCATCTAATTCACAACAAACCAACATCCACATGTCTGTGCCTTAGTCACGAGGCTGCCGGGACTCATCCACCCTGAGCCCTCCCCTTCCATCTCCCCTTCCCCGCTCCTCACTGACCCCAGGCCCTTCCCTGGCCAACCTTTCCTATCTTCCCAAAGCAGCCCTGAGTTCAAAGGTCTTCTGGCCTGGGGGCTGGGGAGTGTCCTTCCCTCGTGGACCAAGTGGGTCATTTTCAGGGCATCCTGCCCTGATGTTTTGTAACTTCTGTTTTGGGTTTGTGGTCACAACAGCTACAGGGACTCCTGTGGTGGCCCTGGTCCTTGTAAATGGTTTAAGTGGCTCAGCAGATCAGCTGAGTCCTGCCCACAGAGAGCTCAGAGCAGAGATGAGCAACTAAAAAGAAGTCGGAATGTACCTGCCAGGGCTGGATGCTTTGTTCATGTGAACTGGACATTTCCAGACACCCTCATGCAAAAGAGATCATTGTTGCCTTTAGCCAGAGAGGAAACCGAGGCCCAAGGAGCCTCCAGCAGCTCACACAGCGCAAACACTAACGGGATCTGAATCCTGGGGCTGCCCTGTCTGAAGGCTGTACTGATCATGAATGCTTTGAGCAGAGACGTGGCCTGCTGCCTCCCAGACGAGACCTGGACCCTTTGCAGCTCTGTGTGACACCCAAACCCTACTCCACCATCCTGGAGAACTGCTTACCTATTGAGGAAGTCCAGGCCACAACCCCGGGCCAGGAGGCCTTCCGGCTTTCCCAAAGGCCACACACTGTCAGATGACGATGATGAAGAGAGGCCGGGCGACCAGGGCTTAAGGGTCACACTCCCTGGAGAGGAAGAGAGAGGTCAGGAGTTTGAACAACAGAGACAACTGAAGGCAACAAAAGGAGGTTTGGCAGGCTAGTGGCCCCAGGAACAGAGAGCTGGGACAGGGCCGCAGGGCTCCAGTTTCCTAGAGGAGGAAGAGGTGGGCAGGAAGTGAAGGGCCCCACGTGGCAAGCCCAGGAGCAGGTGTAAAAGCTGGACCCTATTTCTCAGGAGCCTCCCACACAACCCCGTGACTGGTCAGGGGCACAGATAGGCCATGGGGGAGGGAACACAGGCCAGAAGAGCAGGCACACACAGGATCTAGGCCAGCGGCAAGGAACTCCCCAAAGTGAGTCTCCCCCAGGGCCCTGGGAATTACCTGTGATATCCGACATGCTGCTAAAAGACCTGAACAGAGAGGAGACAGGGGTGACAAATGAGACCCATGACATTTGGCCCCACCTTGTATCTCAGTGCCCCAGCAAACACTGACCGGGCCCCAGGGCACCCAGGCCACCTAGGCCTTAAAAGCACAAGGCAAGGAGCTCACTGCTTTGAATCCCGGATGGCTTGTCCTTCAATGCTACCTCCCCTTACTTTGCACCCCACCATTGCCCTCCCTGCTACCTTTGGTCCCTGGCTCCTACTTGTACTTCCTGAGCTAGACCAACCTCCTCACAGCCACCCCTGTGAGAGCAGGTCACTTCACACAAGCCTGTGGGCACCACAGCCTCCCCCAGCCCAACCTCCCATCAGGAGGCCACTTAGAGGGGAAGACAGTGATGGGAAGCACCAGGAGCCAGGAAATCTCACATCCTGCTCTGGCCATGACGGATGTGGCTGGGTTTTCTGACCTGCCTGCGCTGCTGCTGCTGCTGCTGACTGAAGCTGGGGCCTGGCTTTCTTGCTTTGGGTACCCTGCCCATGGAATCCTCAACATCCCCAACCTGAGCCAACCCAGTTTCTAAGGTGAAGAATCTGAGATCTCAGGCTACTTGCAATGAATTCCCACCGGAGTGTTCCCACTCTGCTGGTTGGCCTTATCCTGTCCCAACCTGGTTCCTCTTTGAACTTCACTGTTTCTAGGACTCTGACAGCTTCAGGGCAGTCCTTCGAGGGGACTGCTAGTCCTGCCTGACTCTGGCAGCTGAACTCAGAGGTTGTTGATCAGGGTCCAGCAACCTGCCTCATGGGGAACTCCTGCTTCTTCCAGCAAGTTACCTCTTAGGGGGCTCCGGGTCTTCCTCACGCTGCCGGCGGAGTATGGAGCCAGCACTGGGTGGAAAGGGCAGGATAGAGAGCCGGTTGATCTCCTTCTCACTGTCTGTGGCTTCCTCCTGCAACACCAGCATAAGGCCTGGTCATCTCCAGCCCACCCAGTCCAGCCCTCATCTCCCAGACAAGACCTGGGGCCCAGGACAAAGGAAAGGAATAGGAGACTACAGTGTGTGAGGGCTGGCTCCCTATACCTGCAGGCTCTGGGAGAGGCTTAGCCAGCAAAGAGCCTCCTGAACAAGCAGGAGATCCTCAGTTGGCTCTCCAGCTCTGTCTGCCTGTCTCTCTCTCTCTCTCTCTCTCTCTCTCTCTCTCTCTCTCTCTCTCTCTCCCTCCCTCCCTCCCTTCCTCCCTCCCTCCCTCCCTCCCCTCTCTCACGCACACACACACCCACCAGGCATGGTGGCACACACTTACAATCTCAGTGATGGAGCAGCAAAGGCAGAAGGATGCCTGTGGGTTCCTACCCAGTCAGTCAGCATGACCTAATCAGAGAGTTTCAGGTCCCAGGGAGAGAGCTTCTCCAAAAGTGACAAAGGGTCAGAGAGATTGCTTAATGACTAAGAGCTTGTGTTGCTCTCAGAAGATAAAGCCCCATTCCCGGCACCTATATCTGACACCCATAACCACCTCTTATTCTAGCTCCAAGGGGACCAGACATTTCTGGATTCTGAGACTATCTGTACTCACATGTACACACGCCCACACACAGATATGCACACTCATGTATCCAATAACTTAAAAGAAAAAACTAGGTGGATGGCTCCTAAAAAAACGACACCCAAGGTTGACCTCTAGTCTCCACGTGCATACACAAGTGTCCTTGGTTACACATGAACATGCAGAACCACCTGCACATACAAACACACATGAAAAAGAAAAGGTTCTCAGCCTCCCTGGGCCTTGCCGTGCTTGTCTATGACATAAAATGGTTGGCAAACTGGGCACACTGTGCGTGTTGGCAACATAGGAAATTCTCAGGCTTCCCTGTATTTGGGGTAGGTAACATCTTACCGAGGTGTGGGGCTCAGATCCCCCGGTTTCTCCTGTAGCTTCTGGGCCTCCCAGTGGTGATGGGAACTCGCTGAGGCTCCAGGTGCTGCTGAGGTTGGAGCACAGGGAGTGGGAGGAGGCACAAGCCTGCCAGAGAATGAGGCAAGGGAGGAGGTAAGTAGGGCCGAGCCCTGGCTGGCCAGTCCATACTGCACACCCACCACGTGCCAGGCACAGGGAAGATACAGGCACAGGATGCCAGAACCCATGCGGCAAAAGGAGGCAGACTACAGGCCAGCAGAGGAGCAAAATCATCCCAGGGCGGCGGAAGGAATTGCCCTGAGCACAGTGCTCACCAGAGGAACCCCAGTGCCTGGCACCTCAGTGCGCTCCAGGCAAAGTGGGATCTGAGCTGCAGGTACGGCTGGGAAGGAGGACCTGGGCAGACGCACATGCAAAGGTCCTGAGGCAGGACCACCACAGTGTCTAGGATTTGCAACACTAAGACCCACAGGACCAAGCTAAGTGAGTGGGAGAAGCCCAACCTGGGGGGCAGAACTGGTCCATCTTTACCTCAGAGCAAAAGCCACCGAGGTTCTGACACATAGGAGGTCATATACTTATGCCTCCTCCTTCCACTCCTCCAGGCTCACGAGCTCATCACGAATGACCAAAAACAGGAAACAGCAGAGCTCCTGGCAGAGTCCGAGGACCACTGTCTGATTTCCCAGGGGTCCAGGCTCTGTGCCAGTACCACCTGACTGTGTGGCCTCCAGCAGACCTCTGGCCATCTCTGGGCCCCGCACTCTGAAAGGACTGCAACAGCTGTTCTCTTGTGGGACTTCAAGACCCATGCTAGCCTCGCCTCACTGCCCAAAAGTCCTGCTCATGTGCCCTCCAGCACCCAGGCTTACCAAAATGTTTACAGTCAGCTCAAACCATCCTGTGCACCCAGAATGGTTGCAGAAACCCAGAGGCCAACCCACAACCTCTCGGCTGCAACCTATTGTTAATGTCAACCCCAGTCCCACCCAGCTGAGGTCCCCAACTCAGGCCTTGCCCATTCCCAGCCCTATCCTAGAGCTCACAGCAGAGGCCCAGCCTTAAGCCAGCATATTTTTTCCCATGAAGCAAGGTCCCCAAGTCCACAGCAACCCAGCCCTGGGGTGTCATACTCCTGGCCCCATTCACCTTGAGACTGGAACCCCCCTGTGTCCGCTGTAGCTGTGCCTCCAGCATGGCCTTGGTCCCCTCCAGGCTGGTGACTGTGGTGAGCAGCTCATCGCGTTCCGCCTCTAGTCCCCGCACCTGCTTGCGGTACTGATCCTTTTCAATGAGGCTCTGAGAGTACTGCAACTGGATCCGGTCTCGGCTCTGGATTGCCTGGAGAGAAACAGGAGAGCCAGCCTCTGAGGGAGTTGCGCTGGCTCAGGGGGCTGGATAGAACAAGACTGGTGTTGTCGCCTGTGGGACACTTCCTTAATGGGGGCCCTGGTTTTAGCGTCAGCTCATTTCATCTATATGTAGAGAGACTAGGACAGCAGTTCTCAACCTGTGTGTCTCTATCTCCAAAAATATTTACATTGTGATTCATAGCAGTAGCAAAATTTAAAGTTAGGAAGTAACAATGAAAAATATTTTATGGTGGGAGAGGGATGTCACCACAACGTAAGGAATTGCATTAAAGGGTCGCAACATTAGGAAGGTTGAGGACCACTGGACTAAGAGGATGAATCACTGGTCTTACTGGTGGATGAAAACACACCAGAGCTACAAATGGCTCTGGCTGGGAAGGCTGGAGTCCAGGAATGCCACACCTCTAAACTTAAGATGTTTTTTCCAGTCGGGTGGTAGTGGAGTATGGCCTTTAAATGGCAGTACTTGGGAGGCAGAGGCAGGAAGATCTCTGAATTCAAGGCCTGCCTGGTTTACAGAGCAAGTTCCAGGACAGCCAGGGCTGCACAGGGAAACCCAGTCTCAAAACAACAACATCAAAAAGATAATACTTCTTTGTTCCTCCATGAACCCAACTTTAAGCACAGCACTTGGGTCCTTACAGGTGCCAGGAGTCCAACCTTTCCTCTCATAAAGAAGTCCCTGAGAGCTAGGCCCAGAACCAGACTTGCCCATGCTGCTTCCCAGGGAGCTGGGATAAGGAGCCCAGAGGACTGGGAAGAGTCTGGTGGCCTCAAAGCAACAGAATCACAATGCCAGGAATGACATCCCAAACCTACATTCTAAAGGCTCCCAAGGGATCAAGAGGGTCATTCTAACACATGTGGTAGGACAACAACCTCCCGCCCTGCCTACAAGGGCGACCTCCCACACAGTGGTCAGAGACATAGAGGAACTGGTCTGGGGCCCTCGGCTGCCTTGTAGCCTTCACAGGAGACAAGCCTTTGATGCCAGGAACATAAAGCCAAACCTTTGGGAATTTCTCTATCAGCAAATATTTGCAGGTCCCTCCTCCATGCAGAGAACTGAGAAGCAGGAGGATCTGGGAGGGCAGGTCAGCTCAGGCCCTAAGGCCGATCTCTCAAGTGTTCATGGGAAAAGGCAGAGCTCTTGGCTGCCATCTGAGGACCCCTGTGTGATTTACCAAGGGTGTGGGTCCTGCTCCAATGCTGCCTGCCTGTGTCATCATCAACAAGGCTGACCCTCTCTGGGCCCTGTGCAATGAGAGGACTGTAGCAGGGTCTCTGGGAGACCATGAGGCCCATATGACTGGTGGGCATCTTCTGAGGCCCATATTTCACAACCCAGCATGCTCACAGGCTTGCCGGGTACATGTGAAGATGCTTACCTGTCACCCTGACCTGACACCCTCATCTCAATTCACCAATTCACCAGTGCAGTTTGAATGTCTCTTCCTGCAATGCCAATCCTGTATCTTCCTCCTCCCCCTGCTCCTCCTCTTCCCTTCCCTGCTCCCCCTGTTCCTCCTGCTCCCCCTCCTCCCCCTGCTCCTCCTTGCCCTGCTCCCTCTCCTCCCCTGCTCCCTCTCCTCCTCCCCCTGCTCCCTCTCCTCCCCCTGCTCCCTCTCCTCCTCCCCCTGCTCCTCCTGCTCCCCCTCTTCCCCCTGCTCCTCCTCCCCCTCTTCCCCCTGCTCCTCCTCCCCCTGCTCCCTCTCCTCTTCCCCCTGCTCCTCCTCCCCCTGCTCCCTCTCCTCCTCCCCCTGCTCCTCCTCCCTAAATCAGAGCCAGAGATGGCATGAGGGATACCACTCGTGCCACACAGCAGGCTGCAACTCACCTGGTCCCGCTCTTTCTCAATCTCCTCCAGCTGGGCCAACACAGTGGCCATGCGGTGCTTATAGAGGTCACAGTCCTTCAGCAGCGTTCGATGTTTGAGCCTCAGATCCTCCATCTCCTGCAGGTACTGTGGGCAGGGCAGGTGGGCCAGGCTCAGAACCCCGGAAACCCAGAAACAAGTGCCCACCTCTCCAGCGGGATCATCCTCACCACTGTCTCTGTCTCCCCTGAGTGGTAAAACGGGCTCGATGGTACCAACAGCACCCTCCACACCAACTTCGTCTCCCATGGAGACTTCAGCCCCAAACCCCTCTACCCTACCCAGCTCCCTGGAGGCACTACAGCCTATGTCTCTGCGAATTGCTTTAGGGTCCCATGTGTACACCCTGTGCACCTGCCTGTTATAAACACCCTCTCCGGGAGCGGAAGCCTTGGTGTCGGAGAGGTATTTGTTATAGGTAAGTATGTGTATAAGTGTGGGTTCGGTAGGAGGGATACACACATAAACGCAGATGTCAACAGGAGACAGATGAGAGCAGCTAACACCAGCCCCTGGAAGCAACCTGACATGGGAGCTCAGAACAGAACTTGTGTCCGAACCCAGGGCCTTGCGCTTGCTAGGCAAGCGCTCTACCACTGAGCTAAATCCCCAACCCCTGTGGGTTTCTTTGTTTTGTTTTTTTGTGTTTTGTTTTTTTTTTTAAGATTTTTTTTTCCTTTTAGGTAGTCTTAGATGTGTTTACTGTCGAATCTGCAATGCCTAACTAAACAGGCCCTACTGATACACAAGGATTAATAAGTGGGAATGAATGAACCCAGTGCCTACTGAAGACACCAACGGCGGCAGGCAGCTAGGGTTACCCACCATGCCTGGCAGTGCCCCCCCACCCCAGACCAGGGCATTTAGTGGAAGTTGGTGGATCAAAACGGGGGGTGGGAGGCAGGCGGTGGTTTCCTACCTTGTCCCGCAGTTCTTCTGCCCACTGTAGCTCGCCCTGCACAGCGTGAAGCTTCTGACACAGCTCCTGCCTGCTGTCCTGTGCCTCCCTCCAGTCATGCTCCAGGATATCCAGCAGAATGCGTTCAGAGCCTGCAGCTCCTGGCCGGCTCATTTCCTGCAGGGTAAAGTGAGAGGCCACCTCAACTCCTGGAGCCCCCACCCCACCTTAGGCACGCGGAGGCAGGGAGACACACACCCCTCAACTCTCCAAATCAGCCCAGTGTCTCCTATTCCAGGTTTGGCACCTGGACCTCGGTTCCCCTATGTGGAGAGTGGTGTGGCCCTCCAGCACCCCTGTCCTCTAGAAGATGTGAGGCTCAGTGGATAAAGGTGAGCTCTGAGCTCAGCCAGGACCCCAATCACGAACAAAACCCTAGCCCACTCCCATTCTCTGGGCCCACACCAGAGCACTATTCCCCAGGGCCTATCCCTATCCCTCTGACTACAGGCTTCTAAGGGGCTGATCCTGAATCCAAGACACAGGTCCTAGGCTAATCAAGCATCTCCAAATCGCAATATAAACAATGTTGTTCCCACTCTCTGTGCGGAACAATGGCAGGCCTACACTGCCATGGACCTGAGAGAGGTCACTCAGCAAGTCCTAGAGCCACCCAGACCTACAGGCTGTCTCAACCACTTCGGGTCAGAGACTCCTTCACAAATTCCAGAAACCAGGAGTGGGTGACATAAGTCTGTAAACCCAGCATTCAGGAAACTGAGACAACAGGAGGATCAGGGGTTCAAGGCCAGCCTGGGCTACATACTAAAACTTGTCTCAAAAAACCTAACTCTACCAAGCATGGTGGCTCACACCCTTAATTGCAACACTCAAGAGACAGAGGCAGGAGGATTACCACAAATTTGAGGCGCGTGTGGTTTACATAACAAGTTCTAGACCAGCTGGGACTAGAGTGAGCCCAGGTCAAAGGAAAACAATCATGCAATAGGAAAAACTAGGGTTGCAGTATAAGTCAGGGCCCTGGGCTTGATCTCTAACACCACAATTTAAAAGAGAAACTGGGACTCCTCTTTCTAAGAAAATGCTCACATATACTGAGGGAGTTCAGAGACTTCTGGGAGTTGGCTACAGACCCCAGACTGAACCCCCAGGGAGAGCGATACCTTAAGGACTCTCCACCAAGAGCCTCAGGTGAGAAGAGGCCCCACCTTGCATGGGCCAGGTCAGCCCTCAGCTTCTGGTGCTGAAGTTCTCAGGCTCTGGTGTCAGAAGGACAGTGAACAGCTGAGGTCTGGCACCAGGGTCCTACCTGCTGAAGACCTTCCTGGAGCTCCTGCAGTGAAGCTGTCAGTCGCTGGTTCTCTGCCCGAAGCTCTGAGAGAAGATCCACACCGTCTGGCTCCTTCTCCTTCTCTTCAGCCCCAGGCGGTGGGCCCCTGCCCCTCCTCAGTAGCGCACACTCTTCCTCCAATCGGCTGACTTTGAGCTTGAGCTGATCTACCTGAGACCCAAGACGAGAGTCAGCCTGGAATGGACCCATTAGAAGCCACTCCAAGATGGCCCCAGGCTTCTGAGAAGCCTAAGCAGGGGTTTGCCTGAGACTCGCCTCTGAATGGGAGCCAGGCTGGGCAAATACAGAAATGGGAGGGAAGGGGGCAAAGCCAAGGCCATCCTCCCAGGAATCATCATGAAAACTGCATGAAACAGTTTGAGCAATGTCACTGGCGGGTGGGGCACCTTGAGTACAGAAAGGGGGACAAGGTCAGGATCCAGTCCTGCCTGCACTGAGGGTGGCCTTGAGCAAGGTATGCCTTTGGTTATGGCTCTCTTGAGTCTCCTTATGTAGATCAGATGGAGAAAGAAGTGATGGGCCTGAGGGCCTCCTCCAGCCCAGCCCCCAACATACACAAGGGAGTGGGGGGCCCTTCAGGAAATTCTTCACAGAGCAACTAGGTGCAGTGGCACATGCCATATCTCAAACACTCAGGAGGCTGAAGCAGGAGGCTTGCCAAAGATTCAAGGCCAGCCTGGGCTAATATTAAACTACAAACCAGCCTGGGCTACACAGTGAGATCCTGTCTTTAAACAAAGGAAAGAGGAAAGAAAATCCTCATGGAGAGGTTTTCTCCCAAAAGAGTCGCTCGCTGGTTCGTGCCGACACCCCACACCCAGGCTTCGGTATCCACCGCTGTACTGGACATCTTAAACGTGTCAGTCCCTCATCTCTTCCCAGCCTCAGTTTTACCAGTAAAAGCTCTCCTCCCTCTCCACCTCCTAGGGCTGTTAAGAACTGAAGAAGACCAAGATAGGGCAAAGCAGGCTATGAGACCACGACCAGTGAGACACAGCCACTGTGGGGCTTTAAAGAAAGCCCAGAGCCCTGGCCTGTCACCAGCTAAGTGCGGGAAGCCAGAGCCTGGCTTGGGAGCTGGGTGGGGGTGGGCAATTGATGACAGCAGCTTGGCCCAAGGACCGACACGCCTAGTCAGTTTGCTGGAGTACAGTGTTCTTGGCCAGGGATGTTTGCCAAACACATGTGGGATCTGGGGTGGTCAGGCTAAGGGGAGAAGAGCAACAGGTGCGGGCCATCAGTGAGGTCATTGTGGGGGAAAGAGTACAAGGACCTCTGAGGATATCAGCAAGAGAACCAAGGCCTGGTGTCCTAGGAGTGTCTGGTCTGGAGAATGACTGCCAGTCCTCCAGGCCTCAGAGACCAGAACACGCATGCATACACACCCTCGTCTGAAGCTGGGTCCGTAACTCCTCAAATTAACAGTCCCCTCCTCCTCCACAAAGACTCAGAAAGTCTTGACCCCCTGCATTCCTTTCTCCTCACAAAACACGCTTTGTGACCCAGCAGAGAAAGACAGCTGGTTTCAAAGGCCAGCCTGGCCACACCCTTCACAGCAAACCACAACTGCACACCCAGGATCCTGCCTGACCCTCAGGCCAGCCAGCTTCCCCAATGAGCTCAGAAGACAAGTCTCCAGGAAACCCGGATGCCTTTAATCCCGGGATACAAACTTCTGAGCTCGAAATTACACTGTTAGCTCCTAAATTTATGTTGCTCAGAAATAACAGCTCATTAACTTTGCACCCTATAAAACACAGTATTAAATCAGCCACCACAGACACCTGTCCATGGTGAGAGGAAACCAAACAGTGGAGCCAGGCCCCTCTGGCTGTGCTAAGAACTCCCACCTGCAAGGCCTCTTTAAACTTGAAGACAGGAAAAGCTCCAAGACGTACAGGTGGATGTGGGGGTTTCTTTATTCCTCTGATCTCACTCTCCGCCCTCCGAACACAAGCACAGCCACCAAAACAGCTGGTCCTGACTGCGACACCACAGGTGACAAAGAGCCCTTCCTCTGCCTCTTCTCCAGCCTCCAGCCATTCCTGCAGCAGCTCCAGCCCCAATGACCGGACACACACAGGACATCTCCTGGTCACACAGACCCAACTCACAAAGAGGATGCCAGCCCAGCCTGCTACAGCCTCTGGCAGCTCTACCTGGGCAGTGACCGGCACACTGCCCTCTCTGAGTAACGGCCCGGTCCCTTCAGGAAAAACCTGACAAAGCTCCTGTCAGTTTCTGAAAAAGTGGGCTAAGTGAAGAAAGAGAGAAGATCCCGACAGACAGACAGCAAAGCCACCTCAACCTGAAGATGCTAGGAAAGAGCTCCAGACAACCATTCTGTGCCTCAGTTTCCCCCTCCAGCAATGAGAACCACAACCACGGCCAACCCCAGTGGGGAAGTAAAAAGTGTGTGCAGAGCAAACACCTAGCGCTCAGCAGTGCTTCAGATGTTATGCCATCCTCAGAGTGACCTGTTACTTTAAGGATAAGGAAACAGGCACCGAGGGGGAAGCCCAGTCCTATGTGACACTGCCCGTCAGCAACTGAGAACAATCAGAGTCCCCACTTAGCACCAAATACAAAGCAGATGTTCAGACAATGGCTGTCCAATCAGCTTCCGACTGCAAACACATCAGCTACACCTCAAGCAGGGACAGCAACCTCAGCCAGCCAGCAGCCAGCATGTGTAAACCCAGACGATGGCGCCCCAGAGTTCCGCAAGCTGTTAACGACCCCCAGTGCCTGTCGTTACCACCAGCGCTGACATCAGGCTTAGGGAGGGGCTGCAAATACGAAGGTTAGAAGCCACTGTGAAGCCACTGGCACAGGAAGCCTCTGAGCCAGAGAGCTCCTCAGAGCTTGGGACAATACACGGGGGTCATCAGACATGACAGAAACACCATTGGAGTCCCAAGAAGAATGGAGGAGAATGAGAGACTCTCTCCCTCAGCCTTTGAGGGGGACTCAGTCCTTGAAAGGCAACCTGGGGATCTTCTGAAGAGGGACCAGTGGGAGTTCACAGGACAGAGACAGGCAGAATGGCATCCCTCAGGAGGTCTCCTGGGGTACCAGGCAGGTGCAGCTCATACCTAGGCTCTGAGACCTTGAACAAACCCCTTTACCAGTCTGAGCCCCTGTATCAGTACTGGGGAACGGAACCTGAGCACCATGCACGTGCTGGTGAGGATGAGATGAGGCCACCTGTGCCGGAGAACCACAATGGCTGACAGAATGCAGGTGTGGACCAAGCGCTCTGCCAAGCGCTCTATATCTGACATTCCGAGCCTGGACCTCACTGATTCCTTACAGCTCAGTAGTCCTCTTGGCACTACTGACATTCAACGCTTCATAAATCTGTCATAGGGGCTGTCCTGAGCACGATAGGACATGTGGGGGTATCCTTGGCCTCTGCTTACTAAACACTAATGTCATCATCCTAGTTGTGACAACCAAAACTGTTCCCAGAGCTTAGGGGTATACCTCAGTTACAGTGCTTGCCTATTAGGCACAAGTCCTGGGGTTCCTACAGTACATAAACAAGAGGTGGAGGCAAGAGGATCAAAAGTTCAAGGCTAGCCTCAGCTACATGTTGAGTTTATGGCCAACTTGGGATACCTCAGATCCTGTCTCAAAAAAAATAGTAATAAAATAAAACTCTTCCCAGAGTGGCCATGTGCTTTGCGGGGGCTTGGATGGGGGGTGTTCCTTAATAGAGAACTAGTCGTAATGCAATGAAACATGAACACAAGGCAGTCAGGGATTGATTCAGAACCAGGTGGATGGTGACTCTGAAACATGTATTGATGACCATGTTACCATGTCCTCCCTTCTCCATCCCACCACCTCCTCTGGGCCTACCGCAAGCTGCAGGTCTCGGCTACGCAGCACAGCCGAGTTCTTCTCCTCGCTGAGCTGAGCCAGGCGCATGGCAATCATGTAGTTCTCATCCTTGAGGCGCAGCAGCTCCAGGCTGCCCGCCTCCCAGTCCTCCCTCAGCCGCTGGCAGCGTTCCTGTGCCGCCTGCTGCTCCCGAAGCCGCTGCTCTAACCCTGCCCGCTCCTCCTCCAGTGCCCGGCCCCGGGCCTGCAGTTGCTGTTCTCGGTGCAGCTGGCTCTTTCGAGCTTCCCGAAGCCTCCGGACTTCAGTCATCAAGAACTGAGTCAGGCCCTCTGGCCCCTCCTCATCTGCCAGGTCAGGGGGGAAAAAAAAGAATATTCAGAAGGGTCAAATAAAATCCAGGGAGATGCCGGACTGCACAGAAAAACTCAAAACCATAAGAGCTCTGGAGGAAAATTCTGGAAGATATTTTTGCTATTGCTGGACAGGGAACGTCTTCTCAAACTACATAAAATCCAGGAGTTATGAGGGAAAAAAGTGGACAAGTCTGTATTAAAATAAAGTTTAAAAAGAAAAGAAAGAGAGAGAGTGCGCGTTGGCCAGACAGTGACGGCAGACACCTTCAAACCCAGCACTCCTGAGACAGAGGCAGGTGACTCTCTAAATTTGAGGCCAACTTTCTCTACAGAGTGAGTTCCAGGATAGCCAGAGCTACCCAGAGAAACCCTGTCTCAAAATCCAAAAACCAAAACAAAACTCCAAAAAGTTTTGTAGTAAAAGGGATAACAAAGTTAAGGGACAAGCAAAAAAAAAAAATTGTAGGAAAAACTATAATGGAACTCAAAGCCATAATACATAAAGAGTTCCTACAAAACAACAAGAAAAGCAAGCTAAATAAAAACATGGAACAAAAACTAAACACGTTTCAACCACCAGCAATAAAGGTAATGGCAATAACTAATGTTTGTTAGCCTCATTTGTTATACTAGACATTGTATCAACTTATTTAAACTTCCCAAAGGACAGTAAATACTGGGGCTCTACCCATCTCGTTTACCTACTGTTCACTAAATAGTAAGCTATGAGCTACATCACTTAAGATACAGAGCTGGCTGGGCAGTGGAAACATATACCATTAACCCCATCACTGGGGAGATGGGGGCAGGGAGACCTCTGAATCTGAAGCAAGCTTGGTCTATGGAGGAGGGGTTCTAGGATGGCCAGGACTACACACAGAAACATTGTCTCTAAAATACAAAAACAAAACAAAAAAAAAACAAACAAACAAAAACCCAGAAGATACAAACCTGAAACCTGAATTTTACAAAAGTATCTGGCAAAAATGTTGCAGGGGGCTGGAGAGATGGCTCAGCGGTTAAGAGCACCCGACTGCTCTTCCAGAGGTCATGAGTTCAATTCCCAGCAACCACATGGTGGCTCACAACCATCTGTAAGGAGATCCGATGCCCTCTTCTGGTGTATCTGAAGACAGCTACAGTGTACTTATATATAATAAATAAATAAATCTTAAAAAAAAAAAATGTTGCAGGATGGTTCTCCCGATTCCTAAAAGATTCATAAAGCAAAGGGGACCCTCACACTCTGCTGGGGGGGGGGAGCTACCCTCATCAGAAACTTAAAATTGATACATTCCGTGAGAAACTCCACTTCAGAAACTCCCCAGCTCAGAGTAGAACCGCCAGAGATGCCCAGGGGAGGAGAGAATGTCACAAAACCTGAAACGATCTGGTTGTCCACCCTCAAGAGACTCCACCAATGAGCTATGTGACAGGTTCACTAAAACACATTAAATATGCTGTCTCGGGCTGGAGAGATGGCTCAGTGGTTAAGAGCACCTGACTGCTCTTCCAGAGGTCATGAGTTCAATTCCCAGCAACCACATGGTGGCTCACAACCATCTGTAAAGAGATCCGATGCCCTCTTCTGGTGTGTCTGAAGACAGCTACAGTGTACTTACATATAATAAATAAATAAATCTTTAAAAAAAAAATATGCTGTCTCTTCAAACAAGTGGAATCAGATCCTGAGTAACTGCTCCCACAAGGAGCCTTGTCAACTGTCCCAAAAAACAAAACGCACAAAGTCGGGCTGGAGAGATGGCTCAGTGGTTAAGAGCACAGACTGCTCTTCCAGAGGTCCTGAGTTCAATTCCCAGCAACCACATGGTGGCTCACAAACTATCTGCAATGAGATCTGATGCCCTCTTCTGGTGTGTCTAAGACAACTACAGTGTACTCGTATAATTAAAAATAAATAAATCTTAAAAAAAAAAAAAACCGCACAAGGTCTAGATGTGTATCCAAGCTGACTTGCTGGTCACTCACTATGTAGCCTAGGCTAGCCTTAAACTTGGTCCTGCCTCTGCCTACTGAGACGAATACCACCACCCTAGGCTTAAATTTCTTATTACTTTTTTATTTATTTATTTATTTATTTATTTATTTAGGAAGAGAAGCATGTATGTACAGTCCAAAGGACAACTTTCAGGAGTCAGTTCTCTCCTACTGTGTAGGTCCCAGGGTGTGAACTCAGGTGGCCTGGCTTGCTGGATACTTACTGTCTTTATCCACGGAGCCATCTCGTCCACTCTTGAATGTTTACACGAAAAGCTAAACTACGTGTCTAGACACCCCATTCCTAAAGATGCTTAAGGAGAAAAAGTCATGCTGAGCACGTGGATTCTGGACTCTGGACCCAGCCTATCCTCCACCTACGGTGGGGCCCCAAGTAAACTTCTGCCGTCTGTGCCTCGGTTTCTTCACCAGTCCAATAGCGGGAACAGGCCCCTAGTACGGTTAGGATAAGAAAACTCTGCTCTGGCGCTGAGACCCGGGCACCCACTGAGATTGCTCACCAAGTATCATGGAGCAGCGCTGGGCAGGTTCCTGGCCAGTGAGCAGCGTGAAGTGTTCTGGGTAGTAGAATTCCAGCGCTTCCAGGAAGGCCTCGAAGCCCCTCTTGCCCCGGCAGCGTAAAATGTCTATGAGACGCCCTGAGGGTAAAGGTTTTGACAGGGGTCAAGATGAGGGCTTCCCTCAGTGCCCCTGCTCTCCACCCCCACAATGCTCCAGGGCCTACGTTCCCCAGATTTTTGGGCTGTGACACACACAAGGGCCTGTCCCAACACATCAGGGAGCAAAGCTCAATCTGCCCTGGCTAGGAACACCAGACCCTCCCCACAGCACCTGCTCTGCAGCAGGTTCCCAGCAACCCCTACACACACACACACACACACACACACCATACATTACCCATGCGCGGGGGCGGGGGGGGGGGCATTGGATGCCTGCGTTTCCCAGGCAAAATGCTCTCACTGACTTAAGTTCCGAGACTCCTAGCCCCCTTCCCAGTCCTGGTACAAAAACACCCAGTGTGAGAGGAGCCTCAGAGAATTGAGCCCCGACTTGAGCTCTTGAGAAAAACTGATTCTTTAAGGGGTGCATTCCCACACAGATGGGACAGAAAGAACCAGAGAGGTCAAAGAGCAAAGTAAAGATCCCACAGGGGTCTCCATCGGCACCACCCGCAACCACATCCAGCTGTCTGCTCTGGAGTGGGCCTAGGAAGTGAGAAGAAACCCCTGGCGGCGACGGGCTCACCGGTACGGTTAGCGCGGCACGGAAAACGGTAGGTGCTGAGCACCTCCTCCTCGTCTTGCTCGTCCAAGACGCGGCACTGGCGCAGATAAGGCGTGAGCTTGGCCGGGTTCAGGGCGCGGGTCAGCCGGTGCCGGACGCCCTCGATCCGCTCCCATAGCGCGTCCTCTTCGGCCTCCGACCCGGAGCCCGCCCCAGCCTCCTCGTCGGCCTCGGCCGCGTCCGCCCGGCCCTGCATGGCCGCGTCCTCGGAGTCTGCGGGCGACAGGCACGGTGGGCACTGAGCCACGGCCACCGCACCTGGGCGTCGCCCGCGGGTCCCAGCGCTGTCTCGCTCTGTCTTCCTGGGACCCCACGCTGCTCTTCTGCCTGCGCCCTCCCGGTTCCCCGAGCGATCACCCCCGCGTCCTCCGGAGCGTCCCGTCAGCGTCCTTTCAGGTCCCCACGCTGCTGTCCCGCCAGTGTCCTCCCCTCACTCACCACGGGCGCTGCAGCTGCCCTGGGCTCCGGGCTCCGTGTTCGGCCGACGGCTCCGGCGGCGCGACGGGGCGGTGCCCTCGGGGTCATTGGCTCCGCCCCCAGCCCCGCGGCCGCCGGGGCCACCCAACATCGCCCTTGCCCCGCCGCGCTCCGACGGTCCTCCCGCCGCTCTGCGGGCCAGTCGCGCCTCCCCACCCCCTCACCCCCGCTTCCTGTTTCCCGCCGGCTCTCTGGGCCAGTCCTGGCGGGGTCCGCACGGCCCTCCCACACCTGCCCGGCCCCCGACAGGGCGGAGTCGCCACGCGCGTGCTCACACCCCGCGCGCCACCGCTGCTGCCTTTCACCTTGCCCCCGACCCTGAGCGCAACAGCTGCCTGCACCCTCCACACAAGCCGGGCCACCCGAAGCCCTGGCGGCGACAAGTGTCCACTGGTGCTAGCCATACACACCCTGCAATTAACAGGTCACACCAACCTAGCGGGCTCTGGGCTCCAATCTCATACTCAGACCCTCATCATACCCACTTCAACCTGCATGGTAGGTACATTCACTCTGCACAAAGGCACATACCTGGGCATAATTCATGTCCATCTTTCAGGAAATAGCTGTAAAGTGTGGGACAGGGACCTCAGGAGCCGGCAGAACTTCCACATGTGTCCATCTTCTGGGATAATGGCCCAGTGTTGGGCAGGACTTTGACCGGAGACAGACTACTCACATGCCTCTCTCTTCCTCCCTCCCACAAACACCCTGTGTCCAAGCACTTGAAAGATCCGGGTCAGCTGTGAGCCTCTGTAGCTCAGTGTCGGAATCGTTGCATCCTGTTCCCAGCTAGGCCTCTTATCTGCCAGTGACCCGGACAAGTGCCCCTCCATAGTCTCCGTGTTCCCGAACACACTGCCAAGAGCTTGCATCTTCCACCAAGCTCAGGACAGCCTGTGTGGGCAGCCAAGGGGAGGGGTCATGGGCACCATTCCAGAGAAGGGAGTCAGTCCCTGCAGGCATCCAGACTGGCTGCACCTCTTTTCCTGGGTAAAGTTAAAGGCACCTGGGGACCAGGGTGCTTGCATTGCTGTTCCTCCAGACCAGGGTCCAAGAGATAACTGAGGAGGGTTTTGTGGTTAAAATCAATTATGTTTGAAAAGGCAGCCTCAGAACTCCTCCCCTCTGCCTTAGAGACTAGTGCTCACTCCCACAATAAGGTCCTGCACTCACGTGGTAGCAGTTCTCTGGGCACTGGAACGTGCCCTCAGGGTGGAGAGATCAGGGTTAAGAGAACACGGAGGGGAAGATGTGTAGGTCCCCAAACCCACCCATACTTTCCGAATTAGATGCATCACTCACCCAAGGAAACAAGGTTGACCACAACCCCTGAAAAGTCCCTGCAGTAAAGAAACCAGTTTACCTACGTAACCTAGTTCCTTTCCCAGCCTTAAGGAGCCTCGGTTTTGTTTGGAGTGTTACCAGTTCACCTGCAGAAGAAGCCTTGTGGGAAGGACTCAATTCTAGCACGAACCTATCTGTTTACAAAGGAGGAAGCAACGGCCCAGAGAGAGCAAGAACTTGCCACACACACTGGATCTGCCCTGGCCACTTTCCCCTCCCTGGGCTCAGTGTCCAGGTTCACACTAGGCTCCCTCCCAAGGAGTACCTCTCCTCTGCTGGCCATGAACACCCTGACTCTGGCTCTCCCAGTGAGCAGCTCCTCCCTCAAGGAGTGGCTCCACCCCACAGCAGCCCTGTGAATATTTTCACTTGGCCGGAATAATGGGAAGGAAACCCTGGAAAATGAGTCTTTAGTTAATTATTCTCTCATCAGAGGCAAAAACAGGGCCAGGGATCTGGCACGGAAACTAGGAATTAGCTTGTAAGCTGACAGGCTGGAGGGGGCTGGGGGGAGTGTCACAGGGTCACAGCAGGTCCCAGAGTCTGCTCCTAAAGAAGCTATAGAGATCCTGAAACACCTCACATGTGCACACATGGTCACATACATACTCACAGGCATGCACTTGGTTTCACAGACACACTCACATGGACACAGATACATTACTATTCACACACACACACCAACACACATACACAGGGCTACAAACACATCATGGATGGTTACACACATGCACACACATTTATAGGGACACATTCAAATGGACACACATGGTTACACAGACACACTAAAGGCACAAGCACAGTTTTACACACATACACAGACACCTAACAGATACACTCATACACACACACAGACAGATACACACAAACACATAGACATAATCATCTATACAGAATTACATAGATTCCACACTTACATGCACATGTGTGGTTACACACAATTGCTTTGTACACACACACACAGACACACACACACGCCTGTGTGGGTATGGGAGCCTGGCAGCAGGCAGTCAGCACGACGCCCACATCTCCTCCATTGTCAATAAATGCCACTGCTGTCCCCAGATGTTCCCAGCATGGATGGTAGACAGATATCATTAAGCATCCCTTCCAATACTGTCTTCTTGTGGCTTCTGTTCCATCATTCTTCTCCTTGTCACCGTGTCAAGAAAGCAAGGCAGGTGGGGTTGGGGATTTAGCTCAGTGGTAGAGCGCTTGCCTAGCAAGCACAAGGCCCTGGGTTCGGTCCCCAGCTCCAGAAAAAAAAAAAGAAAGAAAGAAAAGAAAAGAAGAAAGCAAGGCAGGGAGACAGAGTCCCTGTGCCAGCATCTCTGGGTCCCTAGGTACCTGGCCAGGAGTGCTAGACCACCCAGAGGCTCCATCCCTGTCTGCAGATGACAAGAGGTGAGCATGGCCAGCCACACCTAGGGAGGACAGTGGGAGAGCAAGCCGGGTACTCTGGAGACTGATATTGGCCATCCTTCTTGGACAAAGGCCTTCCTTCCCCTTGGAGGAATGGCTGAGTGTTAGTAATGACAGGAGTCCTCCCTGTGTAGGAATGTATGGTCCGGACTGGAGAGATGGCTCAGCAGTTAAGAGCACTGACTGCTCTTCCAGAGGTCCTGAGTTCAATTCCCAGCACCCACATGGTGGCTCACAACCACCTGTAATGGGATCCAATGACCTCTTCTGGTGTGTCTGAAGTCAGCTACAGTGTACTCATGTAAATAAAATAAATTTTTTTTTTTAAAAAAAAAGAATGTATGGTCCATGTGAGCTGAGGAACCTCCATCTTCAAGGAACCTATCCCTAGGTTTAAACCCCTCTGTGTCCCATCACCTCTGGTTCCTCCACACCCCAACTCTGAGGTACAGTGTCTTTACCACTGAGCAACCAGGGGGCTGGTTGTTGTTGTTGTTTTGTTTCGTCTTGTTTTGTTTGTTGTTGTTGCTGCTGCTGCTGCTGCTGCTGAGATGAAATCTCACTAGATTGCATGCACTAGCCTCCCAAGTAATCCTCCTGCCTCAGCATCCCAAGTAGCAAGGACCACAAACTCATAGCATCCTTGAGAGATCATTTCAAACCAGACTTCACTCAGGTTTAAACCTTCCTAGTTTCTCCACTAAAATGGAAGATGCCAAAACCTGCCCCCACTGTCTCCGCTCACCCACTGGCCCTGGTCTGCCCCTGTCAGCCTCGTCTACCTCTAGGCTTTTCCTTCTACCTAGAATGTGTGTCCCTTTGTTCATACCCTCTGCTTTCCTTCTGGCTATACGAAGCGAAGATCAAAAGTCACCATCTCTAGGGCAAAGACTTGATCTACTTCTTTATGGCCACTGTTGCTTCCTCTGCTCCTCGTCTCCCTGGAACAGCCCAGCTCACCTGCTCGGAGGAGTGGGCTAGAATGTTCCAAGTTTGAGGATGAGGAATGGGACAGAAGGGAGAGGAAGTTAGACGGGAGAAGAGTTGGGGACAGAGCAGGGCACCAGCAGCATGCCAACCTTCACTTTTGCCACGAGTGAAGCTGTGATCAGGGTCTTCCCAGGTCAGCCACAGAGTGTGCAGAAGCTATACCTCTGTTTTTCTCCCAGCTCTCTCGGCTGCCTGAGTTCCAGCACCTTCTCCTTCTAGGAAGTCCTCTGATAGCATCCCAGCAATTTGAGTCTCCTGGAGAGCTGAGAAAAAGACAGACAGACAGATGGGAGGAGGGGTGTGTGTGTGTGTGTGTGTGTGTGTGTGTGTGTGTGTCCCATCCAACCACCTCCATCACTCCCCTTCCCCCAACCCCGTTGGCCATCTCCAGAAGCTTGGCAGCAGGGAACAGAAATAGTGACTCATTCTAGTTTCAGCCAATGACAGAGATCTGTGCCCACCTGGCCTTGGGTGGGGCATGAGACCAGAGGTAAGACTGAGCTGGGAAGGACAAATAAGGGAACCAGATAGAGACCAGAGAAAAGAACCAGACAGTTGTCCGGAGACAAGATACTGAGGCTGGACTGGCTATCCTTTCCCGAGGCTGTACCACCCAGCTTCCTCAAGGGTCCTGTGTGTGCCTCCTCTTCTCCCAGGGTGGTTGGAAGAGATGTTCAGTGATGCTCAATCCATCAAACCTGTAACCGAAAGGAGCATGAAGACAGAGGGCAGCTAGTGTAGCATCTCGATGGAGGGTGTGCCTTGCCTACAAGAGAAGGTGGCCAAGAGCGCTGCCTGGGGGCCAGAATTCCAGAGAAAGGCCCTGGACAGTCTGGCTGAGTCAGCTGAAAAGGGAGGGGTGGAGAAGGGATGTGGGGACCTGCCTGTGAGTCACTGCCTCCAGGGGCTGGCAGGGTTCCTGGTGCTGCCTACCTTACCTGGTATCACGAAGGTCTGGCTTCAAATACCAGCCCCCATCCCACCTCCTTTGTGACCTGGGCAAAACAGCAGACAACAATGGATGTATCTGGTGACTCTGAGGTAGTGCTTAGCATGAAGTCAGTGACCATTTACGTATCAACACATTACATGTGTGCACTGTGTAGGGTTAGTTAGCTCGGAGCCTCAGATCAGCTACATAGACCACTGTTTGGGGACCTCCTGTCTCTTGCTAAGAGCTCACAGGTTTCCGGACGTTGCATGCCCAGGTGTTTGAGCTCAAGCGCATGTTTGTAGGTGTGTGGCTGTGCCCTCCCGTTCTGTCTTACCTGTCTGTACCCTGCCCCATTTGATACCCTGAAGACCCTGAGAGAAAAGCCCCCCTCCGAACCCACTGATGAAGAAACCCTCACCTGTACCCAGAGGCATCACAAAGCCCAGCTGAGAGGGAGGAGGTGAGACGGAAGGGTGGAGTGGGCAGAAGGAACAGCCGGTACAGAAGCCTGAGGCTTCACCTAATGCTTCCAAAAAGGACCAGGCTTCCTGCTTGCTCCGACTTGCACCATCACAAGCCAGGATCCTCCTAGCCTTCATCCCCCCATGACTCATAGCATCCCACCAACCCCTGCCCCTGGAGGAGAGGATGTGCTGAGAGCCACCCCTGCCAGGAAGCCTGGTGAATAAGCTCCCTTGGTGTTCACAGTCCCTTGAGGTTGTGTGATACAGATAGGGTCAGCAGCTGACCCTGTGCCAAGTCCAGGACCCTCCTTCTCAGAACCTGAATGCAGGCCTGGTGCTACCCCAAGTAAGGAATAGGACCCGGGGCAGAGCACTATCCCAGCCAAGGCCCAACGTTCACTGCACCAGACGCCTGGTAGAAAGAACCACCTAGGTTGGAAGAGAGAGGCTTCAGTCCTATGTGTGCTCCTGGACTTTGGAGGGTTTACTTCCCCTTTTTTGATCTCATCTTCTCCTCCTGTTCGTCCAAGCCCCTGGAGCTGCAGTCATAAGCAATAGTACACCACCCAATGCTAGAAGCAATACTGAGCTACTCAATGCAGGAGCTGGGAACCGAACCCGGGTCCTCTGTGATAGCAGCAATCTCTCTTAGCCAGTGAATCATCTCTCCAGCTTTTGCTTTGTTTTTGTTTTGGGGGTCAGGGCATGGCTTATAGACAAGAATGCCCTTAAACTTATTGCAATCCTCCTGCCACAGCCTCCCAAATGCTGGGATTACAATCATGATGCCCAGAGGTTTTGTTTTGGGGTGGTTTTCCCCCTGAATATTTCCAGTCTGAGGTTGATTGACTCCATGGATTAGAACCCACAGAGAGATAGAAAAGCGGGTGGTGGCTGTCGCATGCACACCTTTGATCCCAGCACTCAGGAGGCAAAGGCAGGAGGTTCTCTGAGTTCTAGGCCAGCCTGGTCTACAGAGTGAGTTCCAGGGCAGCAGGACAGAAAGGGCTACACAGAGAAACCCTGTCTCAAAAATAAAATAAAGGAAAGGAAAGAGAAGAGAAGAGAAGAAAAGAATCTGGAGATAGGAAAGGCTCAGTGTGTGGCATTGTAATCTCCAAGCCTCTACCTGCTGGGAGCATTCAGGAAACTGACAGTGCAAATGGCTGGAGGCTTTGCTCATCCACCCAGGTTCCCTACAGAACCCTCCAGCCACTCAGACACTGTCTGCCATGTTCCTCTCAGCCTCCTCACCTCTGACTCCTCCTCAGTTCTCTTTGCACATCTGCCCCTCCACCCATTGAGGGGGTTACTCAATTCTTTCTCCATGTGCACTCCCATCACCTCATGGTGACCGCATCAGAGCCTGTCAACCCCTTTCTGTATCCGTCTGATGCGTTCTCCAGAGAACATAAGCCTCTGATGGTAAAGACGGGGACCCACCTCCCCCATCACCACCTCGCTGCAGCCTGGCTCAGTACCAGGCATGTCCACAGAGATGTGGGCGATGCCAATAGACTAGTAAGTGGATGGGTAAATGTAGCGGACTCCTGCTGGCCTTCAGATAAGCCCAGCTAACCATGTATGAAAAGAATGAACAAATGAATGGATGGTATCATTAAGTCACCAGTGAATGGGACTCTGGAAATCATAGGACAGGCCCCTGAGACCAGGGACAGATATAGCCGTCAACATTCCAGAGAGCTCTTGCGGCTGGGACAGTTTGAGTATTTCCCGTAACGTGATCCTTTTAGTCCCCGTGTGAAATATCCGCTGTGACTACCTAGACTTTATACGTGAGGAATCTAAAGCTGACTCACGTACCCTGCCCAAGTACCCAACTGGGAAGTGGGTAGCCTGAGCTTTGAACCTAGTCATGATCTGCCCCTGCCACTGCTGGGCACTGCAAGCCAAAGGCTTCCTGGAGGAGGTGTGGCAACATCTGGCCTGGAAGAGTGAGCAGATTGATGCAACCTGGAAGGGAGGCATTTGTGCAATGGGGAAGTGGGCACACTAGTGTGGCTGGCAGGGTGGAGCAGAAAGGACCCTGCGGAAGAAGCCAGCCAGGTGTCTCTGTTAAATATCTCTGTGTAGCCGCCTACCCCAGGATAGGGCAGCTTGAGGCCAGCAGGAGTGTTGAGTGAGCTCTGGGGTCTGTGTGGGGTAGGATCAGGCAGGATAGCAAAGTCGTATGGTCATTGGTTGGGACAGCTGAGGGCTGCTCACTCTTGAGGCGCTAACTGTTTAGTCTCCATGGCATCAGAACCATCAGCTTCCTGCAACATGGTTTCAAAAACGTATGTCAAAGACATCCAGAGGAAGCCACCCCTTTTATGATCTACCCCCTTGGAAGTCGGCCAGTGTCACTTCCACAATGTGGGTCATAGCAGTCACAAGGGTGCCTGGGCTTGGGGGGAAGGGGAGAACAGGGTGTCCAAGGGGTCCTTAACCTGTGGCTCGAGACCCCATCAGGGTTGCCTATCAGATATTTACATTATGACTCAAAACCTTAGCAACAAAAATAGTCTCATGGTTGGGGGTTACCCCAGCGTGAGGAACCATCTCAAAGGGTCATAGTGTTAAGAAGGTTGAGGTGTTGTAGGGGAGACGGTCCTGGAGAGATGGAGAGTCAAGACCCTGGGTCCATTTAGAACAAGTGTCAGCCAAGGACACTCTGAGGGTGGGCTCCGGGCTGCTTTGGGGACAGAGTGGCTTTATATCTGAGACCTTTTTCTCCTCCCTTTTATTTAGAAAAACATTATAAAGGGGCCAATAAGATGTCAGGGCAGGTACAGGCCACTTGGGTTTTGTTTTTTTTTTTTTTTTTTTTTGGTTCTTTTTTTTTCCGGAGCTGGGGACCGAACCCAGGGCCTTGCACTTCCTAGGCAAGCGCTCTACCACTGAGCTAAATCCCCAACCCCATACAGGCCACTTGTAACTAAGCTTGATGACCCAATCTCATGCCCCAAGACACGCCTAATAAAAGGAGAGAATCAACTCCCAAAACTCACACACACACACACACACACACACACACACACCTGTCACCAGCACTTGGAAGGCTGAAGCAGGAAGACTGCCTTCCTGAGCTACAGAATGAGTTCCAGGCCAGCTTGAAGCAGGAACCAGTCTCAAACAGGCAAACAACACATAACCAGTCAGTAAACTCCACAGATCACAGAGGTGCATAGCTCTGGGGAATTTTACCTGTGCTCATAGCGAAGTCACCATCAGTCTGGGACAGGTTCCAGTGACTTCCAACAGAGGCTTCCTACAGGATCCCTCCCACACAGGTCCTCCCCTGGACAACTCGTCCTCTCTCCAAGGATCCATTTCCCCTGTTTGCTTCTTCCTGTAAGTGCACTGAGCACTCTGAGCTGGTGTATCTGGTCTCTTTGGTTATAGTCAGTGGGTGCGATTCCCCCTCAAAAGGCGTGCATTTGCGGACCAGCCATTCTCATTGCAGTGTGAGATGTGATGTGCTAAGAGACTGCTGAAGACCCTAAGAAATACCTCTAATGCACATCTGTTCCCTAGGATAACCACCAGCATGCCAGCTGCCTGCCTTCATCAAGGGTAGAACCACCTAGTCACCAGGGTGGGTTCACGGTCCCCCTTTCCTCCCTATTTCCTCCCTCCTTCCCTCCTTCCCTCCCTCCCTCCCTCCCTCCTTCCTTCCTTGAGTTGCTCTTATACAGAATTTTGTCCTAGCAAGAGGTAAAGTAACTAAGACAGAAGTGAGACCAGGCATTTGAAATCTCACACACAAAATAAAATAAAATAAAAATAAAAGCACCATGGCTAAGATCAAAGATGGAGCAATATCAGATACAATAGTGTGGCTCCAGAAAGCATTTTGCTAGTGCTTGATTTAATTCTGCTTCATTTTATATCTTTTCAACCACGTTGCTGTGGTTTTTGGATTATTAAATTAAAAGTAATAATAGGGGGAGCTGGAGAGATGGTTCAGAGGACTAGCTGTTTGGTTCCCAGAACCCACATGGCAGCTCATGACTGTCTGTAACTCCAGCTCTCCAGGATCCAATGCCCTCTTCCAGACTCTGTGGATTCAGACAGACACACAAACATATAGGTAAAACACCATTCAAGTAAAATAATAAAAAAAATTAGATAAAATTAATGATGGGAAGTATATAAAAGCTTTTCCGGAAAGCAATTACAAAAATACCTGATAATGACAAGAGATCAATAGAGAGACAGCTGTCACTGTGGGACTTCGAGCTGGGTGTGGTGGCACTTAGGAGACAGAGGCCTGTAGATATCCGTGGGTTCAGGATCAGTGGGATCCACATAGTGAGTTTCAGGCCAGCCATGGCTACACAGTGAGACCCTTGTCTCAAACAAAAAAGTCCAAAATTGAGAGATAGGTCAGCGGTGAAGATCACTTGTGGTTCCCAACACTCACAGCTCTCTGTGCCACCAGATCTGAGGGAGCTGACACTCTCTGGCCTCCCTGGGTACCTGCATGTACATGAATTCATGTGCACATAAGTGAAAATAAATAAACCTCCTTTTTAAAAATCCCCAAAATCCAAAACATCAACTCTGCCAAAGATCATCGAATGAGGAATGACAGGAAATGACACTGTTGCTGGTGAAAACATGGGACAACTACTTTGCCAGGACGGGTGTATTCCGGCCTTCACTTTTAGTTATTTTTTAAGTGGTTTGTTTGTTTGTTTTTTGGTCTTTTTGTTTTATGATGTTTTGAGCAGGGTCTTGTTATATAGTCCTGGATGACTCACGACTGGCTATGTGGCCCGCAGACAGTCCTTGAATAGAGGCAACCCTCCTGCCTCAGTCTCTCAAGAATTGGCATTATGGGAACTGGAGAGATGGCTCAGCAGTTAAGAGCACTGACTGCTCTTCCAGAGGTCCTGGGTTCAATCCCC
Source organism: Rattus norvegicus (assembly GCF_021556685.1). NCBI lineage: Eukaryota > Metazoa > Chordata > Mammalia > Rodentia > Muridae > Rattus > Rattus norvegicus. The sequence goes on from NC_141540.1 coordinate 119,938,438, forward strand.
AGCAACCACATGGTGGCTCACAACCATCTGTAATGGAATCTGATGCCCTATTCTGGTGTGTCTGAAGAAAGCAACAGTGTACTCATATTAATAAAATAAATAAATCTTTTTTAAACAAAGAACTGGTATTACAGGCACGTGATACCTCGTCCAGTTTTATTTATTTATTACTTTTGTTTTTTTAAGACAGGGTCTCTCTTACCTAGCTCTGGCTGGCCGAGCATTCAGGCTGGCCTTGAACTCACAGAGGTCCTCCTGTCTCTGTCTCCCATGTGCTGGCATTAAAGGACAGAGCCACCACACTCAGCCCAGCTTAACCTCTGAGAGAAAAAATGTCATCCTCTTACCATGCTGCCCAGCAGTCATGCTCTAAGGTACTTGCCCAGGACTGAAACAGCCACACAAAAGTCTGCACACAGGCTGCTTTCAGTTTTATTCCTCATTGCCAACACTTGGAGGCGAGCACAGTGTTCTTTGTAGATGAATGGATAACTAGGATGCCTCCAGACAATGAAATATTATTCAGTGCTAAAAATGGAGCAAGGTAGCCAGGCTTGGTGAGACTCCCAGCACTTGGGAGGGGAAGGGTGAAGGAAAGATGATTGGGAGTTCAAGGCCAGCCTTGGCTACATAGGGAATTGGAGACAATGAGACACTTCCCCCTCCAAAGGAAAAAAGAAAAAAGAAAAAACAAACAAACAAACAAACAAAAAGAAAGAAATGAGCAGCCGGGAGCCGGGAGTGGTGCTGAGCATCCATGAACCCAGCCCTTGGGAGGTGGAAGCAGGAAGGTCAAGCTGGTCTAAGCCAGCCTGTGCTAGGTAGTGAGACCTGGTCCCCAAAAACAGGAGGAAGAGAGAAGGAGAGAGAGAAGAGAAAGACGAGGAGGAAGAGGAGGAAGAGGAGAGAAGGCAGGGAGAAGACAGGAACGTTGAGAAAAGGGTCCACCACGTTAGGACAAAGCAACAAAGGAGCTTTTACATTACGTCACCCGCTGGCAGCTTTTACGTTACTACAAGTTATTAACGGCCCAGCGCATAATGTTTGGAAGAGTGAAAACTCTAGGGACCATGGAGGTAGGGTAAGGGGGCTGCCAGAGGTTTAAGGAAGAAGGGTTGGCAGTGGCAGGTGACTCCAGTGGGGACAAGTGTCACTCATAATCAACACATCCTTCTGTATGGGAGTTTGATTCAGAGAGAAGTTATATTGGAAATCCTATCTTTCTCACTCAATATTGCTGTAAATCTAGTATTTCTATTTTTAAAACAGTCTGGTTTGTCTTTGATTTTATGTTTGTTTATTTGGTTAGGTCTGTTGTTGTTGTTGTTGTTGTTGTTGTTGCTGCTGCTGCTGTTTTTAGAAAAAAGAAGAAAAGGACTTAGAGAGGCAGCCAGTGGCTAAGGCCTAAGTTCAGTTCTCAGCACCCACATTGGGTGACTCACAACGGTTCCCAGGGATCTGATCCCCTCTCCTGGCCTCTGAAGTCACTGTACTCCATGTGGCAAACAGACACACGACCGTATACATAAATTAAAACAGTAATAAGTCTTTTTTTAAAAAAAACTTTAAGGGGTTGGGGATTTAGCTCAGTGGTTAGAGCACTGGCCTAGGAAGCGCAAGGCCCTGGGTTCGGTCCCCAACTCCAAAAAAAAGAACCCAAAATAAATAAATAAATAAATAAATAAATAAATAAATAAATAAATAAATAAATAAATAAAAATAAAAAAATAAAAAAACTTTAAAAAGAAAGAGTGAGATTCGAGTTGCAACTCAGTGGTGGGGCACTTCACTAGGCTCCACTGAACACAGCAAAAATCAAACAACCTCAAAAACAGTAACCTAGGCTTGGCAGCGTGCGCATTTCATCTCAGTACTTAGAAGGCAGAAGCAGGCAGATCTCTGGGAGTTTGAAGCCAGTCTGATCCGCTTAATGAGTTCTAGGCCAACCAAGGATACACAGTGAGACCCTATCTCAAAGGGGGAAGGAAGATCATTTGTGAGAGCATTAAAAAATAAAACAAAACAAACAAAAAAACCCTCCTAAGATTAAATCAACAAAAGATTGGCAAACCCTCAACACTGAGAAATACAAAACAGTATTGTGTATGAGTCATTAGGAAAGACACAGACAGAACCACACTGGGCACACACCCACCACCGGGCTCTGTTCCAAAAGATAAACAAAGCAGGCAGGAGAAGGAATCAGAACTTTACCTGCATGTGGGATGTGTGGCTGCTGTGGGAAACGGTTTGGCAGGTCCCCAAAAATTGAAACACAGAGTTACCTTATATCTCTTCAGTTCCCTACGAGGGCTAGTGGTGCAGGTCAATGGAGTGACCTCACCTAGCATGCCGGAGGTCCCCCAGCACTAGATGGGGAAAACAGTATGCAGGAGAGAACGGAGGATAGCCATGCAAACACTTCCCCATTGTGCTGGCTGTAAACCTGGCGCAAGCTAGAGTCACTTAGGAAGAGGAAACCTCAATTGAGGAATTGCCACTGTCCTGTGGGTGTGTCTAATCGCCAACTGATAGGGAGAGCCCAGCCCGATGCGGCTGGTGCCATCCTGGGCAGGTGGGCCTGGGCTGTATGAGAAAGTAAGCAGGTTCCTCCACAGCCTCTGCTTCAGTTCCTGCCTCCAGGTTCCCACTTTGCGCTCCGCCTTGACTTCCCTTGTTTGATGGCTGAGATGTGAAAGTGTATGCTAGATAAGCCTTTCCTCCCCGGGGTACTTTTAGCCAGTGTTTTATCTCAGCAACCGGGAGGGAAGCACATCCAGGAGGCTCAGCCATTCAGCCCTAGGTGTGAACGTCCCAAGGTCTCTAACTGATGAGCAGGTCAGCATTATTCAGCCATAAAAAAAAGGAGGAGCTGGGGTGGTAGCTCGTTGGTGGAGTACTTGCCCGCTCTACACGAAGCCTTGAGTTTGATCCCTAAGTACTGCAAAACTAAGGTGGTTATATGGTCATTGTGGTGCACGCCTGTGACCTCAGCACTGAGGAGGTAGAAACTGGAGGATCGGAAGTCCAAGATCGTGGAAATCGTGAACTAACTTTGCAAACCCTGCAAAAGTGAGAGTAGCCGGGCTGGAGAGGGGGCTCAGTGGTTAAGGGCACTGACTGTTCTTCCAGAGGTCCTGAGTTCAAAACCCAGCAACCACATAGTGGCTCATAACCGTAATGAGATCTGATGTCCTCTTCTGGTGTGTCTGAAGACAGCGACGGAGTACTTACGTATAACAAATAAATCTTTTTTTTTTTTAAGTGAGAGAAGACAAAAGAACAGACAGGGTATGATTCCATTTATATGAAGGTTCTAGACTAGGCAAGGGCCGTGCATATAGAAATTATCAAAGAGCAGGCAGTGAATGCCTTGAATCCCAGCACTCGGTAGGCAGAGATAGGTAAATCTCTGATTTTGAGAGCAGCCTGGTCTACAGAGCTAGTTCTGGGACAGCTAGGGCTGCACAGAGAAACCCTGTCTTGAAAAATAAAACAAGGGGCTAGAAAGAAAGCTCAGTAGTTAAGAGCGCTGACTGCTTTTCCAGAGGTCTTGAGTTCAATTCCCAGCAACCACATGGAGGCTCCCAACCGACTGTAAGACCAGTCTAAATAACATGAAACCCTTATAAATGAGTTTATAAAAACAAACTGGACATTTCTGTGGATTCTCACATATTTACATTCATTGCCAATGTTCGGTTTCTGAATATTTGCTTCTTTTCCCAAATGCCACCTGCTCAAGCTGGCATGTGTTGGCTGCTACCCCTCTCTCTACTTCCTAATCCTTAATCAATTTCATTCTTATTGTTTTGTTTTCTTTTATTAAAGATTTATTTAGGGGCTGGAGAGATGGCTCAGTGGTTAAGAGCACTGACTGCTCTTCCAGAGGTCCTGAGTTCAAATCCCAGCAACCACATGGTGGCTCACAACCATCTGTAATGAGATCTGATGCCCTCTTCTGGTGTGTCTGAAGACAGCTACAGTGTACTTATATACATAAAGTAAATAAATAAAATCTTTTTTAAAAAAATATTTATTTAAGTTTTTGTGTACTTGAATGCTCTGTCTTCAGACACACCAGAAGAGGGCATCGGATCCCATTACAGATGGTTGCGAGCCACCATGTGGTTGCTGGGAGTTGAACTCAGGACCTCTGGAAGAGCAGTCAGTGCTCTTACAAATTGAGCCATCTCTCCAGCCCCCAAGGCAATCCTTATAAGACAGAACATTTGATTGGGGCTGGCTTATAGTTTCAGAGGTTCAGTCCATTATCATCATGATGGGAAGCTTGGCATTGTCCAGGCAGGCATGGCCCTGGAGGAGCTGAGTTCTCAATTTTAATCTGAAGGCAACTAGAAGACGACTTGCTCCCATGTGGCCCGAAGGAGGGTCTCAAAGCCCAACCCCCACAGTGATACACTTCCTCCAATAAGGCCACACCTACTCCAACTCTAACAAGGCCAAACCTACTTCAACAAGGCCACATCTACTCCAATAAGGCCACACCTCCTGATAGCCTACTTTTTGGGCCAAGCATAGTTAAGCCACCACATAAACCCTATCTCAAAAAAACAACAAAAAGCCAAACATTACCATTAGGAAATTAAATGAGATCGAAGTTGATTTTAAAGTTTCCATGGAAATGCAAGAGAAAAACCATTTGTATAAAATAGGATCACAAAGAACAGAAGCTGGGAGCCCCTGACCCCAGAAGCAAGAACTGTGCTGGCCACCAGAATATGATGTGGGGTCTGCACTGCCAGATTATGGGAACAGACACCTCAGCCACTTGACTCACCACAAATGCCGCCAGCCATGGCTCAGAAAGGTGTTCTCCGCACCTAGGGTGGGGTCAGTTGGGTAATTACCAAAGAGTGTGTTGACTCCATTATCTTACTGGGGCTGAATTAAAAAATAGCACCCCAAAGCTGACACACACCTGAACAGTGGAAAAGAGAACTGATTCCAGGTTCCAACCTCTATACATGGGTGCTTCGTGGTCCACATACAACAGCTCCAGGCCAGCCAGGGCTTCAGAGTGAGATCCCATCCCAAGTAAATATGAATACACTCACACAAATAAGTAGGTGTAAATGTAATGTTTCTTTTGAAATACACAAAGTTGGTGGCTTCAAAACAATAGAATTCTCTCTCCTCGCCGTTTGGGGACCAAAATCTGTATTTAGGCCCAAATCAAGGCGTCTGCAGGGCCAAGTTCCCTCTTCAGGCTCCTGGAACCCCAGGCCGGCTCAGTCAGCTCAGGCAGTGACTGACCCCGCTGGTTCAAGAGGAAGGCAGCCCTGTCTTTACAGGCTGACATTTTCAAACCCTCTAACGACAAGAGTGTTGAGCCAGGTGTGGCAGTGCACGCTGTAAATCCTAGCACCAGGGATGCGGAGGCAGGAGGATCAGAGTTCCGGATCCTGTCTCAAAATAAACGAAAGAGAGCGAGAAGGAGGGGAGGAAACAAAAGCCTTCTGTGTAGTACAAGTTACTCATAATGTAGCCCAGGCTGGCCTTGAACTTGCAGCAATGCCCCTGCCTCCATATCCAAGGCACTGGGATTACAAACATTGACCCAGGTTCCTTTCTATCTGTTGTCATGTAAATGTGAGTGTGCGTATGTATGTATGTGAGTGTGAGCTGACTCTGTGTGTGTGTGTGTGTGTGTGTGTGTGTGTGTGTGTGTGTGTGTGTGATTTCCCGTATCTCTCTTATGAGTGGGATTGAATTTGAGCCCATGCGGCTAATCCAGGATCATCTCAAGATCCTAAACCTGATCATGGCTGCAAAGCCTTTGCAGGGAAGGAGATATTCGCAGGTTCCAGGGAACTGAGGCTATGTGCCTCGGCAGGTGGGGGTGGCAGGTTTGCTAACTCAGATCAGGAACAGAAACTCCAGATCTAATTCTGAATGCTTGAAACAATCAAACCTTAGAATTCAAAGCAAGAGGACTCCTGACCATGGACAAGGTAATGATTTCGCACCCAGGACAAAACACTCATCTTTGCTGTTGAGTGACTATTGTCCAAACCCAGCAACTGCCATCTTGGGGAATTCAGCTTTGCCCGTTGCAAAAGGGTTAACCCAGCTGGTCTCGTTGACTGCTTATGTCCCCCATGGAAGGGTAGAAGCCACACGACTCTCACCTAAGTAGCCAGCTACTCTGTATTGTAGCTACTCTGTCTTAGCTGCACGTGGCCTGGGAAGGGCTTGAGTATATACGGGAAGGGGAGCTTGTCTTTTTTTTTTTTTTTTTGCTTGTCTTAAGTTTATTTGTAAAAACAGCATAGGACACCGGTCATCTGCAAATAGTGTGTAGGTGTGTGTCACAGGGGTCCACCTGTCTTCACACTGACAGGAGCTTTTTCTATGGGGCCTTCATAGGGGCCTGAGCACCCTTGGGAGCCTGGGCTGGAGCTGAAGCCTGGGCCTTAGCTGGAGCTTTGGCCTCTGCCTTGGTTTGAACCTTGGGCTTTGGTTGGCAGAGCCTACGACCCTTGGCCATGTAGCTTCGAATCTTCTTCCCAAGCTTGGGGTGAGCGATGAAAGCCAGAAGGCTGGGTTTGTGGCTAGAGCCCTTTGGCATCTTGGGCTTGATGGCCTGAGGCTTCACAAGGGCCTTGATGGCCTCTGTGCGGTGCACTCACTGCCTTGGCATTGTTGGCCTGCATCTCCTTCAGGCCTTTCTTGTTGTGCTTCTTGGCAAAGCCAATGTTCCTCAGGAACTTGAGGTCAACCCCCTTAAGAGATTCATATCTTGTGACCGGGGTTTCTTGATGCCATTTCTGTGCCATTTGCAGGACTGGTCGTGTGTGGTTCTTGGACTTGGCCATGTCTGCACGGTAACCCACAGCTCCCGCAGCCTGAGACTGGAAGAGAAAGAGCAGGGAGCTTTTCATTACAGATGGTTGTGAGCCACCATGTGGTTGCTGGGAATTGAACTCAGGACCTCTGGAAGAGCAGTCAGTGCTCTTAACCACTGAACCCTCCAGCCCCGAGCTTGTCTTAATTAGACTTCCTATTCCTGTAATAAAACACCAAGTCCAAAAGCAACTAGGGCAGGAAAGGGTTTATTTCAGCTCACAGATCCACACCTCAGGGTAGAAATCAGGCAGAAACTCAAATAGGGAAGGAACCTGGAGGCAGAGGCTGGTGCAGAGGCCTGGGAGGAGTGCTGTTTATAGTCTCACTGCTCAAGGCTTGCTCAGTGAAGGGGCTCTAGTCAACCCCAGGCATGGCAGACATGGCTCTGGCAGGCCCCTGGCTTCTCCTCCATTCCCTCTGCCTAAGCTAGGCACCAAGATCTATTCCTTTATTTGGCCACTTCCTCCTCCTGAGGCTGACCACCAAGTTCCAGCTATCAAAGTATTGAAGTCCAGCAATCAAAAGCCCCCTCTGGCTCACCTAATTAACATAGCCAACTAAAATGAAGCTCCTCACACTAACACAGGGTCCTTTTTTCTTTATAAACCACCATTAGCCCATCTAGAGACAGTCAGTCCTCTGTCCCACTCCAGAGGAAACACCCCTACCTTTCTCCCTTGTTCCCTTTCTCTTCTCCCTCGTCCTCTGTCTCCTGCCTTTGTCTCTTATCCCCTGTCCTTTGTCCCTCTGGGTCAAATAAATCTCATTTCTGCTGAGAACTTGGTCTTGGGGTATCCTGAGCTGGACATCACCCTTACACTAAGCTTTCTTTCTTATACCACCCAGGACCACCGGTCCAATTGTGGGACCAACGGACATGAGCTAGGTTCTCACATACCAATCATCAATCAAGAAAATGCACCACAGGCTCGCCCACAGGCCGATCTAGTAGGGCATTTTCTCAACTGAAGTTCCTTCTTCCAAAATGACTCCAGCTCCTGTCAAGGTGACATCAAACTATCCAGCACAGGGCTCCATCTATGCTGCTATGGGTGGCTAGCACTCACCCTGATGGGTAATGGTTTTCCAGGCTCTTCTGGGGAGGATCACCCACACCCTTGTAAGTACACACTTTGTAAGGAAGCCCAATAAAGTCATTGGTTCCCCCAAAGTGTGCCTCAGTTTGTCATTGAGACCTGGAGAGAAGGGGCAGACTTTATTTCTCCCATTGTTATGAATTTCAGGAACCGTTATCCTTCTCATGGCTGTGCCGGGATGCCTGGCAAAAGCAAATTCAGGGTTGATCTTGAGAGCATAAAACCAAAACCAAAACCGAACAAGCCTGTCCACAGGGTGATCACAGCACTCGGGAGGCAGAGGCAGGCCAATCTCTGAGTTCCAGGCCAGCCTGGTCTATAGAGCAAGTTCCAGGACAGCTAGGGCTACACAAGGAAATCCTGTCTCAAAAAAACTAAAAGCAAAAGCAAGATGAGAGATGTGGCTCCGTTGGTAGAGTTCTTACCTAGCATGTATTCAAGCTCCCGAACAGAATAAACCAGGTTTGGTTTTGAGAGACCAGACCAACTCCGTGTTGGGTTCAGGGGCCATCTTAGAGAATCTGGTTTAAGGTCGAACTTGAGTTAACCAACAAGCTTACACCTAGCACTAGTTTCCAGGTCACTCTGTAACAAGCCTGTTCCTTCAAGTCACTCCCTAACAACCACCGATCAGGAGGAAAGCAGAAGTTAAGATTATGGCTTGGCTCCCAGCATCAGCCAATTATTTTAAAGGGCAACAAAATTCCATAGTACCCCCCCCCCATCAGATGTGTACCAGGCTAGAAATCCCCTTGTTTGCTTGCCTTTATAAATGCTTACCTGAAACTGGGCTCGGGACTTCACCCTCCCATTCTGTTGCAACAGGATCTGCAGTAAGCCCAAGCTGAACCTTGAATTCAAAGACCCAAATGGGTTGCATCAGAATCAGCTCCTTGGGGTCTTTTGGGGTTCACGAACAGTTTGAACAAGCACAACAGTTGCAAACCCTTAAATTCCCAGTACCTGGGTGGAGGCAGGAGGACCAAAAGTTCAAAGTGATCCTCAGCTACACAGAGAGCTCAAAGCCAGCCTGGGCTACATGAACTCTGTCTCAAAGACAACAACAACAAAAAAAAAGGAGGAGGAGGAGGAAGAAGAAGAGGAGGAGGAAGAGGAGGAAGAGGAGGAGGAAGAGAGGAGGAAGAGGAGGAGGAAGAGGAAAAGGAAAGAAAGAAAGAAAGAAAGAAAAAAAGAAAGAAAAAATGAAGAGAGAGACAGCTTAGTCAGTAAGGCACTTGTTTTGCAAGCATAAGGACAATTCCAAAGAAATCCACAGAACTCACATTTAAAAAACAACAAAAAACAAAAGCAGGGCATGGCAGTGTGTGTTTGCAATCCCAGCTGTAGTCCGAGGGAAGGCAGAAAGATGCAGATAGGCCTGGTGCCCCATGGCCAACTAACAGTCTACTTGTAGAAGTTTCAGAACAGCAGGAGACCCATTTTCAAACGAAGGTTAAATGGTGTCTAAAAAATGAAGCCTGAAGTTGTCCCCTGGCCTCCACATGCATGCATACACATGCAGCTACACATGAACATGTACATTGGGTGTGCATGCACACACACACACACACACACACACACACTCTTACATAACCCTGAGCAAAAACTAATCTCTATCTACCTGGACAGTAAGCTTCCATCTCAGGAGTGTGAATTACCCACAGTGCAATAATCATTCTGTTCTCAAAACAAGGGAAAGAGAGAAAGAGAGAAAGAGAAAGAAAGAAAGAAAGAAAGAAAGAAAGAAAGAAAGAAAGAAAGAAAGAAAAGAGATAAAAAGGCAGAAACTACCAAGAGTTGCCAAGAGTGTGGGACACTGTTGGTGAGACTGTAAACCTAAGCAGTTCCCCCGAGAAAACCGCGGCTAGCACAGAGCCAACTTGCCAACTTCTCAGCAGACCGGCAGCAAAAGTGTGCGCATGCGTTTCCCCAAAGGGCACAGCACCTCACCGCCACTCAAATACCCACTAAGAGCGAACCTAATGGGGGGGTTTACACAGTGAGCAAATTCAGCCAGGCCAGTCAATGCACACCTATGCAGCTCTGTGGATGAACCCTTCTGGATGCCAAAAGCAAGACACCAACCAGAACTAGAGCATGGCTCACATCCACAGAGACTAAAACCAGACTAACAGACTAAGACTAACCAGACTAAGGATCCAAGACGATCAGGATCCTTATTGGATGAGTTGCTGTAAGGCGGCATGACGGGTGGCTCGTAGGGGTTACCCACAAAATCTATATAAATACACACTCACATGTGTGTATATGCACGTGCAGAATTAGGTGCAAAGACCAAAGACTGAGAGCCGCCTTCTGCAATACTCCAGACAGACACACGGTGGCGCCCGCAGCCCATAGGCTGCTGCTTCGAGGTTCCGGCTTCCAGGCAGAGGATGAAAGGGCTAGTTAATTAATTTAACACTTCTCTGCCCTGGGAGTGGCCACGTGCTACAGGGCCACCCAAGTCATGATCAGAAAACTAGACTAGAGGGATCAGGGCGGGCCTCAACCCGAGGAGGAGGGGACAGAGGAGAGTAGCAGTTTGTGACATTGCTGCTCCCCAACCCTCGACCTGGAACCTGTTAACATGACTTTAGCACCTGGATAGATCAAGTGTTCTTAGACTAAGAGAAGACTCGGGGAAGGTCACAAGGAAGCAGCCTGGAGCCAGTGGAGACTGGAAGAATTAATCATCTTGAAGCCTTTAGGGCCCTCACAGACCTTAATCTCAGTCTCCAGAAGGCACCCCTTCTGTTGCACTCAGCTACCAGCTTCCTGCTCTTTTGTTACAGTAGCTGCAGGAAACTAGTATGTGTTGAAAATCTCCCCCAGCCTCTCAGCCTACCTGCCAACCTGTCCCCCAATTATCTGTGGGAAGATGGCCGAGACCCCGACACTTGATCCCACAATTATCCACCCCCCTAACATAACACTCACCATCCACACTTCCCACTAAGGCTTTCGCTCCTCTGTTCAAGGTAGCCTGCCTTTCCTCACTGGGCCTCTTCTGCACAGCTCCTGCCCGGCCTTTGAGGCCTTCCTTAAACGTCCCCTACTAAACAATTTACCCTGATCTGAGTTATTGGCTCTCCATAAACCTGCCCTCCTCCATCTCCCCTACACACGGAACTCACTCACTCACTCATTCCCCGTGTCAGCTCAGCCCTGTGTGCTCCCAGCAGTCCCGTCCCTGGCCAGTCCACTCTAGGACTACTATCCTAGCTCAGATGTCGCCATCTTTGTGTTTGTGTGCTGTGCACTGGTGTCCATGTGTGCACGGGTGGAGGCCATTGGTGGACACTAATGTCTTCCCTATCAATCTCCACTTTATTCTTTTTTATTAAAAAAAGATGTATTTATTATATATAAATACACTGTAGCTGTCTTCAGACACACCAGAAGAGGGCATCAGATCCCACTACAGATGGTTGTGAGCCATCATGTGGTTGCTGGGATTTGAACTCAAGACCTCTAGAAGAGCAGTCAGTGCTCTTAACCGCTGAGCCATCTCTCCAGGCCCACCTTATTCTTTAAAAAACTATTTCTCTCTCTCTCTCTTTCTCTCTCTCTCCCTCTCTCTCTCCCTCTCTCTCTCTCTCTCTCCCTCTCTCTCTCTCGCTCTCTCTCTCTCCCCCCGTGTGTGTGTGTGTGTGTGTGTGTGTGTGTGTGTGTGTGTGTGTGTATAAGAATGAGCAGGTGTGTAAGTGGGTGCCACAGCACACACCTAGAAATCCAGGGACAGCTTTTATCCACTGAGCCAGCTCATCAGCCCTTACTTTTTGGAGCAGGGTCTCTCATTGAACCTGTAGCTCGGGCTGGGGATTTAGCTCAGTGGTAGAGCGCTTACCTAGGAAGTGCAAGGCCCTGGGTTCGGTCCCCAGCTCCGAAAAAAAGAACAAAAAAAAAAAAAAAAAAAAAAAAAAAAACCAACCAAACAAACCTGTAGCTCACCAACTGGCCAGACTGTCTGGCCATCGAGCCTCCCAGGATTCACCATCGACTGCCTCCTCACATTGGCGTTACAGATTCTCTGCTTGGCTTGGCTTTTCTCACGGGTTCTGGGGACCAGAACTCAGGCCCTCATGATTGTACAGCAAACGCTTTTAACATACTCAGTACTGTCTGTCGGTCTATGCTGAAGATGGCGCTGGCCATCTCGTGCTGCTGACGCTTCACAAGGCTGACCACGCTTTTGAGATCTCATAATGACCCCAGCAAGAGAAGCAGCAGTCTTTCTCCCAGGAAGCTTCTGGAAAGCCCCGCTAGTCTAGGGCTGTGGCACAGCGAATGGTAGATGGATAAGGGAAGGGCTAGTCTCCAGGGAAATGGAATCCCGGGGATTTCTCACCCTCCTAAAAGAAAAGAACAAATTATGCAAATTCTTGGAACCAGCCCCCTGGCCACCTCCTCAGCTTCCCTCCTTAGCCTCTCCCTGAGCTTCTGGGAGGGTGTAGGGCTCAGCAGAAAGCGCCCTAGGCTCTCCTGAAGCTGTTTCCTGATTACACTCGAAACTGGGGCTCAGAGGTGGTGAATCACAACAGCCACTAGCCAGGGCACGCTGGGTGTCAGGTGGGGCGAGCAGGATGCTGGCTGGTTGCTGGCTTTCCTCTGCCATCCTCAGGGTTGTCACCAGCAAAGCAAGTCTCGCTGACACCATATAGACTGGTGCTCACCCTGGGTATGGCAGAGTCTGCCCAGTTTCTCATGGCCCCACTTCTCCTACCCCATGTCAAAACCCACTTGTCTTCAAGGAGCCTACAGCCCAAGTGGTTCACAAGCCACCTGCCTGTGTCTTATGTAGCCAGAAACAGCCATCTCTGGGTTCCAAGGGTGTAATGGGCAAAGGAGTTAACAGCAGTGGGTTGGGGAAACCTCAAACCAAGGTCCCACATTCAGGCACAAACCCCAAGCAAGGTACTCACAGTTCATGGCGTTAGTTCCACACATTTCATAGCTTCTGTGGACCTCAGCTTTCCTCACAGTAAATGGGAGGGAATGAGTCTCCATATCGTGATGGGCTTGTCGAGGGGCAGGATGCCCAAGAGCAAGGCTTCCAGAACTTTTGGATAAAAGGCTGCTTTATAAAGAGGGCATTTGCCAGGCTAGAGAGACGGTTCAGGGGGTAAAGGGCTTGCTGGAAGAACATGAGGTCCAGAGATCTCCATCACCTGTGTCAAAAACCAGGCATTGTGACACAGGTTCCTCTTTTTCTTTCTTCCTTTCTTTCCCTTTTTCTCTTTCATTTTTTTTAAATTGGCTATTTTTTTAATGTAGTAACCAGGTGGTAGAGATGGAGAAGGGGGGCTGAGGGAGAGAGACAGGTATATTAGGGTGTCTTTGGGCTAGGGGGTATTTTTTTAATGCATATGAGTATACTGTAGCTGTCTTCAGACACACCAGAAGAGGGCACCAGATCTCATTACAGATGGTTGTGAGCCACCATGTGGTTGCTGGGAATTGAACTCAGGACCTCTGGAAGAGCAGCCAGTTCTCTTAACATCTCTCTATCCCTGTTTTGTTTTGGGGGGCAGGGTTTCTCTGTGTATCATTGACTTTCCTTAAATTTCTTCTATAGTCAGGGAGCCCTTAAACTCAGAGATCCACCTGCCTCCACTACTGAGTGCTGGGACTAAAGGCTATCACGGCCGCCGCCCGTCTTACAACACAGGTTCCTATAATCACAGAGCTGGGGAGATGAAGGCACCAGGATTCCTGGTGCCCGCCGCTGGTCAGCTACTCTAACCAGTGAGCTCTGGGTTCACTGAGAGACCCTGTCTCAAAACATAAGGTAGATGTGTCGTCTGCCTTCAATTCAAACACTCGGGAAACTGAGACAGGTGGATCTCAGAGAGTTCAAGGCCAGCCTAGTCTACACAGAGGGGCCTTATGGGGGGGGGGGGGGTGACAAGGAAGGCACTCGGTGCTGGCCTCTGTGCTTACGGGCTCAAGTGTGTGAAAGTGCACATACACAATAAATACATACATAAATAAACAAACAGATAAAATACTTAAAAGAATAATTTCACAAGGAGACACATCAGAAGAGGTCTTGGCTGTCATCAGAGGAGTGTGTTCGAAGCCTGTTAGACAGAGCTATCTTATGGCCTCTGCCTGTCCCCAGCCTGTCCATCAGAGGTCTGGGAAGGGGTCTTGGGAGTGTTTCTGGAGATTCCTTGTCCCAGCAGGCCTGGGAACCCTCCACTGAGCGTCAGGTCTCTGCTGCAGGCTTCTCCTGGTTAGTCACCGCCCACCCACCTGTTGGCAGTCTCTGGACCAGAACCAACTTTTCCTTCCTTTTTTTTTTTTTTTTTTTTTTTTTTTTTTTTTTTTTTGGTTCTTTTTTTCGGAGCTGGGGACCGAACCCAGGGCCTTGCGCTTCCTAGGTAAGCGCTCTACCACTGAGCTAAATCCCCAGCCCCTCAACTTTTCCTTCCTTAATACTGCTCATAAACCAGAACGAATACGGCCACAGTGCAAGCCCCAGGCGAGCCTAGCCAAACGGTTAATTGGCCTTGGACGCAATTACTTCCAGCTCCATCCTACTGGGGGAAAGACTAAAGCCAGGACGGCCAATGATTTGGCCACAGTCACACAGCTGGATGACATGTGGGCAGAGCCAGAAATCCCTTTAGCCACAGCACGGCTTTTACGAACAGTCCCAGCACGCGGACCAAGCTCTTGGCCATAGCGAGGCCGCAGTTCCTCTCAGGGCAAGTCCCAGGTTAAAGGCCCCTCTGTTGCCACAGAACAACCACCACCACCAAACCCCTGACCTTTCCTTTATCAGGCTCCACACTGCATTCCTGAGGGGCCAAAGAGGGCATTCTACAGCACAGGAAGCCCAACACAGAGGACTTCAACCCCTGCACTATCCGACAAACACACCTTTTTCCTTCTCCTGTGCCTGTCTGACAATCCCATGACACTGCCAAATTTCTTTAGGAACATCGTCAGTCCCTCTCGCCAGGCTATGGCTACATTTCAGGAATGTGTGGGGAGAAGCTGCTGCCTCTTGTGAGAGAGAAGCCCTCTGATTGTCTTTTGCTCCTTGCTGAACCAGCTCCTTCCCACAGAGCTGCCTCAAAGGTCTAAATGGTATGCCCTGAGGGCTGGTCTCTGGGTACTCCAGAGAACTGTGGAGAGGAACTGAAATAAATGAAGGGGGTTGGGGTTGGGGAGTGGGAGGACTGACTTTTTCCAGTTAGGTGAGGGATAGTGACGGCAAATCTTCTGTCACAGCTGCTCTATTCTGTCACCAGGTCATGACCCCTCTGGTCCTAGATCAATACCTGTTGGGTAACCACAGGGAGAGCTGGCTGGGACGACCTGCAGGAGAGGTGGATGGACTGTTCTCTTCTGTACCCTGCTGTCTGTTACCCCTGGGTCCTGGGCTTTAGTATGAAGTGTATCTGGCTGCTTCTCCCAGCAGGTCCTGGGCCATAAACAGCTCATCCTCCTGAGGTTGGGTATGGAAGGCTTTGAGACCAGTCAAAGAAGGCGAGGCAGTCTGAGCTAGCCAGGAGCTGACCTTCAAGTCACCCTTGGAATAAGGGGTCCAGGTCCCCAATTTTTGGGCCTCAGCTGAATCTGTGGCCTCTGAAGGCGGAAAGTGTCTATCCTTCTTCTCAGAACTGTGAGAGAGAGTACTTGGGAGAGCCCTACCTACTGGTCTGGGGCCCCAGATATTACCCCACATGCAGTCCCCCTCAGTCCTTCCAGTCTGACACCACTCCAAAGGGTCCTAGCTTCCCGTACTATACAGGGGTCCAGTCTGAGGCGGGCTGGGTGAAGTGCGGGAGGCCCCTCCCTGGCAGCCAGAGCAGAGGGGCTGCCTCCAGGCCTGTCTTAAACACCACCCCTGAAGGTTCTAGGGATTCTTGTAAACAGGAAGCCTCAATCCCACCCCCTCCCTCACAGACAGCTCCATGTTGTATGGACTCTGGGCTCTGAAGGCCCAGGACTCTTGACCTCTCCGGCTGTGTTTCCTGTTAGCTGGCCTGGAGGAGAGTGAAAGATTGAAATGGTCGAGGGGGGGGGGGTGCAGGGGAAGGGGGGGGAGGATGACAGCTGAGGAGAGCCAGACCCTGGAAGATCCAGAGCAGGCCTGCACATAGTAGGTATTCAGTAGAGCTTGGTAAGGAGCCCAAAGCCTGCCCCCCACTTTTCCGCATAAAAGAGCAGTGCCACTGAAGAGGTGGACTCTGGGCCACCCTGGCCTGGCAGCCCTGGTGGCCAGCCCCAAGGCTCAGCATCCCCCCATTGTCCCCATCTGGCCCCGCCCCAGCTCTGACTGCCTGAGCCAGGCCACTGTCTCAAGGCCCTTTATTTTTAAAGTCCCTGTGGCGTTCGGTCCCGAGCCTAAGGAGAAATGCCAGCCACAGCGAGCCTGTGGCCTGGGCTTGGGCCCAGAGGCGCCGGGCGGGGCATCCGGCCACCCTGCAGCTGCTGGGCAATTCTGGGAGGGCTTCAAGGCCAGCCGCCTGCTGAGCTGCTGAGGAAGCCCTGGAATGCCCAGACTTCAGGCCTGAGGCACTAGCTCTTGTCCTTAGTGGAGGAACTGGGGCCCACCAGGGTGGCAACTGGGCTGTGCATGGAATCTGGTGGCACACTGTGCTGCAAAATGAGTCACTGTCTCCCCCGTATTCAAACCAACAAAGAGGGACCCAGCATCTACTGAGAGAAGAAAGGAGGCACATGTCAGTCCTTTGGGGAAGACAGCAGTGACAGTGACGCATACCCTCTTTTCCAGGGAGCTGAGGGGACTACAGAGGAGATGGCGTGGTGGTGGTGGTGGTGGTGGTGGTGGTGGTGGTGGTGGTGGTGGTGGTGGTGGTGGCAGTGGCGGCGGTGGAGGTGGTACAGTTCTGAATGGAGAGTCTGACTGGGATCCAAGATGCCCAGCCCAGTCCTAGCTCCATCTTTTCCCAGCTGTTTGGCCTTGGAGAAGTCACAGAACTTCTGTAGGACTTCGGTCACCCTCTCTTTTAGCAGCAGAGAGTAAAAGGCATCTTGGAAGGCTGTAGTTACTCACAGAGGCTACAGGAACAAGATCTTCACAGGCCCTTCCCCCACGGGGCTGGAGGGAGAGTGTGTAGTCACTAAGGACAAAGCAAGGCATAAGTGAGAGGTGTCTGGTGGACTGTGGGGGCAGCCACAGGGAGATCATGGAACACCAGTGTCTCACAGGGTTTTGATGGCTGATGGCCTTTCTGGTGTTGGCAAGGAGCCCTGTAAGTGGAAAGAATGAATGACAGGCAGTGCAAAGGCCCTGAGACAGAAGGACATGGGCGTGGCCTGGGCCTAAGCTGAGGAGGTAGGAAGAGCTATTGCTATGATTGTCCTGAGGAGACGCCTAAGAAGGCTTCAGACAGACTGGTGTACACTCTCTGGGTTACTCCTGTGTCCTTTCTCTTGATGGCCAGATGGTCAGTGTGTGGCGTTCCCTTGATCTGCACAGCGGGCTCACTCTGACCCAGGGAGCTCTTGCCTTTGATCCTCCCAGAAGTGAGAGAAGGCAAAGAGGATGTATTACCACAGGCTCATTTGATAAGTGGGGAATTGAGGCAGGAGGGGCAGAACAGTGATGGTGGCCTACCCAGATCTACTCTCATGGCCAAACTCAGCCATGTGCACAAGCAGCCCAGACCCTGACGAATCCACTCAGCCTAGGCCGACCCACTTATCCTGTGGTAGCCTCATGTGTAGCCAGTGTTGGGTCCCTGAAAAGCATTTCCCGCCTCATCCCACCCTTCACCCCAGCTCCTCTCCAGCACACAGGCTCCACCAGGACGTACCAGTCAGTCACTTCCCCCACCCCAGACTCGGCAGGCAAAGAATGTGGTCTGAGCCTCCCCCAGGGGCTCCGGCCAGCAAGCCTTGGCAGGAGACCTCGCTGAGTCAACACAAGGTTGGCTGCAGCTCACACTGCCCACCAGGGCCACATGAGAGACCCAGAAGGAAGAACTGCTTGCTCCCACCCTCCCTCCCCACAAGACTCCCCTCCTCTTGCTCTGGGCTCAAGCCAACACAGTTAACCCTCGAGGGCCTGCAGATAACTAACTCCATTCCCAGCAGACATCAGGCAAGTCATAGCAACCCTTCTGGGTCAGTTTTCCTCACCTGTGAGAGACTCATCCTCCTCAAAGTCTTTATGATGTTACAAAGGCTTCTCTACAAATAAAACAATAGAAGGTGCGCGTCCCCCTCTGCCAGATGGGAGTGTGAGTTCCTGAGTTCAAAGGCAATGGCTTTGTGCCCTTGCCTTCTCCTGACCTGGTGCTTAATGAGTCTGTTGTGATGTGACATGGAGTCTGTGACAGAACTATAAGCCAGGGAGCTGTGATTACTATGATGCACACCCCAGCCTGTGTTTGTAAAACAGCTTTCCCAGGTTGCTGCTTTGATGGTGGGCATTATTCTCTCCATTTTACAGACAGACAAACTGAGGCAAGGGAGGGGAAAGAAGCTTGCCCGAGAGTCCTATCTGGGACTAGCTGGAGCCAGGCCTCCTAACACTTGAAAGGGAGGATTTCAGGGCCATTTGTGTGTGGCAGGCACCTTGCCTGGCACAGTTGCTCCACGTAAGTAGTGAGCTCCCTGCCATCCAAAGGACATATGTGACAGCAGACCATCAGACAGGCTCTCATTGAGTCCTGCTGCAGGAGGATGTGGTTACCACAGGTGGGACTCTTTCTGACACTAGAGGATGAGTAGAGAGAGCGATAAGCTTGGAGCTTTTCGTGTGCCATGAGAGGCTGCAGGCCCATTTCCCAGGGCGATGCTCACACTGCCCAGTTATGTGGTGCTGCGGAGGAAGCGGCTCCATCCCCTTGGCCCTGTGTCCTCCCTGGACAATGGGCTGTAAGGATGAGAAAGAATTCAGCCAGCCGGCCAGGCAGCTCCGTGCAGCAGGGTCCAGCCTCTGACCATCTTCCTCCCATCACCAGCCTAGCCAGCCCCGCAGGAAGCCAGGAGCCAGCAATCCTGGGGAGGGGGGGAGTAGGGGGGAGTAGGGGTGTCACCAGCTGAACCAGGGGCTGTGCCAGGAGTGCCACTGGGCAACAGCCCACAAGGAGGGTGAGGAAGAAGAATCCTCCTGCACACTTGCTCATCTTGGGGGGCCAGGCTGGGGGGGTGGGGGCTGACGGTGACGATTTGGGCCCAAGCCTGGCCCACAGCCCAAGGGCCTATCTCTCCAGCCAGGCTGGACCATGGAGAATAGGCTATTGTTTGTTCTACTCTTAACGTGTTTCCTGTCCCCCAGCCCCTCCTCTCTCACCCACCCCCTCAAGGGAAGAACAAAGGTCTCCTGGATGTGGACCCCTCCCCACCCTTCCATCCTGGGCCTGACCAGCTTGGAAGAAATCAGTCCCATCACCCAGAGGACAATGGGTCACCTGGGCCTGACCCCTTCTGATGTCCTCACCACCATCTGCAACTGTAGGCACCTCAGAGGCCCCCATGTCCCTCTGTGTCCATCCATCTCTCTGTCCTCCTCAGGGTGGGGCTGGTGAGGAGCCCCCCACATCCTTCCTCAGCTCCCCACCCCCACACTCCGCCCAATGTCTCCTCCCGGAGACTGAGTGGCAATGAGGAGGGGGGAGTCTTTCCCCACCCCCATTTCCCTGTGGACCAGGGAGCTAGGAACCAGAGCTGAGCCGCTCAGAAGGATCCTCCTCAGGAGAAAACTCATCCAAGATCCCCCCATTTTCCCAGAGCCTGGAATTCCACAGGCGTTTCCGGCTGGCCAGCTGTCTCTGAGCTGTGTTCTGTGAGCCTCCAGCCCCATGCCAGGAAACCCTGGGGATTAGCTCCTGCCTTGACCCAGGGCCTCTCAAGAACTCCTTCCACACCCAGGCCTGAGAAGTAGCAAGGACAGATAGGCTGGCACTCTTCTGTGGTCACCAGGCCCTCGGACCGGGCCCAGCTCTGAGGTTTCAGCCCTTTTCATGGCTATGGCCACATACGCATATGCATGGTGTACTGAGCCTGGCTTTTAAGCCTTTTCTAATTTACTCAGTCTCCTGCAACTGTATCCAGAGTGTCTTCCTCCTCCAGGAAGCATTCCTCGAATTAAGACAGCTCCCTGTGACCTTACTGTGAGACAGTTTTTATTGTCCCCTTGGGGCAAGAAGGCACAGCTCAGTGGTGGCTCACACCTTAAATCCCAGCACTCAGGAGGCAGAGGCAGGCAGATCTCTCTGAGTTCCAGGCCAGCCTGGTCTACACAGTGAGCTCCAGGACAGCCAGGGCTATGACAAAGAGGAAACCCTGTCTGGAAACCCCAACAAAAAAAAAGACACCCCGTATGTGGTAGTCCAGGGTTCTCATTGCTGTGTAACCCCTGACAAGTCCTGTCCTCTGACCTCAGTGTCCCTAGCAGTTTACTGTCAACCTTAAGACCCCCCCATCAGGTTGACTCTTGGGGCTCTTAGATAGGAGACAGGAAGAAGAGAAAGAAGAGAGTCAATGATTCCTTCCAGAAATTTCAGGTCTCCTAGCTCCCAGACAGTTCCAACCCTTGAGGTCAGCAAGGGATGAAAATCACCAGCTGCTGAAGGAGCCTTAGTGACCCTACGGTCACACATGTTTAGCCTGGCCATGTCACACAGGGTCCCCATATTTCTTTCTCAACATGCCTCAGTACCTCTCTCCACCTCATCCTCCATGGCCAGGCAGGCAGGTAGCTTAGGCCTACCTCCTAGCCAGGCCATAAAGCACCCTTAGGTGTGCCCAGGCTCCCCTCTGTAGTGGAAGTTTCCGGTTGTGTCATGTGATGCAGATTCACGTGATAAGCCTACACACCACCTGTCTACTTTCTCCTCAGCTTCATCTCCCCCAGCTCAAATGCCACCACCTCCTCCAAGAAGTCCCCTCCTGATTCCTTTGACTTTTAACCTCTCGTGTTTCCTGTCGCTGCCCACCCTTCTGTCCCCACAAGTCTCAGCCCAGGGTGGCCGGCTCCCAGTTCTTCCCTTGGCACACATGGTTGAATTCTACCACTTAGAAAAAGTAAATGACAACAACAGCCCCCTTCCCCGGCCACAACCACAACTGTGACATCCACTGTTTGCCATAGACCGTGTATGAATGTGTGTGTATAAATAAATAAATAAATAAATAAATAAGAGGTGGGGGCGGTGGTGGTGCATGCCTTTAGGCCCAGCACTTGGGAGGCAGAGGCAGGTGGATTTCTGTGAGTTTGAGGCCAGCCTGGTCTACAAAATGGGTTCTAGGACAGCCAGAGCTACAGAGAAACCCTGTCAAACAAAACAAAACAAAACATCCTCAATAACAACAACAATCAATCAATCAATCAATCAATGATAAAGAAGGGAGAGAGAGCGAGAGAAATTATATCTGGGTTTAATCCCAGAACCTGTGAGTTCAAGGCTACATAGTGAGTTCCAGGCTAGCTAACGCTGCATAGTGAGACCTTGTCTTTAATAAAAAAAAAAAAAAAAAAAAAAAAAAAATGGGCTGGAGGCTGAGTACTCTTCCGGAGGTCCTGAGTTCAAATCCCAGCAACCACATGGTGGCTCACAACCATCTGTAATGGGATCCGATGCCCTCCTCTGGTGTGTCTGGAGACAGCTACAGTGTACTTATTTATATGTAGTAAATAAATAAATCTTTTAAAAAATATGTCTAGAGAGAGCATGGGGTGCAGACACCCCAGTGACCCCCTGCCAATATTCCCTATGTATAAGGAGATCTCACAGCACAAAAAGTATTGGGGACCCCAATGCTGTCCCCTCCCCCTGGGGTGTCCATGAGCTCCTGTGGGAGTCCAGTTCCTGATCAGATACCTGCCTTCGGGAGGTTGGTCTGGATGAAGTGGTGAGGCCCATTTCCCAAACATGCCAGGGTACAAAGTAAGCATCTCCTTGAGCTCTCCCTGGCAAAGAGATATCCCTGTGGAGGCCAGCCCACAGCAGTCAGCTTGAGAGATGGCTTCCAGAGGGCCTCAGAGTGGGCCAACAGTGGGCATGATGCGCGTGTACTTGTGTGTGTGTGTGTGTGTGTGTATGACTGTGTGTATACATGTGTGTGAGTGTGTATGTATGAGTATGTGTGTATGAGTGTTTGTATGTGTATGTGTGTGTGTATATGAGTGTTTGTATGTGTATGTGTGTGTATGTGAGTGAGTGTATGTATGAGTGTATGTGTATGTGTGTATGAGTGTATATGTGTGTATGTGTTGAGTGTATGTATGTATGTGTGTGTGAAAATGTGTATGTCTGTGTATGAGTGTGTATACGTGTGTGTATACATGTGCGTGAGTGTGTGTATATGAGTGTGTGTGTATGTCTGTATATGAGTGTGTGTATGTGTATGTGTGTATATGTGAGTGAGTGTGTATGTATCTGTGTGTATGTGTGTATGAGTGTATATGTGTGTGTGAAAGTGTGTATATGTGTGTATACATGTGTGTATGAGTGTGTATACATGTATATACATGTGCGTGAGTGTGTATGAGTGTGTGTGAGTGTGTATATGAGTGTGTGTGAGTGAGTGTGTATGTATGAGTGTGTGTATGTGTGTGAGTGTATATGTGTGTGTGAGTGTATGTATATATGTATGTGTGTGTGAAAGTGTGTGTGTATGTATGTATGAGTATGTATGTGTGTGAGTGTGTGTATATGTGTGTGTGTATGAGTGTGTGAGCCTGTGCAGGTGCGTGTGTACAGGCTCAGAGGTTCGGTCCCCTGCAGAAAACCAAGAATGGGTCCGTATAAGGAGATCACCGAATGGAGAGTAAAATGAGAAACTGAACAAGATGATTATGCACAGCCGGGTGGCCAGATGGGGCAGTGGTCAGGGATGCTGGGGGAAAGAGGGAATAGACACCTAAGGAGCAGAAGCACCCGTGGGTGGGTGGATGTGGGGTGGATGGGGGACTAGGGCTCAGTGGAGGAGTAGTAAGCGTTTGGGGGAGTGCCTGGACGTATAGGTTGTGGATCAAGAGAAGGGTGGGCAGAGGGTGAGGAGGTATGTGGGAAGGATAGGTAGCTAGGCAGTTGGATAAATCAGCCTTTGCAATTGTGGGTGGATGGACCTCGGGACATGTAAGACACAGAGGCCTGGGAATCCTGGGCCAGTGTGTAGAGAAATACACGGGACAGCAATCCAGCCAGACACTGGAGTTCAAGGAAGCATGCTGCCCAGGAAGACATGGCCGAGCCCACTCAGTCACCCCAAAGTTCTCTGCTCTCTACGAAAGGTTGCTCCAAGTGGGAAGGACCCCATCTCAGCCTGTGTCTTCCCCCCTTCCTAAAGAGCTCCCTGCTCAGACATACTTTCTTCCCATAAATTCCCACCCCAGTCTGTAAGGGCAAAAGTCTGGGCAGCAGAGCCCTGATGGTATACAGCCCTAGGGCTCAGTGCTTATAGTCCAGGAGAATCCCAGGCAACCCTCCTCAGTGGAGGCTCCCCTTCCCTTCCCCAGCTGGGAGCCATTTGTTCTGCATCCTGCGTGGTAATTAGGGCTCTGGTGGAGTTAACCCCTGCACTCCTGGCACAGCCTTGGAGGCAGACAGCGGAGTTCAGGAAATCAGAAGAGGAGAAAGACACCAGAAAAGGGGGCCAGGGATGCTGACCCCTGACTCCTGGCTCCCAAGACTCTTCTTTTCCTTCCATTTTCCAGAGCCTTCAATCAGGAGTGGGACCAGGAGCAGGGAATGCAGCCTACATGGGAGATAGACTTCCCTAGAGACAACCTACAAATGTAAGCAAACCCCTCCACCCCTCAGTTTCCCCATCTGTACAATGGGAAAAGAATGTCTGCCTCCAAGAGAGAGGAAGAAGTACCTGGAATCTGGTCCAGAGGTTGGGAAGTTCTGAACCACTGAGCCAGGGTACAGAGGAGGGCGCAAGAGTGGAGGAGAAAACACTTGCATCCAGACAGCTTCTCAGTCAGCTGCGGTGGTGCAGGCCTTTACTCCCAGCACCCTGGAGGCAGGAGCAGACAGATCTCTGTGAGTTCGAGGCCAGCCTGGTCTATAGAATGAGTTCCAGGCTGCCAGGATGCTCCATCTTTAGTGAGTGAGATGCTGTCTCAACAAACAAAACAAAGACAGCTTTCTGGGCCGTGTCTTTGGGCTTGCAACACACCCTCAGGTATGGTAAATGCCTACCCCGGAGCTAGACCCATTTTAAAGAGAAGTCTACCCTGTGCTCAGGGCTAGCCTGGCACTGCTTCAGGAACCCTGACTGGAGGGATAAGTTGTTTTCCAGCACCAGAACTCCTTTGAGAGCGAAAGCAAAGGGGTTATTGCTAATCACACGGGACCCCTGGTGCTCTCTCTCTCTCTCTCTCTCTCTCTCTCTCTCTCTCTCTCTCAACAGAGCAGGAAATGTGATCATCCTGCCAAAGGAGGAGCCCTTGGACAAGTCGCTTCACCTTTTTGCAAAATGGACATGATGACAGGATTGTCCCCATAGGGCTGTCACAGAGATTAAATGTGATTACGCATGGTATGCATTAGATGCTCAATAAAAGCTGAGACATTTTTAATTGCACCTACGCATGCACAGACACATGGACGTAGTTAAATACCCAGGCCCTGGCCCAGTTCTCTCCACAGTGTTCCAGCTTCCTTGTCCATGAGGTTCTGTGCCTCTGAGTCTTTGGGACAGTGTTCCCAGAGTTCCTGGGCTGCCCCAGGGGAAGCACCACATCTGAGTCTTCTCTGCACGAGACTGGTATTCTTTGCGCCTCAGTTTCATCTTCTGTCCAGCTGGAAAAACTGACGGCTCCCCTGTCGGCTAACTTGAGGATATAGAGTGCCAGCCCAGAAGCACAGCATTCTGTGAGTGAGCAGTAAAGACCCAAGAGCTTGTGTCCTTCATCCTGTCCTTATGGTTCCTCACCCCTCAGGGACAGCACTGTTCTGCTCCATCACTGCCTCAGAACTCAAAGCCTTTGCCCACAGTTTGTCCACTGTGAACTTCCAAGGTCCTCTGTATCTCTGTTTAAGATTTAACCTGGGTTCTGTCTCCTTCAGGGAACCTTGGTCAAAAACCTCACTCCCAGACTACTTTAAGGACATGTCCCGCCATACACAGTCCCAGGATTCCTGTCTGTCCTCACAGAAAAAGCAGAGGGTACATGTGTCGGGGGCCAGGATCTGTCCTCTCTCCTTGAACATGGCTGGCTTTGTGCCTTCTCTGAAGTGGGGGGAGGGGGCTCACTAAAGGTTTCTAAGGTGTGACCTCATTTACCTGTTCCGCAACTCTCCTAGTTGTTAGAGCGGGGAACGGGAGATAATGTAATATCTGATGTCTGGTTTGATAACTCCACTTTAGTTGTGTGTGTGTGTGTGTGTGTGTGTGTGTGTGTGTGTGTGTGTGTGTGTGTTCTGGGAACACAACTTCCAACCTCTGGAAGAGCATGAAGCACTCTTAACTGTGTTGCCCTCTCTCCAGCCCCATGGGGAAACTGAGACACTTGAAAGGCAAGGAGGAACATGGGCCATCCCAGCTTTAGGGTCCATGAGATTATCACTTGTTACACCACCCTCTACATGGTGGTCGGCAGGAATGGCCTCTTCCCCAGAGCAGCTAAATGTTCTGCTGGCAGCCCACCGGGCTTGTATTGGGTTGCCAGAAATGAGGGCTGGAGAAAACGGGAAAGAGTGAATGACCCGCACTTAAAAAACAAAAAACAAAAAAACAAAAAACAACAACAACAACAACAAAAAAGAGTCTTCTGGCCAGTTCCTCCAACTCCAGCAAAGGCCGGAGGCCCAGGACAGAGTTGTCAATCCTGGACTCCCCGAGGTCATCTAAGGAGCAGTGGGCAGCAAAGAGTCCCAGTGGCCTCCTCTGGGTAGTCTGGACTCAGGACAGAGCGAACATTCCCGAGGTCGCCCCGCCTAGGGGCGGTGGGCAGGGGCCTGGTTTGGCATCCTCGCCGCGCCACTGCAGCCCTCCCGGCGTGGCCAGCCCGGGAGGGGGCGCGGCCGCCGCGGGCGGAGCAGGGGCGGAGGGAGCCCGCAGCCCGCCCCCGCCCGGGGATCCGGCCGCCGAGCCCGCGGCCAGGGCGGCGCAGACCGGCCCAGCGACTCTCGGGCAGCGCAGGGACGCGCCGCCGCGCCCGCCCCTGGACCCCCCACCCCACCCCCGGGCTCGACGACACGAGGTAATCGTGGGCGCGGGCCGGGGGAGTGCACACTGTCTTGGGCGCGTGGGGCCAAGCGGTAGAAGGCCAGGGTGTTCAGACTTCTCG
Source organism: Rattus norvegicus (assembly GCF_021556685.1). Classification (NCBI taxonomy): domain Eukaryota; kingdom Metazoa; phylum Chordata; class Mammalia; order Rodentia; family Muridae; genus Rattus; species Rattus norvegicus. Next base: position 119,964,637 of record NC_141540.1, read on the forward strand.
GGTGGTTTTGACACGTTGCGGGAGGTCAGGGCACCAAAACCGAAGCACAGCGCTGTGTATACTGGGACTCGGGGAGAGGGCGAGCCTAGGGCCGTCTGCGGCATTTCTGCGCGGGCAACGGAAGGGAAGGGACCCCAGGGCCTCTCGGCGACGCCAGCGCGGGAGCGGGAAGCTGGGGGGTGGGGGAGACGGACGATGGGGACAGGGCACCCTGCCCCCTCCCCAGCTGCATTCCAGGCTGGAGCAGCAGATGAGGTCATCCCGTCCGGTTCCCTTCTGGCCAAGGCAGCCGCTGCCCTCTGTCCGCGCGGGACGGGAGCGAGAGACTCTCCCAAAGTCTCCCTTCCGAGGTCCCCAGAAGTGAGTGTTTCCTGGTTGAAGTCTTTCCTGGACTTCCCATCCCAACTGATTCTGCCCTTCGCCCAACTTTGCAAGACTCACCAAGTTTTGAAGGCCGTTTTCTAGAATGGGAAACTGAGGCTGAGAGAGCACAGCGGTGGAGTGAAGGGCTGTTTAGTTTTAACTCAGGGTGCTGGGGCAGGAAGAAGTCTTAGTCGGTAGTGTCACACAGCTTAATACCACCACTTGGGAAACTGAGGCAGGACGGTCACAATTTCGAGGTCAGCCAGGGCTGTATGTATATCCTACCGGCCGTGAAAGCTCAGAGAAGCCTGAAGTTCAGAGAAGCAGGATCCGGGAAGGTAACTCTGGGTAGCTTGCCTAAGTTTCTCTGTCTTCACCCCCAAAGTGCTGGCCTTTGAGGGGATGCCCCTGGAAGACTTCTAATCCCAAATGTTACAGATTGGGGGAAAATATGAAGCACAGTTTCCACAGGTCAGTGTTGATATCAAAGAGGTTCCCCGTACCTGCCCCACCTGCGCCCCCAGCAGGCTGCCCCGGAGGTAGGGCTCCGCACACCTGCCCGAGGGTGTGTCTGGGTACTCCAAGGAGCGGCGCCTCTGCTCACCCCCCTTCCCCACCATCGGGCCACGTGCCCAGTAAATCTAAGAGTTCTGTGGGGATACTGAGGTCTCACTGTGGCCACCCATGCCCTGGTCACCGACTATGAAGTGCAGAGCCTGGGTCCCATTCCTGCGTGCTAGCTTCCTCATATCTGCTACCTTCATTCAGATGGTTAAGGCAACTCTGCCAGTGTTGGTAGAATGTAAGCTCCAGGGTTCCTGCTATTTTTGTTCTGTAATCTGGATCCCTGCCGCCCCCCCCCCACACTATGTAAGGTGGGAGACATAAGCATTTACAGGTACTATTTCCTGGGCCACCTAAAGGCCAGCAACAGTCTGTGGTTAGTTAGCTCCACGTGGTAGATGGCTGGAAGGAAAGATTCCCCTTCCTCATGAAATGTTGGATTCAAACCCAGCCCTGCCCTGCTCCAGGGTGGGAGAACTGAGTTTCTCCATTCTCTGGCAGAGGCGGCTCCTGCTTTCTCCAAGGGAAAACAGGAGCAGTAGATGAAGTTGAGCCGGGGCGCTCTGCCTCAGTAAGTGGGTGAGGAGGATGCTACCTAGAGGTGCCCAGAGCATTTGGGGGGTGGCTTCATCACAGGGATGGTCAAGGGGTGAGATGGGGACAGGACCTCTCTCCCTGGAAGAACTTCAGACGTTAGAGGATCTGGTGGGAAGGGCACGTGTTCACACGGAGGGGACAGTTGACCCTTCCACGTACCATTTTGCAGAGTGAGCCCTACACAACTCCATAACGCCTTCCTCTGAAGACTAGTTTTTATAGTGCAGGGGAAACCTGGCCAGTGTTTACCTGCCACGGGACCTTGGATGAGTCTGTTGCCTGGCTGGGCTGGCCATGTCAGCCTTCTTTGTAGCCTGAGCCAGCCTTCCAGCCTCAGGGGGGTGTTGGAGACTCATCTGATGACATCATGTCATTGGTCGACCAACAGCAAAGCAGAGTGCTTTATAACTCCAGCAAACATTCCACGAGGACCTCTCGGTACTGGGGGTGCCAGGGAAAAGGATGATTCAGAAGTTGCACCCCCCCAGGTGGGGGAGGAGCTAGGGTTGGAGGAGGATCCAGTGGTAGGACGGAAGAGAATGTAGTCCCAAAACAAAGCAAGCTTTGTCCAGTTCTCCTCTTTGTTTTATCTTGTTAGTTAACCTATTTTGAATTTCAAATAACATTATGGAAGGGCTGCACTGAGAATAGTTCTTATGCTTGGAGGCGGCTCCAGAGCTTTGGAAAATTAAAAACAAAAAAAAAAAAAAAAAAAAAAAAAAAAAAAAACAAGAACCAAAGTTGAAACTCCGGGCTAGATCTTTATCCGCTGAGCAGGTGTGTGGAGGTGACTTGCCCAAGGTCACAGGGTGAGGACTCTGAGTCCCCAGCCTACTCTACCCTCTCAGAAGGTGCCAGGGGGTGGTCCTTTGGCCGGAAGGTTATCTCAGCTAGTGATTAGGCTGGCCACGTGCTGAGTGCTGGGAGGGAGAGAGGCTGGAAAATCCAGGCCTTGCCCCACCCTCACCTTGCTCAGGGAGACAAGACTGGGCCCCAAAAGCTGGTAAGAGCTTGAGTGAGTCAGAGGCACCGAGTTCAAGTCGGGACTAGCTTTTTGATGGGACCTTGAGCAAGCTTGGCCTTCACTAGGTCACAGAAAAATCAGAGTTCAGGGTATAGGATCCCAAATGTTCTCTAACCCCATAAGGAAGGAGAAAGAGAACACAGAGGAACCAGCCAAAAAGGTACAACAGCAGAGGGACCATGAGGGCTCAGAAGGGACATTGATAGGTAGGGAGAAGCTTTCGACACTCACAGGACTTTTTGCCCCCCTAAAACTTGTTCCCCCAACAACAAGACTCCTATATCAACTTGGCCATCAGATAAAGTCCTTTCTTGCAGGCCTTCTCAGAGCCTTGAGTCAGCTTAAGTGTGCAGGAGCCAGCTGGAAAAAGCCACTTCTGACCACAGGGTCCCTTTTCCAGGAAGCACCTCGGAGGCAAAGGCTTCTGTGGAACGTCAGTCGGCTGGCTGTGAGGCAGGCTGTGTACACAGCCGTTCACAAGACCTTGGCAGGGCGCCGCCTTTCTCCTGACCTCCCCAGGTGAATAGATTTGAACCCACAGATCTGAAATTTGCCAGCAAGAGGCACGTTGTACCGGGTCCGGGTTTGCAGGGATGGTGAGCCCAATTCCCCTTCCTCGCTGAGAAGCCCCAGACACTGAGTCACTATAGTTTCTCACTCCTGCCCTGGTGCCTGCCTCCACCGGATCTAGTGTCCGAGTCATCCGACCTGCGCAGGAGAGCCATTGGCACCTCACCCGAGGGTCTTACGTAGAGATTGGTCAATCATTTTTTCTGCTCTGCCGATGCCCGCTGTAGACTCAAAACAGAGTGGAGTCTTTGTGCCTGGTCCATGCAGCGGTACTCAGAGGCTGCCCGTCCACTCTGCCTGTTCTCAAACTCTGACGTGCACTTGTGTGGGCGTGCACGTGTTCAGGTGCTCACGTACAGAAACCAGTGGAGGACATTGGACGCCCCCATTCTGTCACTCTTGCTTAGTCCCTGGAGACGGAGTCGCTTACTGAACCTGAAACTCGTGGTTTTGTTTGGTTGTTTTTTTTTCTAAAGCTAGACTACCTATAATCCCCCTGTCTCCGTCCCTCTCCCTCCAAACACTGGAATTACAGGCACATGCAGCTATGCCCAACTTTTATGTGGCATTGGGGAGCCAAACTCAGGTCCTCAGGCTTGCTCAGTGAGCGTTCCCTCATGCTTCACATCCCCCCCCCCCCAAGCTCTTTTTTGAACTTCCTACACAAGCACCGTGGATCCTCCTTTGTGTGTAAAACCAAGGATCTGTGCGCTGTTGGTCAGCCTCGTTTGTTCTATTGGGTGGCTACTGTTTGGACTCGGATTTCCTCTTCTGCTGACATGTCACAATGCTGTCTTTCTGCCCTTCCAGGTCTCCGCTCCAGGGCAGGGACCACCCTCATTTAAGGCCCATCTCTTATCGCCTTCGAGCAGCCTCACCAGGACCAGGAGCAGGGCCTCTGGGAGAGAGAACCCATAGACTCCCTTGGCCTCAGCACTGGGGACAGTGCCTTAATAGAGTCAAGGGTTTGCCTTCTGCTTGGCCATCTTCATCGAGAGGAAGGGGCTAAAAGGATCCCTGAACCCAGGCTGCCATCTTCCCTGGCCCCAAGGTGGCATGGACTAGCAGTTGTAAGCAACCAAAGCTGATGCCCGGCCCCCAAGGGGGCACAGGAGCCCCCAGCATGAGCCTGGGTAAGCTGTCTCCTGTGGGCTGGGTGCCCAGTTCTCATGGAAAGAGGCGCCTGACAGCAGACATGATCAGTCCCCCGCTCGGGGACTTCCGCCACACCATGCACGTGGGCCGTGGCGGGGACGTCTTCGGTGATACCTCCTTCCTCAGCAACCACGGAGGCCGCTCTGGAAACACCCACCGCTCGCCCCGAAGTTTTCTGGCCAGGAAGCTCCAGCAGGTACGCAGAGTCGGCGTGCCCCCTCGAAGGATGGCTTCCCCGGCTGCAACGTCACCCGCCCCGCCTCCCATCTCTCCCATCATCAAGAATGCCATCTCCCTGCCCCAGCTCAACCAGGCCACCTATGACAGCCTGGTGGTGAGCAAGCTGAGCTTTGATAGCACTCCGGCTAGCTCCACGGATGGCCGCTCCGGTTACGGTGAGGAACTGCGTTCACGGTCTTTTTTTCTTCTGTTGAGATTTTGAGCCCAGAGAGATTCTGCCAAGCCTCCATTTCAGTCTTCCTCCAGAGCTGTTTCATCTCCTAGTGGAAGTCTAGTCCCCAGTCTAGGCTGAGGATGAACGGGATGGGCTTAGGGAGGTGGGGTGTCAGCCTGCTTAGTTAGGTCCTATAACACAGAGGTTGAGATAAATATGGGGTTCGCATCTAACAGGTCTCTGACTCTCTCTGTGGCTCACACAAGCCTCTCCCCCCGACCCCCGTCTCTGAGCTCATAACCTCACAAGCCAGACCTCCCCCTTCCTGGCTCATAACCATTAAGCAACCCCAGTGTCAGAGGTATAACTCTGAGCCCACTCTGGTTTCTAGTTCTCGTTCTTCCGACTGCAGTAAGCGCATGGACCCCCAAGCTCCGATCTTCACCTCCATGGGTCCCCTAGTCTCATTGCTAAGATTCAGTGAAGTCATGAGGCCAGTCTGATCTGCATAGTGAGTTCCAGAACAGCCTGGGGTACTACATTGGGAGACACACACACACACACACACACACACACCCGTCTCAAAATGCAAAACAAAACAAAGAAAACAAAGATAGAGTGAAATCGCACACGCTCTGGGCTGGTTTGTAGCAGATGCTAGGGGCAGGAGCTGTTATTTGGACAAAGGCTTCAGTGACTTGGCAAATTGACCCAGGTGTGAATGCCACCTGGGCCTTGGCAGGACAACTCACCAGGGGACCGTGGGTTACTTCTGCCCCCTCGTGGTCATATTCTGCATTACAGTCTTGCTGCCACTAGGTACTAGGAACTCCATCACCTGTGTCAGGCTTGGGAGTCCCAGAAGCAAGAGTTGTGCTGGTAAACTTTTGGAAGACATGTGCCTGTCCTGAGAGCCTGTGATTTCTCTGTTCTGGCCCTGGCTTCTGGTTCTTTCTGGTATCCACAGATCAACTCAGGTGCTATGAGTTTACCTGCAGCCATCGGTCAGCATCGGAAGCAGGAGCCATGGCCAAGCCCACACCAGGGACTGGGTGTCAAGACTCAAGCTGTATCTATAGTTCCACCCTGACAGACTAGCCTGTGTCTCATGCCAAACTGAACTTCTGTTTTTATTTGCTCTTCTGCAAGTGAGGTTCAGGTTAATTTCACAGAGAGAGCATAGAAGCCTGTGGGGTCCTTACATTAGAAAAGCAGGCAAAATGGAAACCAGCAAGGGGTACAGCTTACCTACTGAGGGCCACACTGTAGGTCAGGGTTGTCCTGACTGTGTGTCCAAGAACAGGCTAGGGACCCCACCCCTGACCTTCTCCCCATTTCTCTGCTAGGCCTGGAGTCTGGGTTCTGCACCATCTCACGCCTTCCACGAGTGGAAAAACACAGCAGCCGTGACCGTGACCATGACCGTGACCCGGACCATTCTCAAGACCGAGAGCAAAGTTCTTCCCCCTCTGAGCCTAACCCTAACCCTGAGCTTCGACGCTCTGACTCTCTCTTGTCCTTCCGTTTTGACCTTGACCTTGGGCCCTCACTCCTCAGTGAGCTGCTAGGAGTCATGAGCCTTTCAGAAGCCCCTGCTGCCAACCCCCCTGCTCCTGCTGCCAACCCTGCCCCTACTGCAAAACCCCCAGCCGATGCAGTAACCACTCTAGACACTGTGACAAGCCTTCCAGCCCCCACGGCAAGCTCCCCATCCAGTGGACGTTTCCCCAATGGGGTAACTGCCGTGTTGGGCCCCGTGGCTGAGGTAAAGGCCAGTCCTGTGGGAGAGGGTCCCCAGGTACCCTCCAAAATGGCCTTTGACAGGCGTGGAGCCAGCTGGGGGGCCATCCGGGCCAGCCGTCACTACACGGAGATGGATGCGCGGCGGGAGCTGGCAGGGGTCCTACCCCAAGTCCATGGCTCCTGGGAGAGTCTGAATGAAGAATGGAGTGCACCTCCGGCCAGCAGCAGGGCTCCTGTGCCCAGCACGGTGCAGGCCAATGCCTTTGAGTTTGCTGACGCTGATGAGGATGACGAGGTCAAGGTGTGAGAGACTGGCCGTGGGCCCAGGTCCTGCCAGCCTAGGGGCTCACACAGAAGGGCTGAGTTAATTTCCTTAACGACTGCGTCTGTCCTCAAGACATGGTCACCTGCCCAACGGGAGTTGCCCCAAACCCTTCCTGCTCTATGCAAGGCAGGCTTGGATGTGGGGAGGGTCCCTGCTGACCTGACCCAGCTCCCTCCATGCCCCTAGGCCCACTAGCCCTTTAGTCATAACATATGCCACCCCCCTGTGGCCTGACAGTATGGCCTTTGTGCCCCAAGATGTTTCCCTGGTGGGTGGGGGTGGGGCAAGGACCACACAGGGCCATTGTCTGAGTGGGACTGCCTGCCCCTGCTCATGGAGAGCTGCCGCAGAAGGCCACCACTGTGTTTTCAATAGCTGGTTCCAGGCTTCTCCTCAGTTCCCTGAGAAAGGTCAGGTGTGACCTCTAAGTAGATTCTATCTTATGTGTACCCCAGAGCTGCCTCCCATGCCTGATTGTAAAAGCCTTTCTGGTAAGATCTGTCTGCCCAAGGAGGCAGGCCTTGGCCCCTGCCGAGGTGTACTTTATCCTCCTGGGAGTTTGGAAAGTTGAGGACCCCCTTCCAGCAACCCCCCTCCAGCTAGGAGAGGGGGGCCAGACGAGGTAATGAGTAACCAGCCTGGAATGTTGGAAGATAAGAGGCCCAGGTGGGACCCTTATCTCCAGTTCCTGGAACACCCCTGCCCCAGGTGCCAGGAACCAGTATCTGCCCCATAATCCCATGGGGCAGCTTGGCAGGTGCTCAGATCACCCGGAGAGAGACAGGTTCCCATGCACAGGGTGGCTCAGGATCACCTCCCGTCCTCTTCTCTTGGCAATGCTATACCCTGTGCCTCAGTTTCCTCCCCTGCACCAAAGACGGGGAGCATTAACACTTATGGAAAGTGCTAACAGTTCTTGCTGTGGAAATAATAAAAATGGATTCTTTTATTTGGCCTTGAACTTGGGGAAGGGGTTAATTAGTTAGGGCAGGAGTTCAGAGTGAACGGTGAGTAAGAGCAGAACCTATAAAGACTGCGGTTCTGGTGGGGGCTTGCTGGAGGGCTGGCTGAAGCTGGTTTGGGGCTAAGGTCTTCTGAGGAGATGCTCACTCGAGCTTGAAGGAGGAGATCTGGAGCCCATCCATGCTTAAGTAGCGCAGGTGGTTGTGGCCCAGCCTGTTGGGGAAGGTCAGCGAGTGTCCATCAGGCAGCGTCACCTTGAAGTCTTTGTCTTGGAAGGTAAGGGTGAGCTGCAAGGGGGAGGAAGCTTGTGAGGAGAGCCTGGGAAGTGTCCTGACAGGTGCCTGGTGGGGCTCCCCAGGCCGGGGCAGGAGGACCACCTTTGGGCTCCCCTTTGACCTCACCTTGACCTCTGACCCTGGACTGAAACAGGAATGGTTTTCTCGTTGCTCTTGTCCCCAGCTGCTACCGTCAAGGGTGTTACAGACAATGGTGGATTCATTGAAGCGAGGGTTAAAATGCAGGTTCAGCGTTTCTTTCCCCTGGCCCAGGTTAATGGTGAAGCTGTAGAGAGTGGTGGGGAGAAGGGCTTAGGACAGGGGGCTTTGGTTGACCACAAGCTGGAAGAGTAAGGGAAGGTGTAACTGAGATCTGTGTTGGGCTGTGCATTGTACTGAGTGTTCTGTTGGGAATAGGTTCTGAGGCTGTTGACAGAGTTACTGGTCTTGACAACTTCAGGAGTCAGAGTTGTCTGTTCCAGGGTCGAGACAGTTGAAGGACTGTCACCAGAGGGGTATGGGCAGGGGTAGGTGGCTCAGCAGGATCACTAGAGGAGCCTGGGTTGGACGTTCAGAGCCCTTGAAAGTGGAACGTTCTGGGTGTGGGATTCTATCATGGGTAGAGGTGCTAAGACCAAATCTGTGTGTTTCTGCAAATGAGGGACCTGGGTAGGAAAGGACTGTTTCTCTTAGGTCTTCCTCTGGGTGCCTGCCTGCCTCCTTCCTAACCAACAATGGCCAGAGGTTCGTTTTAAGAGATACTGCTGTACACTTACCAAGCCTGGTACTAAATAGCAGGGGTGGGGTGTGGCGAGTGGCGCAGTGCTCAGAGGAAACAAGTGAGACCTTTGCTGCCCCCTGGTGGCTGCCTCTGGTTAGAGTCACGGGACCCGGTTTAGAGGGCGGTGTGTGGGAGGATGTATAACAATACAACTTAAGTAGGGACTCAGAGCGCCATCCCTCTCCAATTGAGAGAAGGAACAGAGAGCACAGTTTCAATTCTGACATTCTGAAGGTTCCCAACCCAAAGCTTAGATGCAAAGTCTGTTCCTAACTAGAGCCACCCAGGGGTGTGGTAAGGAGCATTCAAAAAAGAATCGCTCCTTCCTGAGTCTTTGAGGGTCCCAGTCCTCAGCCATCCCCACACCTTACTCACCTGTTAACATCATTGTGGATCTTGCCTTTAATCTTCAGGGACATCCCTGATTTCATGTTCAGGTTTGTGACCTCGAATTTCTCCTAGAGAAAACTTTTGTTAGATCCACAAGGAACCATGAGAGGGATCCGTCGGCCTGCTTCCACCTCACCATCCTGGATGACTCCGTCCCCTCTCTGCCCTCACAGAGACCACAGCGTTCTGACTCAGGCTTCCCAGAGCCCTCTTACCCGCTGTTGGCTCTCCTCCACCCCACAACCCAAAAGGAGACTGACTAGGACTGGAGGTTCACAGAGCGAACAGCCTGACCTTTGCTGATGTTGTAGTTTCCCATTGTTCAAGAAGCACAGTGCCCTCGGCAGACCCAAGCCATCTGAATGATGCAAAAATGACCAGGTTGGGCTGGGTGTGGTGGTATCTGCCTTTAATCCCAGCACTTGGGAGGCTGTGAGCTTGAGGTCAACCTAATCTACCTTCGCAAGTTCTAGGCCAGTCAGAGCTACATCGTGAAACCCTCTCTCAACAAATAAACAAACAACAATGCAATGCAGTGAGGTATATTTGCGATCCAAGTATGAGGAGGTAGAGTCAGGAGGATCTGGGACTCCCCGGCCAGGCAGTCTAGCCTAATTGGCTAATTTTAAGCTCTAGGCTGCGGAGAGACCTTGTCTCAAAGGAAGTGAACAGCATTTCCTGGGGGGTGACAGCTAAGGTTGTGCGTGCACCCCCTCCACACCCACATGCAGCCCTCCACATGCACTGAAAAGGGGAGAACACGCAGAATACATGATGTGCAAGCATACAATTGTCAAACGCCAAAATCAGTTAACCTATCAGGGCTGGGATGTAGCTAAGTGGTAGAGAATTTGCCTAACAGGCATAAGTCCCAGATTTCCAAACCCAGCCCTTGAAAAGAAAAAAAGACTAAAGCATTTGCAGAGTGTCCATTTTGCAGCAGATGCTGAGGGAGACGCCCGCCCTGCCCCGCCCAACCCCCAGACCAATAGCAGCCGTTTTCCGGCAGGTTGCTGGAAGTTCAGCATCCAGTTTGGGAGACCCAAGACCAGGCTGGGCCTAACCCACATGGCAGAATGAGGGTAGCCGCCCTGCCTGTTCTATCTAGCTGTCCCTCTGCTCCTGCTTCCAAACGGAATCGGCAGTTCTCCAGTTGGTTTCCTGGCAGCTGACTCCTCCTCTTCCATCGTTGATGGTTAAAAGGGAAAGGCTGAGTTTTCTAAGCCACCACTTTGAAATGTCCATCTTCTATACTGGTGACCCGAGAGTGACAGTTGAGCTGAGTGGCTCTTACAAGCAGCATTTCTGTACTGTGGGGTTCTGCTTATTGACATGGTTTCTCTGTCTAGATTCTTTTACTATAATTTTTTTTATGTATATGAATGTTTTGCCTGCATGGATGACTGTGCACCATAGGCAGGCCTGGTGCCTTTGAAAGCCAGCAGAGGACATTGGCTGTCCCTGGAACTGGAGTATCATATGGTTGTGAGCTACCATGAGATTCGAACCTGGGTCCTCCAGAAGAGCACCCAGTGCCCTTAACTGCTGAGCCCCTTGACTTGTTATACTCTGTTGACAACCATCACCAAAGATTCCTGTGTCAGCTCCCCTGTATGTGTGTGGGGGGAGAGGGTGGTGCAAACTGGGGGTGAGGCCAAGGGTTGTCTATCCTTTCTTACTACAAAGAAGGATGGAGGATGACTGATTCATGTGCAAGGGGATCTTTAGACCTTGCCCAAATACCCTCTCTTACTACATGTAGCCCAGGCTGGCTTTGAACTGATGATCTTCTTACATTCTTACAGTGACTTCCTAAGTGCTTTGATTATAGGCATGAGTCATGGTGTTAATCCAGACTCATGGGAGGCAGAGGCAGGGGGATCTCTGTGGTGAGAATTTTGAAGGCTTTGGTTTCTTTAAGAGAGAGAGAGAGAGAGAGAGAGAGAGAGAGAGAGAGAGAGAGAGAGAGAGAGATTTTAAGAATATGTTTTCATTTTAATCCCAGGCTTGGGATATGGGGCTGCCTCAGAGTGTCTACGGCAGCTGACTGTGATTTGGTTTGTGCTCTAGCAGAGGCATGGTTTTACCAGCTGCAGATAGTTTCTGCAGTTGTATGACATGGAATGCTGGGGACTTTTCAGAGGGTACATAAACGCTAGGGCCCCGAGAGGTGGAGGGCTGTTTTGGGTTGTCATTGGCCACCTATTGTTAAGTATTTGTGGGCAAAGAAGAAATAACAACAAGAAGTTAAATGGCGAAGATCAAACTTGCCCCAAAGGAACCTTATGCCCCTAATCAAGAGAATGTAGTTTAATGATAACATTGCCCCAGTTTCAACCCCCCACTTTCCTTCCCCCTCTATCCTTTCTTCTCTCTTACCTAGCTAGTATTAGGGCGTTGAAAGGGTGGAAGAAAAAGGGTAGGGAAGGGTGGAAGAAAGAACCCACAAAGTAGCCAACAATAGCTACAGATCTCTGTGAGTTCAAGGCCAGCCTGGTCTACAGAAGAAGTTATAGGACAGCCAGAGCTGTTACACAGAGAAAACCTGTCTAGAAAATAAGTAAAATAAAATAAAGGAAACATTCACTCTGGGAGGGGGAACTCTGACAGCAAAGTCATTTCAGTAGCAAGCACTTTAGAACAGGGTCCTGCACCTCTCCCTAGGGAATGGGGTGGGCAGGTGTCTCTTTGGGGAATCCTGTGTGCCTTGAGATAGCTCACAGTTTCCTTAGCCTCTGCTCTTCCTAGATGGTCACAATGAAAGCATGTTCACTGTGTTCTTGGGGCCGAGAGATCTGGAGTTGGGAAGTGAAACAGCCTCCTGTAGGAACTACTCTGGGTTTAGCCAAGTGAACACTCTGCTCTCTTCAGGCTCTTGGGAGCAGAGCTATCCCAAGGGACATGAGTTGATCCAGAAAGGACAGTTCATGGTTCCTCCCAGAGGAGCTAAGGAGCAGAGGCGTGAAATGGTGACACTCACACATTCTCACTGCGTGTGCACCCATGCCAGTACCCCGGAAACCACGCCATCCACCCTACCCTGGCTTCCTGGGATGGGTGGAATGAGCAACGGACACCTCATCTTTACATCTCTGACTTCCTGGCTAGAGCAGAAGAACTGAGAGCCCTTGAGACTGAGGGTGGAAGCTACCACAAGGGTACAAGGAAGGCCAGGGTTGGGGGCACATTAGTATAAATAGGGACGCTGGGACTTGAGAGCATGTGCAGACCCAGAACCGTGTCCCAACTCAACAAAGCCTAAAACCAGAGAGCTAGAAGGCAAAATCAGGTGGGAGATGGGTAGTTCATAGGTGGTGGGGATGGTAAGGGTGGGTAGGACCAAGTCCCAGCACTACCTCTAGCTGGTCATGTGACTTGGGGCCAGCCTTACCCCACTGAGTGGGTTCCCCACTCGTGCCGTGAAGTGGTTATATGGAAGGAGAAAGAAAAAAAAAGCAAAAGAGTTGAGATGGCCAAAGTAGAGAAAACCGAGGGAGTGTCTGAGGCACCACGGGGCTTCCTGAGAGGCAGAGGCAAGGATAGCAATCTCTCTTCCAGTGACAACACCCAGTCATATAGACATCCTGCACACTGCCTATCTGCGCGCGCGCGCGCACACACACACACACACACACACACACACACACACACACAATTTCAAAGAGGGCACATGAGCACACCCCCAAAACGAAGGCTAGCTGCAGATGGGGCAAAACCTGTAGTTACAAAGCTTCCAGAGAAGGTGCCTACAGGTCCCAAGCACCCACAGGAAACTGGAATAGATAATAAACTGCCTCCTAGATCCTTCAGGGAGTGCCAGGCCCTGCCCACCCTGGATTCCAGACTTGGCCAGGACCATGAGAAAAATCACTATGGTGGTGAGCCCCCTATTTTGAAGTGGTTTGTTCCAACAGTGCTAGGAGATGAACCTATCATTTAAACCCCAGGGGGAGCCATGTGGTCCTATCCTACACACATCAGGGGAGACCAGTTTCCAGAGAGAGGGACGTCAACTTGTCCAAAGTCTACCAGAAGCTTCAGAGGAGCCAGATTGAAACACAGGCTCTCGAGAGTGTGCAATATGTAAATAGCCTCCTATGATTTCATCTTGAGCCTCAGTTTCCCTCCCTCCATCCTTCCCTCCCTTCCTTGTCCTTCCTTTCTCCCTTTCCTTCTCCCTCTCCCCCCCCCCCTCTTTCTTTCTTTTGACAGGATGTCAGTCTATAGCAGGAACTCATTATGTACACCAGGCTGGCCTCAAACTCAGAGATCCCCCCGCCTCTGGGCCTTGAATACTGGGCTTTGTGTATTGCACCATCACATCCAGTCTATGCAGTGCTGGAGACCGAACCCAGGGCTTCATGCATGCTGGACAAGCACTTTACCCACTGAGCAAGACTCCGTGCAGTTCCTTTGAAAATATGCTATTTTCTGGTGCTGGAGATCCAATCCAGGCAGGGCCTTGCACCTGCTGAATCCTTGCCCATGCTCTAGCCCCTGAACTTCAACTTCTCATCTTTACGAGACTCAATAGAGGTTGGCAGTCATAATTAACATGACTATTGCTGTCCTTGCAGAGGGAGAGACAAGTCCTGGCCCTGAACCTGGTGGTAACAGACAGACAGACAACTCCGGTACTAAGGTGTTGAGATTATCCACCAGCTTTCGTTTTTTAGTTTTGGAGACAGGGTCTCTCTACATAGCCCTGGCTATCCTGGAACTCTCTGTAGACCAGGCTGTCCTTGAACTCACAGAGATCCGCCTGCCTCTGCCTCTCTAGTGCTGGGATTAAAGGTGTGTGTGTGTCACCAGCTTGGCAACCCAGCTTTCTTTTTGATTCTCCTGGAGAAACTGAGACAAAGAGAAGGGTGGCAATAATGGACCCCCAAGACACCCCCACCCCACACACTCAAGCAGACAAGTGAACCGAGGGAAGTGGGCCCAGAGGACCAGCATCCTCACCGACATGGTGACGGCTCCTGGACACAGCTCTCCCAGTTGCTCCTAGAGGCTTGAGCTCAAGGTACCCCCTCTCGGTCAGGCTTATAATCCCAGGATATTACACATTAACTACCCCAAGGCCCTAAATAGGGACTTTGGACCTTTATCTCCTAATATCCCCTGGCCTGCATGTGTAAGCACTCCACAAACAGGAAGACGGCGCCTCGCTCGCTCTGCCTCCCCATTCCGAGCGTCCCTCTGGTCCTTCTGGCAATTCCTACCAGCCTCCATGGTCAGTACTCCACAAAGCCCAAGGGAGGAGGCCCTAGGCCACCCCCACACAAACCACAGACACCCCGATCTTGGCAGGCTATCCAACCTCCTTTCTGAGCCCAGCTCCTACAACCACAAAAAGACAGGCTGGCTGTGTAAAAAAAAAATGTCCAGGCTTCTAATTTTCAGTGCGTCATGAGTCATTCAAAGGCTTTTTCCCTTCTCTCATCCGTGCCTTCTCTGATTATACACATAATTTGTTTCTTTTTCCTTCTTCTTGTGAAACAGAGTCTAACCATTTAGCCCAGGTTAGCCCCTCTGTCCTCCTGCTTCTGCCCCAAGTGCTGGGATTACAGGCAGGAAATACCATATCTGGATGCACACATTTTGTTTCAAACGTGATGCATGGCAGACTCAAAGAAACACCTAGGGCCAGTGAGATGGCTTAGCGGATAAATGTGCTTGCTGCCAAGCCTAACCACCCAGGGTTTGATTCCCGGAGCTCACATGATAGAAGGAAAGAATCAATTCTTGCAAATTGTCCCATTTTGACCTCCACACATGTACCGGGGCACACACATGCACACACGAATATGTATAATTTAAGTGCTTAAAAATGGGCAGAAGGAAGATGCCAAAAGTAGACTCTTCTGTGAGGGCTGGGTGGTTCAGTGGTGTGGATGCACACCCTGTGGCTTCTATCCCTGGCACCACGCACAAAACAGTGGGTTCTGCTGGGACAGAGACCAAATGTGCAGAAGGGAACCCAAGGGCTTGGGGATGCTGGGGGTTTATGTGCTTTGCCCTTAGTTTTTGTGAATTGTGTGGTGGTTGGGCTCCACATACACAATTAGATACCGTCAATAAGAAATCCTACGTACATACTTCCTCTGCTGGAAGGGAGCCTGCGCTCTGTCTGTCCTTCCAGCAGGTTTGTGTCCCAGACATGTCTATACAGTTGTCTATCCTCCGCCATTTGGGAACACTGAGGCTCACAGATCTGCCTTTCAGAACCCGGTGTCGCTGGCTGTGAAAGACTCCACTCTCCAAGGCTTAGTATATGGAACCCATGTCCTGCCTCTGATCGCCTCCTTTCATTGTAATTTGCCCCCACTAAAAACGCTACTCCATCAGCACCCCCAACAACCTCCCCAGTACACATTCCCAGAGACAGAACTTTGCCATCGCTCTGGACCGGCAACCCATAGAGCCTTCCGTCCAAGCTGGCAGTGACTGTGCTGGGCTGGGCACTGGGAGACCAGCCCTGCTGAGCCCCATGTAGTGCCAGGAGCTGATGGGTGGCTCACTGCCCAGTGCTCCCATCAGATGCCACCTTCAGTGCCAGGCCAGGAGGGGAGTGGTTGATTTCCTTGTTTTACCCACAAGGAAATGAATTGCTTCTCGGCCTTTCTCCCAGAAGCCAAAGGAGATAAGACATTGGAAAGTGCAATAGAAAGGGGACCTGGTGCTTCTCCGATGACAGCTTAACTCACTCACCACAGAAGTTGTGGAGAGGGGCTGGGGTAGTAGCTCAGTGGTAGAGCACTTGCCTAGGAAGCGCAAGGCCCTGGGTTCGGTCCCCAGCTCCGAAAAAAAAAAAAAAAAGAACCAAAAAAAAAGAAGTTGTGGAGAACAGATATAAAAAGAACAGAAAGTTCATGTTTCTGAAGAGAATCTTTGCAGCCAAAGGGACAGGGCAAGACATAAGGCTGTGTGCCTTTTTGGCTATATGTTATTGTTTGCTTGTTTTTAATACAGGGTGGCCTAGAATTCACTAGTTACCTCAGGCTAGCCTGAGATATCCTCCTGCCTCAGAGTCCCAGGTGCTGGGATTATAATTGTATAAACAAGCCAAGGTTGCATGTAGATCAATTGTGCTCGAGTGGTGTGTGTGTGTGTGTGTGTGCATATGTGGTCCATGCATGCATGCATGGGGAGCACACATCCACACACATGGATTTGGAAGCCAGAGAAGCACATCAGGCCGTTCCTCCACTGCTCCCTGTCTTATGCCTTGAAACAGATCTCACAGAGCCACAAGCTCTTCCTTTTGGCCAAGCTGGCTGACCAGCAAGCTCACAGCATCCTCCTGTCTCCACCCTCCAATGATGGGAGGAGGCGTGCACAGTTATGTGGGTGCTGGGGATTTGAACTCAGATCCTCATGTTCCAGAGCAAGTGCTCTTATACATTGAGCCATCTTTCCCAGAGGACTCCACCCTCTACACACACACTTTCGTAAGACCAGCTGCACTCACATCACTGGCCCTGTGCTTTGCTCCTAACTGAAAGAGTTACAATACACTAGTGATAGGCTGTCATGGCCAAGGTTAGGACTGGGGTCTGAACGTTCGCCCCCAAACTCATGGTGGATTCATCGTCCTCAGCTGGGCACAGTGGTGCAGGCCTACTACTCTAAGGCTTGAGGGGGATCAAGAGTTCAAAGTTATCTTTGGCTATGTGGTAGATGGAGGCCAGTCTGGGCTACTGAAGACTTAATCTCAGGGGAGAAAATGCCATTGGGTCAAAATACAAGGCTGGATCTTGAAGAGACGGTTAGGACACCTAGTCACCTGGTAGATTAATGCCAGAATGGGCTCCTAATAAAAGTGTGGGTTGGGCTCAACTTCCTCCTTGCCTGCCATATGTTCTCTCTTGTTCCTGGCTATGCCATGACACAGCGTAAGAACCCCAGCCTGGTGCAGTGGCACCGTGGAATTCTCATGGACTCTGTGTCCCAGCCTTCGGGACACAGAGAGTGAACATCTCTTGTCAAGCTTTGGTCTGTGGTATTCTGATACAGCAGCAGAAAAGCAGACTGAGACAAGAATATTACCAAGGGACGGTTCTCCCTGTCCTTATTCGGACACAAGCAGCACAGCCCCGTGGTGACGATCCTAATGAGAAGGCCTGTGTGCCAAAGAACTGGTCTCAATCTACACACAGCCTCACGCCACACGGGTGCTCTTGCCCTTGGGTCTGAGCCCACTTCAACCAGGAATGGTTAAATGACATCTCACAAGTGACATCAATGAAGGGCTCAATGACATCTCCTTGCAGCCTGGTAAGGGACTTGAGACTGAGGCGTGACAGACTTATCGCCCCTTCTAGGATTCTTACAGAAACTGTGAGAAATACACGTTTTTTGAGCCAGGGTGTCTTTACCTAGCTCTGACTGTCCTGGAACTCAATATCTAGGGCTGGCCTCAAACTCACAGAGATCTGCTTGTCTCAGCCCTCAAATGCTAAAATTAAAGGCATGTGCCACAACACCTAGCAAGAAAGCTTTTTTTTTTTTTTTAAGATTTATTCTATGTATGTGAGTACACTGTAGCTATTCAGACACACCAGAAGAGGCATCGGATCCCATTACAGATGGTGTGAGCCACCATGTGGTTGCTGGGATTTGAACTCAGGACCTCTGGAAGAGCAGTCAGTGCTCTTAACCACTGAGCCATCTCTCCAGCCCGCAAGAAATCTTTTATCTTAAATCTCTACATTTGGGTAGACTCATTCCCCGAGAACAGATACATGCTCTGTCTCTCCCCGTCTAGAGCTCAGGGAGAGCGATGCTCAGGAGGCAGAAGGAGCCTCTGCCTGGGGTTGCTCTTGCACAGCTGTGCTCTGAGTGGGTTTGATTTTGAGAGGCATCATGGGTTTCTTCTTCCACAAGTAGGCATGAAGGTGTCAGTGCCTATGCGTATGTATGTTTGCATGCGTGTGGGCACACATATATGTGGTGTAAGGGGTGTGTGTACGTGTAGAGGCTCGAGGCTGACCTGAGACATCTTCCTGGATCACTCTCCACCTCACAGGCAGCCCACCGGCTTACTGGGCTTTCTGTGGGTTCTAGGATCCGGACTCCAGCCTTCATGCTTGTATAGCAAATGTTCCATCAGCTAAGCCATCCCCTCCCCAGCTCCTGTTTTTGAAATGGGGTCTTGCTATATAGCCTAGGCTGGCCTGGGACTCTTCATCCTCCTGCCTCAGGCTCCTGAGTGCTGGGGTGGGGTGGGGTAAATGAACCCTTGTACACCCATCTGTGGAGGTACTTCTGTGCCCAGGGCACAGTGGCTAGTGAATGAGACAGAACAGAATCGGGTCTGAGTGCCTCTAAAATAGCTCTGGCTGAGCTGCTCTCATGAACTGGCCATGGAGACCCAGGCTGAGCTCCCTCGGACCGCATGGAAGCTCACAACAACATCTGTCACTCCACTTCCAGAGGACCCAATGCCCTCTTCCGGCTTCTGCAGGCACCAGGCACACATGCAGGCAGCCATATACATACAATCAAATCATTTTTTTAGATTTATTTTATGTGAGTACACTGTGGCTGTCTTCAGACACACCAGAAAAAGGCATCAGATCCCATTACAGATGGTTGTGAGCCACCATGCGGTTGCTGGGATTTGAACTCAGGACCTCTGGAAGAGCAGGCAGTGTTCTTAACCGCTGAGCCATCTCTCCAGGCCTCATCAAATCATTTTTTTAATTAACTAATTTGAACCATTTTGGGGTTAGAGGCCCAGGGTATCCTGTCTGCTGAGCCTAATGGGCCACTCCATCTTCCCTTTCCAGTACCTTTTTCCCACCAGACACCGGCTGTTGGGGGACTTTGGTCCTGAGCCACCAGAGATTCGCTGCCTATCTCTTCTCCTTTCCTCTCCTCCCAGAAAAACAAACAGATCCACACCTTCATGATACCAGGCTGATCCCTCCCAGCCCCACTGAACAGTAGCATCTTTTAGAGGGACAGGACAGAGAGGAAGAGGAAGCAGGTGGGGGTGGGGAAACAGGAGGCGGTGGGCATCAGGAGGGCAAATGTCAAGTCCCAGCTCTGTCACCTGCAAACTGAGTGACTGGGGAAGGACATGTAGACTCCCAGCTTCTTCATCTGCGAAATGGAACTCGAAGCACCTTGAGGGACTGACTGTGGTGGCTCATTGCTGCAACCAGAACATTCGGGAGGTTCACCATGAGTTCTAGACCAACCTCCATTACAGAGTGAATCCCACACCAACCTGAGTTACACGGCAAGACTGTGTGCTGTTTGTTTGTTTGTTTGTTTGTTTGTTTGTTTGTTATTTTCTTGAGACAGGGTTTCTCTGTGCAGCCCTGGCTATCCTGGAACTTGCTGTGGAGACCAGGCTGGCCTTGAACTCACAGAGATCTACCTGCCTCTGCCTCCTGAGTGCTGGGATTGAAAGTATGTAACACTATGCCCTTCTTTTTTTTTTTTAAGATTTATCTATTTATTTATTTACTTATTTATTTACTATCTGTAAGTACACTGTAGCTGTCTTCAGAGACACCAGAAGAGGGCGTCAGATCTCATTACAGATGGTTGTGAGCCACCATGTGGTTGCTGGGATTTGAACTCAGGACCTCTGGTAGGGCAGTCAGTGCTCCTAACCACTGAGCCATCTCTCCAGCCCTGTTTTTTTTTAGAGATTTATTTATTTATTTTAGGCATATGAGTACCCTGTCACTGTCTTCAGACACACATGAGAAGAGGGCATCTGATCCCATTACAGATGGTTGTGAGCCACCATGTGGTTGCTGGGAATTGAGCTCAGGACCTCTGAAAGAGCAGTCAGTGCTCTTAACCACTGAGCCATTATGCCAGCTAGCTAAATTCAGATTATAAGGACATATTAGTTACTTTTGGGGATGCTGTGTCCAAAATACCTTCAAGAAGAGCTTAATGGAGTGTGATGGTTAAGATTGACTGCAGCTTGACAGGATCTAAAACATTGGTTCTCAATCTGTGGGGTCGCGACCCCTTTGAGGGTCACATATCAGATATCCTGTATATCAGATATTCACATTATGATTCACAACAGGAGCAAAATTGCAGTTATGAAATAAGTTTATGGTTTGTGGCAGAAGTGTCACCACAACATAAGAATCTGTATCAACAGGTTGTGAACCACTGGTCTAGAACCATCCAGGAGACACGTGAGGCACACCTACTTTGACTAGGTAGGTTAATGGAAAAGGAAAACTCACCCTAAAATTGGCCAACACCATCCCCTGGGCTTGGGCTCTGGGCTGCATAGGAAGGAGAATTGTACTGGCTGGTTTGCATGTCAACTTGACACAAGCTGGAGTTATCACTGAGAGGAGCCTCCCTTGAGGAAATGCCTCCATGGGACCCAGCTGTAAGGCATTTTCTCAATTAGTGATCAAGGGGGGAGGACCCAGTCCCTTGTGGGTGTTGCCATCCCTGGGCTGGTGGTCTTGGTTTCTATAAGAGAGCAAGCTGAGCAAGCCAGGGGAAGGCAAGCCAGTAAGAGACATCCCTCCGTGGCCTCTGCATCAGCTCCTGCTCCCTGACCAGCTTGAGTTCCCATCCTGACTTTCTTCGGTGATGAACAGCAATGTGGAAGTGTGAGCTGAAGGAACCCTTTCCTCCCAGGCTTGCTCCTTGTTCATGATGTTTGTGCAGGAATAGAAACCCTGACTAAGAATTGAGCTGAGCACCAGAATTTGTATCTCTCTGCTTCCTGACTGCAGATGCAGTGTGACCAGCTGTGTGAGTGCTTGTCACCAGACCTTCCCCACCGTAATAGACTGTAGCCTTGACCTGTTAGCCTAAATATACCCTTCCTCGCTCAAATTGTTTTTCTCCGTATATTTTTTAAAAAGATGTTATTTATTTTATGTATGTTAGCACACTGTCCCTGTCCTTAGACATGCCAGAAGAGGGCATCAGACTCCATTACAGGTGGTTAGGAGTCACCATATGGTTGCTAGGAATTGAACTCAGGATCTCCAGAAGAGCAGTCAGTGCTGAGCCATCTCTCCGGCCCCTTTTCAGGGTATTTTATCACAGCAACGAGATAAGTAACCAATGTAAGGAGAGAATGTTGGTTTGAGCTCACAGTTTCAGAGGGTCCAGCTCATGGTTGTCTGATTCCTTGAACTTGGGTAAAACATCACTGCATGAGGCAGGGCATGTGGTGGGGGAAGCCACCCTCTACAGACCAGAAGAAAATAAAATCAGAATACAGGAAGGGGCCTGGACTAGCTCTTGTCCCCCAGGCCATACTCCTGGTGGCCCACTTTCTCTAAGCAGGATCAACCCTTCCTTTCTCCAATAATGTTATTAAACCACGAATCTACCAGGACACTAGTCCAGGACAGAGTCCAGGATATAAGCCCCCTGTATGCTCTACATGGGCACACCCAGAATTACACTTCACTCGTCCCTCTACACAGTTCCCAATCCAATTAAGTAAACGGCCAAGATTGAGTGTCACAAGGCTCGGCTTGGTGGTGCACACCTTTTTTTTTTTTTTTTTTTTTTTTTTTGGTTCTTTTTTTCGGAGCTGGGGACCGAACCCAGGGCCTTGCGCTTCCTAGGTAAGCGCTCTACCACTGAGCTAAATCCCCAGCCCCGGTGGTGCACACCTTTAATCCCAGCATCTGGGAGACACAGAGGCGGGGAGATCTTTTTGACTTCAAGAGTAGCCTTGTCTACAGAGTGAGTTCGGGGACAGCCAGGGTTACACAGTGAAAGCCTGTCTCAAAACAAACAAACAAGATTAGTCATCACAGTCAAGTGTGGCAATACATCTGGAATTCCAGCACTCAGGATGTGCAGGGAGGGGGCTTGTCACGAGTTCGAGGCCAAGCTTAACTTCATACTTAGACTCTGCCTCAGAGAATAAATGTCAAGCTAGGGGTTATAGCTTAATTGTTTGGGGTGCTTGCTAGTATGTACGAATCCCAGGTTCCCTTCTCCAGCACTACACAGACTCCACACGGTGGCACACTCCTGCAGCCCCAGCCCTCGGGAGACAATAGGGGAACCAGAAGTTTGAGTACTGTTTAAGGCAGACCTAGACTCTCTGAGACCTTGTCTGAAAAAGATAAAAATGAACTCCCCCTTCTTTGGTGTGGGGGATGCCTCACTAGGTTCCCCTGAGAGAAGGCCATGGGTCTAGCAAGGCAATGAGCGTGAATCTATCACGAACTGTAAAACAAGCACCCAGCAACGTTCCGCCCAACTCAGGAGGATGGGTTTCCTTAGAGAGGCAGTTGGGGATTTAGCTCAGTGGTAGAGCGCTTGCCTAGCAAGCGCAAGGCCCTGGGTTCAGTCCCCAGCTCCCCAGCTCCGAAAAAGAGAGAGAGAGAGAGAGAGAGAGAGAGAGAGAGAGGCGGTGCCTGACCTCTGACCTCATGGGCTCAGCATGGGGAAGGAGAAAGATGCCAGAGGCTGACATTGTGACAGCCAACACACCTGCCCAATACCAATGGCTCAGGCCAGCACAGGTTCCTTTAGCAGCACTAGGGCTTAGGTCCCGGATGTGCCGGTCAACATGCATGTATACGCCCATCGCTTTCACAGGAACATGAACCTCAGGATGGAGGAAGCCTTCCACCGCTATGTGACCTTCGGCAAATCACCCAGTCTCTCTGGGCCTCATTTTGCTCGTGGGGAACAGTAATATTTGTCTTTAATAACCTGGTAAGCCAGCCAGCTCTCTGTCATGGGTCTCTGCTGTGGTGTGAGTGAGTTCCTAGGCAGCTCCTATGTAGGCAACTGACTCTATGGATGCTGGGGTTAGCAGGCAGTGAGGCTGGCTTGGAAGTGTGGCCTCACAGGGTGGTGTCTGTGGCTTTATAAGAAGAAGGTGGGGTGGACTGGAGAGATGGCTCAGTGGTTAAGAGCACTGACTGTTCTTGCAGAGGTCCTGAGTTCAAATCCCAGCAACCACATAGTGACACAACCATCTGTGATGCCCTCTTCTGGTGTGTCTGAAGACAGCTATGAGGGGGGAAGAGAGAGAGAGAGAGAGAGAGAGAGAGAGAGAGAGAGAGAGAGAGAGAGAGAGAGAGAGAGAAGGGGCTGGGTATTTGGTGGCACACACCTTTAATTTAATTTTAGTACTGGGGAGGTGGAGGCTGGCAGAGTTCAAGGCCAGCCTGGTCTACAGAGTGAGTTCCAGGACAGCCAGGGCTATGCAGAGAAACCATGTCACAAAAAAAACCAAAAACAAACAAACAAACAAACAAAAAAAACAAAGAAGAGGGAGAGAGGAGAAGGAGGGGGGAGGGGGAGGAGGAAAAGGGACATGACCTCAATGTTTCTCCATCCGACCACATTAATGTGTGGCACAGAGGACTTAGCTGGATGTGGCGACATACCAAATTCCTGACAAAACCAGCTGAAGGAAGAAAGACTTGTGGTTCAAGGCTGGCATGGCAACTGGTCACATGGACCCACAAGTACGAAGTAGAGGGTGCTGGTGCTCAGCCCACTTTCTGCTTTGGATTCGGTCTGCAACCCCTGCCTGTGGGGTGGTGGTGCCCATCTTTAATTAACCCCTGTAGAAACCCCCTCAGGATCAGAGATCTGTTCCTGTCAGATTCTAGATGCATGATACCCACCGCATTCTGTCCTCTAAGTCTCCAGAACCATGAACTAAATAAACCTCTATTCTTTATAAAGCACCCAGTCTCCGGTGTCTTGCTGTAGTACTGGGACAGACTCAGACAAACACCCCCAGAGGCTTGCCTCACAGGATTGGCTTTCCTTGGCCTCATTTCCACGCTCTGCAGTCTTTCCAGTCCTCGCTGCTGGCCACTCTCCCCCACCCTAGAACCTGTAGGGCTCTGGCTCATCCTGCCTTACTGGAATCAGGGCTGGCCTGGAGGGAGAGAGAAACCGTGAAGTTGAAGGAAGAGTACAGGACCCCAACCACATACTGTCCCCTTCTCCAGCCCCGCCCACACTCCTCCAACCACCCTTGGCCTCCTCGTAGACTGTGAATGACAGCAACACATCCTATGCTTCAAGCCTTCCAGGGGCTGCCTCTTGTATTCAGGACAAAATCCACCATTGCCTGTGGCTAACAAAGGACGTGCCATCAGGTCTGTTTTCCTTGTAGCCTCATGTCACTCCCAGATCCTGGGCCACTTCCTCATCTCCTGAGCTCAGGCTCTCCTCTGTCCATGCTGATCCCTCCATCTGGAAGGTCTCCTAGGCCGGATGGAGTTCCTCACTGGGCAGAGCCAGATTCAAAGGTAGGCAGGGTGTGGAGGCCGAGACACTGTGAGTTTGCAGCCTGTGTGAGCTACATGGAGAGACTTTGTCTAAAAACAAACAAACAAAAACAAAGAGAAGGGCTGGGAAGATGGCTTAGTGAATAAAGGATTTGCAAAAGAACAAGGCCTTAAGTTTGATCCCAGCGCGAACAGTACATGACGTCTGTGCTTTGAATCCCAGCACAGAGAGGCAGAGACGGGGAGGTCTCTGGGCAAGTCCCAAGTCCCAGTGAAGAGACCCTGTCTCAAAACAAGGAAGTCAAGGTGTGGCACAGCTTTAATCTCAGCACTCAGGCAACAGAAGCAAGTGGATCTCTGTGAGTTCCAGGTAAGCCTGGGCTACACAGCAAATTCTGGGCCAGCTACATAGTGAGACCTTGTCTCAAACAAAACTAAATAAACCAACAAACAAAAAATCCAACATGGATAGCTCCTGAGATTAGCCTCCGGCCTTCACACACAGTGCACATGTGACTTCATGTAGGAAGCTACTTGTGTGCAAGCGCACACACCCCCAGAGAGAGAGAGAGAGAGAGAGAGAGAGAGAGAGAGAGAGAGAGAGAGAGAGGAGGGAAGAAGGAAGACTGTAGGCTGTAAGGTAGGAGTAGCTCTCCTCTGGGATTGGAGCCTTAACCCTGAGCCCGACTACTCCTCTCAGGCCCAGGACACCCAATCCTCCTGTGCACAATGGAGTCCTCTATTCCTTGGTGCCCCATCCCAGCTGAGAGAGAAAGCGGATATGTGGGGGCATCAGAGATAGATCTAGATTACAGCCTGACCCACATGCCCACCCCAGCCCTTGGCAAACTCTGGAGCAGCAAGGTGTCTCTCTGAGTCAGAAGGAGAGGGGTGGTCACCTGTCTCCCTCATGTGACAAGCAGAGGCGACCAGCCCAGCATGGTCCTAGTCACAGGGGTTTTCCCCCAGCCAAGGCCTCTGGTCCACTCCCAGCACTCAGGGCCACTGGCAGACTTTCTTCCTACTGAGAGCTGTTTCTGGGACTTGGGTCTGCCTGTGCCCACACAAACCCCGTAGGTGCCATGTTAGTCATGGTCCTCCAGTGGATCCGAATCCTCAAAATGGGAATTATCAGATTTGTTTACAGGCTGGGGCTGGGTGGTCCAGCAATGGCTGTCCACACAATAGAGAGCTGGAGAGCCTTGTGGCTGTTCAACCCACAGACTGACACCTTTAGCAGTCCCGGCCTGGTGCTGAAGGCCTGGAGGATTCCTAAAGAGCCACCGGTCTTCAACCCAAGTTCAAAATCCAAAGAGGCTGGATTGCAAAGTCTGTTCAAGATGGTGGTAGCAAGGACAAGATGGGTACACCAGCAAGAAGCGGTGCTGGGCGGGCAATGGCAGCCTAGATGCTCCCTCCTAGGGCTGTAGACGGCTCTCACCCGCTCTGACTGAGAAGCTTCTCTCTCCATCTGTATTCCTTGGACATACTCTCACAGGACCACCCAGAGGCAGGCCTCTAAGTGGACTCCAGATCCAATCAAGTTGACGCTCAACATTCACCATCACAGCTACCCTCACAGGGAGACACTTAATCTTCACCGACTGGACTCGCTTTAGCGTCGCCCAGGAGACGACTTCTGGTAGTGTCTGAGGGAGTTTCCAGAGAGGTTTGATTGAGGAGGGAAGACCACCTCCTTTATCATAGAGCTCATTCCTACCCTTTAGCAATTTATCCAGAGATGCTAAGAGCAACCAACCAGCAAAATAATCACTTTCCTTATTTTCCCCCAAACTAGTCGAAAGTTTTGTATACCGGGTCACCAAAACCATCGCTACTCACGACTGATGGGTCAAGATAAGCAAAGGCATTTGCCTCTGTAAGCCTAAAGCATAGTTTCCATTATGGGCTTTCAGTACCTCCTTCTCTATCCGTGGCAGTCTCATCTCAGAGACTGGGGTCCCTAATGCACAGAGAAGGGAAGAAGGAGGAAAGGGGGGAAGAGGAAAAGGGGAAGCCAGCTGGGTTCCAGCACTCATCTCTGCTTCCTGACTTCAGCATGATCGGCTACCTCTTGTTCCCAAAGCGTGAGTCCAGCCACCATGATGGACCACACTCCCCCTCCCCCATCCGCCCCCAGTGAACCAAAAATCCCTTCCATTTGTGAGTTGCATTGGTCTAGCATCTTGTCACGCTGGCTGACTCCCTCCTGTCTCTTCCCCCACAAGCAGTTTCCTTCCCACAAGAAAGGGCCCTGGTGGGCTGGAGAGATGGCTCAGTGGTTAAGAGCACTGACTGCTCTTCCAGAGGTCCTGAGTTCAATTCCCAGCAACCACATGGTGGCTCACAACCATCTGTAATGAGATCTGGTGCCCTCTTCTGGCCTGCAGTCACATATGCAGGCAGAATGCTGTGCATAAAATAAATAAATAATTCTTTAAAAAAAAAAAAAAAAAAAAAAAGAAAGGGCCCTGGTTCCACATCCCCTTCATTTGTTTGTTTGTTTGTTTTGTTTTGTTTTTCTTCAGTTTTTTTGAGATAGGGTTTCTCTGTGTAGCCCTGGTTGTCCTGGAATTTGTAGAGCAGGCTGGCCTTGAACTCTGTGATTCTCCTGCCTCTGCCTCCCAAATTCTGGGCTTAAAGGTATGTGCCAGCTTCACCCTTTTTTCTTAGAGAAAGGAGCTGGCTTCTCAGGTGCTCCTGTCTGCCCCATCCTCTGCAGAGTGCTTCAGTTGACCCACCCTTAACCAGCCCTCTCAGAGACTGCCACTGTACTCACTGACTGAATAAGGAAACTGAGGCTTGGTCAGGACCACACAGCAGGAGAAGCAGAGAGGGGCCAGTTGCCTCCTGATGCCCAGCCACCTTCAGGAATGAATATGGGAATCTAGGAAAGCTTCCATCCTGGGCAAAAGGAGAGGGACAAACCAGAAAGAAAGGAAGGAAGGAAGGAAGGAAGGAAGGAAGGAAGGAAGGAAGGAAGAAAGAAAGAAAGACAGAAAGAAAGAGAGAGAGAAAGAGGATCAAAGTCTGCAGGACTCCTGGGGAGCCTGATGTAAATAGGCCCAGTTCTTGGGAAATGTCCACTTCAGAAACCTGTTCTTATTTTTCCACAGCGGGACACAGGAATTGGGCTCCTCAATATCAGTTTTAAATGTTTACAATTTTTCTTTCTTTACAAAACAGGGTCGGGGTTGGGGATTTAGCTCAGTAGTAGAGCGCTTGCCTAGGAAGCACAAGGCCCTGGGTTTGGTCCCCAGCTCCGAAAAAAAAAAAAAAAAAAAGAACAAAAAAAAAGAGTAAAAAACAAAAACAAAAACAAAAACAAAAACAAAACAAACAAACAAACAAAAAAAACAGGGTCTTTCTCTGTAACCCTAGTTGTTCTGGAATTCATTCTATTGACCAGGCTGGCCTCACAGAGATCAACCTGCCTCTGCCTCCCGAGTGCTGGGATCAAAGGCCTGTGCCACCACTCAGCTCTGATTCTGTTTCTTCATGGCTGTGCCCGGCAGACCAGGTGGTACAAATATCTCAGCTGGAAGGTATCTGCAAGATTTCTATGTCTCAGAGCTGTCATAGGGCTGGGAGACAGCGTCTGTCACAGTAGGCTTGGCTTTCCAAGGTTGGCACTTAGTAGGAGCTTGTGCTGTGGTTCCTGGCTAACAGGCTGGCGCTGGCTGGATGGTCACAGACCTGTCCCTGTGTCAGTAGAGTATTACTGTCAAACACTCATCAATTGCTGGAGGATGGGGGGGGGGGGAGGACCCGGATGTCTCCTTGGATGCATGGCAATACAAACCTCATTTTCCTCAGCTGCAAACGGAGGGGGTGGATGTGACCACCTGCTGACTCAGCATCCAGGGGGTCTTGGGTCTCAGTTTCCCCTCATCATCTGCTCCTAGCTCTACTAAAATCTCACAGGCTAGAGTTTCACTGCCCTGCCCTTGTCTCTGCAGAATTCTAGAATCTTCTGGCCACTCCCTCCTTTTCATTCCATGCCTAGATGCCAAGAGCAAGAGACCATTAGACTATCTCGGTGCACTTCCTGGCTGACAGTGACGCCTGTTTTGGTGTTTGTTGGCTTGCTTTTGAGACCGGCTCTCCTGTACCCAAGACTCACATGGAACACTTATTTGTTTGTATGGTTTTTTTTTTAAAGATTTATTTATTCCATGTACATTGTCACTGTCTTTGGACAGACCAGAAGAGGGTATCGGATCCCATTACAGATGGTTGTGAGCCACCATGTGGTTGCTGGGATTTGAACTCAGGTCCTCTGGAAGAGCAGTCAGTGCTCTTAACCTCTGAGCCATCTCTCCAGCCCTTGTTTGTATGTTTTAACACAAGGCTGTCCTGGACCTCACTTTGTAGACCAGGCTGGCCTTGAACTCACAGAGAGCCTTTGTCTCCACAATGCCTGGCTCACCTGGAATTCTTCAGCAAATCCTACCAGTGTGCACCACCACAACCCGCTCACCTGGAATTCTTAAGTATCTGCGACCTTGAATTCCTGACCATCCTGCCTTAGCCTCTCAGTTACTAAGGTCACAGACATGAGCCACACAGCAATATAACCATGGTCACAGCAACACTATTCACAAGGGGCAGAAGGTTGAAACACTCCAGCGTCTGTCAACAAACGAAGACAAAAACGTAAGACTTATCCACACAGTACAACGTTATTCAACCATGAAAAGGTACTGAGAGCTGGCACCCACTACTACATGGAGAACCCTTGAAAACACAGCCAGCAAAAGCAGGAAGACGGAAGAGGGCTCCCACAGTAGGAGTCCGCTGTAAAATGTTTACAATAGGCGATTCACGGAGACAGGAAGTGGATTAGACATTCCCAGGGCCTGGGGGGGGGGGGAGAGTGGGGAGTCAGGTTTCAGTGTCTGTTTGGAAATAGATAATTAGGATGGCTGTCCATACTGTAGCTGTAAACAGTACCCCTGAATTGGGCACTTCCAATGTTAGAATGAAAGCCGGCTCTGGGGGCTCG
The DNA here is from genome assembly GCF_021556685.1 of Rattus norvegicus. Lineage (NCBI taxonomy): Eukaryota > Metazoa > Chordata > Mammalia > Rodentia > Muridae > Rattus > Rattus norvegicus. Next base: position 119,994,010 of record NC_141540.1, read on the forward strand.
TGCCTGGTGCCAGCACACTAGAGGCTGAGACAGAGGGACAGTTGTCATGGTTAATCCTGATTGTCAGCTTACCTGGATCTGGACTCAACTATGAAATAAGACACTGGGCACACCTGTGTGAGACCTTCTTGACCCTGTTATTTAACCGGAGGAAGACCTGCCCTAAACGTGGCTGCCCCTTTTCAGTGTTGGTCCTGGTAAAAGAAGTTGGAGGGAAATGGCTTTACTTTTTTGCTTCACTGTCTTGGTGTCTTGACGGTGAGTCACCTGCTCTGTTCTGTGGCCACTCTTTAGGCTTCCACAGTTCTCCAGGAATCTCCGGGCCTGCTGCGGCGCCCAGCCTTGTAGAACAGCAATGGCTTCTCAGGCTCTCTAGCATATAGACAGCCATTGTTGACCTACCTACCTGCATACCTGTGTCTACCCTCTGAAAAAAATCTCATCTAACCTGTCATGTAAACCAATCCAATGAATCCCATTTAAAGATTCATGCTATTAGTATTTTTTGGAGGGGAGAGGGGGCGTGTTCCAGACAGGGCCTCACTGTGTAGCCTTGGCTGTCTTGAAACCCGCTCTGTAGACCAGACTGGCTTTGAACTCACAGAGGTCTGCCTGCCTCTGCCTCCCCAGTGCTGGGATTAAAGGTGTGCGCCACCACCACCCAGCTTCATTCTCTTGGTTCTGTTCCTCTAGAGGACCCTGAGTAATGCAAGTGCCATGAGTTTGAGGCCAGCCTGGGCTTACAAACTCTATTCAAGTCTAGACTGTGCTGCAGAGTAAGACTTTATTTCAAAAACAAAAAACAAAAACAAAATAGTTTAAAGGTATACTATTTTAAATTTGATGATGTAATATTTTAAAAAACGTTTTGTACATTGATTGGGGAAGCTGTACAGCATGAGAGTAATATGGCAGTGAAGCCTGTCTACAAATTAGGGGTCAGGGCTGAAGCTCACAGTGCCAGCTTCTCCTTGCAGCTTCAACTGGGCCTTTTTTTTTTTTTTTTACGTTGTTAGGGATCAGACCTGGGCCTGGGCTCCAGCCCTGCACTGCACCCAAGCCCAAGGCCTCAACACTCAAGTCTGCAATCCTGCCACAGAGCTCAGCAACCATCCTGAAGGGCCAATGGGGCTGCCACGTGTAAGAATCAGGAGAAAGTGTTTGCTGCCCCCTGGTGGCCACTAAGAGAATAACCTAGGGGAAAGAAAAAAAAAAAAAAAAAAAAAACGCGCTTGTAAAAAGCCAAACAAAGGCATGTATGGGATTTAAAAATACTTCATGGTGTTGGAGAGGTGGCTCAGCAGTTAGACGAGGTTGCTGTCTTTGCAAAGGACCAAGTTTGATTTCCAATATCCACATTAGGTGACTCACAACCACGTGTAACCCCAGTTTAGGGATAACACCCTCTTCCAGACTTCATATAAAAACAAATCATTTTTACAAATTTAAAAACTGCTGTGCTGGAGAGTTAGCTCAGTGGTCAAGAGCACTGGCTGCTCTCCCAGAGGTCCTGAGTTCAATTCCCAGTACCCACATAGTGGCTCACAACCATCTGTAATGGAATCCAATGGTGTGTCTGGAGACAGCTATAGTATATTCATATAAATGAAAATAAATCTTTAAAAAAATGCCTCCCACAGTTTATCTTATTCTATTTAGGTGAAAGGATACCATGACCAAGGCTTATAAAAGAAGACATTTGGTTGGGGGCTTATAGTTTCAGGGGGTGAGCCCATGATTATCACAGCGGGAAGCAGACAGGCATAGTGCTGGAGAAGTAGCTGGGATTGTAATCTGCAGGCAGAGAGAGACATTGGGACTGACCTAGGCTTCTGAAACAGAAAGCTCACACCCCATGGCTTGTGACACACCTCCAACGAAGTCACGCCTGCTGCTATTTAATATATTCAAAACCTATTTTTAATGACGGCTCTTAAATGCTTTAACCTCCCTTTTAGCCCATACAGATAAGGGGGGACGTGGACCTGTTTAGAAAGGTTCTTTGGAGCAACTCCTGTCTGTGTTGTCTGGAAATTGGCAGTTCAGTTCCTAGGTCAGCAGCGGCAGCTCAAAAACACTTGAAAACACTTTGTGGATACACCAGCAGTCCTGTTAGATAGAGTTAGGAGAGCAAACGGGAATCAGCAGCGGTGGCACTGCCTAGCAGAGACAGCCAGGCCTTGGCCTCAGCTTGTGTCAGCAGGAGGGATCAGAAGGAAAGCCAGATGCTCTTGACTGAGCCTCTCTAAGCAAAGTGACAAGAGACCAAGAAGCACTTAGCTATGTAAGCAAGCCAAGCTCAGCCTCTGTCTCTGTCGTCTCCAGACGTCACGTGTTCTCCAGGGGTCTTGCCTTCGCATGTGCATCTGTCTTAGCTGGCATCACTCTGCCGCTCTGCCCAAGTCCACAGAAGCGTCAAGAAGCCGGAGCACAGTCCGGACAAATGCAGCTCAACTACGTAATGTAAGGCGGACCAATACAGGTGTGTCGTTAGCAAAGAATCCTTAGTCACGTGTCCTTTCACGTGCTTGCTTTAGCAGAACATCCTCTCTTCTGTGTCTGCTTCAGCAAAATATTCCTTCACAAGTCTGCCTTCGTCTTTCAACTGTATCCACTTCAGGAAAACACTCCTCCACGTGTTTGCCCTAGCAAAACTCTATCCTACACAACTGACTTTCCAAAAAAACCCTTAAAGTTTCCACTCACCCTTTCTGTTTAAGAATTGTCTTTTTTTTCTAACATTAACAATTTATACACAATAGAAATAATTATAAGAACCATCACATTTTTAATAAATTCCATTATGTACACTATAGTCAAACAATAGTTAACAAAACAACCTTAAATTTGTGTCGATATACAATGATTCAAACAAAATAACTTTAAATTTCTATTAATATATAATAATTAAACAAAACCTTAAATATCTATTAATATAGAATAATTAAACAAAAACCTTACATTTCTATCAATATAGAGTATAATAATTTAGACAACCGACCACATTAGATGGTCACAACCATAACATATCAAGTGACCAAACTCCCTCCTCCCCCCAGCTTAAGGGACTGGGACAATGGTCTTATACATATTTGTTTCCTAATGAATTGAGGTGAAGAAGTCCTGTTTGGGAGCCCAAAGGAAGAAAATGGTTAGCCTGAGAAAAGCTAGCTAAAGCATGTATTGCCCAGTCTCTGGAGATAAATAAGCATAACCACATCCCCATCTTAAAACTATTGCAGGTCTCCACCCTAATGTCTAATGTCAGCACATCCCCTAGAGTGTATGGGTTGGCCCAGTTCCCCGGGTTTTCCCATAACCCAGTGTCTCTCAGCGGCTGTTGTTCCTTCACCAACATTAAGAAAACTGAGAGTTAGACAATATTTAGTCTGTCCCTTGGCTTTTTTATTCTCCCTTTTTGTTTAATAAGCATCTTTTTTAAGGACGATGGCTCGTTCTAAGATTGCCTGTCCCGTGGGATTGTGTGGTATAGCGGTAACATGCTTTCTATTGTAATCTGCAAAGAACTACTTCATCTTATTGATACATATGCGGGAGCGTTGTCAGTTTTTTTTTTCTTTTTTCTTTTTTTCGGAGCTGGGGACCGAACCCAGGGCCTTGCGCTCTCTAGGCAAGCGCTCTACCGCTGAGCTAAATCCCCAACCCCGCGTTGTCAGTTTTAATTTGTGCAGGTGTCCCCGTAATTGCCACTACTTCCAATAAGTGGGTCACTAAGCAGTCAGCCTTCTAGACCTTAAAGCAGTTGCCCATTCAAACACTGAGCCCGTGTCCATGGTGTCGTTTTCCAAATTCTGTAGCATGAAAGACGTCCATCAGTCAGATGTCGTTTCTTTTGATACCCCTTGGGTTACTACCAGCAGGTAATGGAGTTTGGCTGTATCGAGAACATCTAGGACATGTTAGCACGACCCACACTAGGGGGAGAACTTTACCAGATGGAAATGGGCCGGATTTCCAGGCTTTGTTGATCTGAAGAGTGCACAGTTTGCTCTACCCTTCACCAAAGGATTATGGGTCCAGCTCTAAGAGATCGAGAAAAAAGTCATGGGTGGGAATTGGATTCGGACCAGTTGTCTTCATTCACTGCAGCCTGTGCTGCGTGAGGAGCCTGGAGTGCTGGAGGAAGCCAAGAGACAGGGCTCTGACAGAACCCAGATGCCAGCCCTGCAGCGACTGTCAGCTTAACGTGATCCATGGGACAGAGGGGAGGAACACAGTGATGCTGAGGTGGCCGTTCATAATAGATTTATTATTATGTGGGTGGTGCTGGAGTGCTAATGGAGGTCAGAGGACAACTCGAAAGATGGAAGGAAGGGACCGAGGGAGGGAGGGAGGGAGGGAGGGAGGGACCGAGGGAGGGACCGAGGGAGGGAGGGAGGAAGGTCCACTCCTTCTACCACATGGGACCTGGACATGGAAATCAGGCTGACAGCCTTGGCAGCCAGTGCCCTCGTGACTGAGCTACCAACCCAAAATGTTTTGACCAACTGTCCACAGAGGCTGACTGATCTTTCTCTTGCGGGAAACACAATGCTACAGGACAAGCACGCTGCACAAAAATGCACAAGACTAGAGTTAGGGGCATGGCGGGCAGGTAGAGAAGAACTCTTGTTCGGAAGAAATGATTGTAATAGAGCAGGCTCCATCGGCCTGTAACCCCAGAACTTGGGAAACTGAGGTGGACCATGAGTCAGAGAAGTAGACTAGCTAAATAGATCCTATCTCAAAGGACAACCCACACACAGGGGGAGGTTAGCCTGGGTTTGATTTAAGTTGCTTTCTTGTTTTGGTTGCTGGTTTAAGACAAGATCTCACTCTGTAGTCCAAGTTGTCCTGGAAATCACTAAGCTCAGGCTACCCTCAGACCCAGTGAGCCTCCTGTCTCAGCCTCTGAAGTGCTGCAGCCACCATGCACACCACCATGGCCAGCTCCAAGGCTCAGATCTATAGGAACTTACTTCTCATTCTAAATAACTATATGAGTTTCAACTCAGGCTGGAGAGATGGCTCAGTGGCTAAGAGCACTGACTGCTCCTCCAGAGGTCCTGAGTTCAAATCCCAACAACCATCTGTGATGGGATCCGATGCCCTCTTCTGGTGTGTCTGAAGACAGCAACAGTGTACTCAAATACATAAAATAAATGGGTTTACCCTCAAAAGTTATTTTTATTGCTTCAATTTTATTTTTAAAGATTTTATTATTACTACTATTACTATTATTATTATCATTATTATTATTATTATTAGATAAGATTTCTCTTTGTAGCCTTGGCTTGGCTTCCTGGAACTTACTCTATAGACCAGGCTGGTCTTGAACTCAGAGATGTGACTGAGCACTGGGATCAGAGGTGTGCACCACCACTGCCCAATGCATTTTTTTAAAGATTTATTCATTTATTATATATAAGTACACTGTAGCTGTCTTCAGATACACCAGAAGAGGGAATCAGATCTCTTTACAGATGGTTGTGAGCCACCATGTAGTTTCTGGGAATTGAACTCAGGACCTCTGGAAGAGCAGTCGGGGCTCTTAACCGCTGAGCCATCTCTCCAGCCCCATGCCCAATGCATTTTTAATGATGATGGTGATGATGATGATGATGATGATGTGTGTGTGTGTGTATGAGTGTGTGTGTGTGTGTGTGTGAGAGAGAGAGAGAGAGAGAGAGAGAGAGAGAGAGAGAGAGAGATCTCAGATCGCCTAGAGCTGCGCTACAGGTGATTGTTGGCCAGGGCAGGTGTTCTTAACTGATGAGCCAGTTCTCTAGTGGCCGCCAACCTCCTCTTCCTCCTCCTCTTCCTCCTCCTCTTCCTCCTCCTCCTCTCCCTTCTCCTCCTCCTTTTCCACATTTATTTATTTATAGACACAACTCACTAAGTAGCCTTGACTAGCCTGGAACTCACAGAGTTCTGCCTTTCTCTGAGTTCTGAGGCTGCAGTTTGGGGTGGGGAGAGAAGATGGGGAGCACTCCTGCTAGAATCCTGGCTGACCTAGCACGCTGTATGTGGACCATGCTGGTCTTGATTTTCTTTTTTAAGATGTTCCTAAGTTGTTTATAAACTTTAAGTTCCAAAAAACATTGAGTTTCACTTCATCCTGTAAACACATTTCTCATCTTGAATGTTTTTTTGAAAGATTCCCAGCGGCGCAGTGGTGGTAAACGCCTTTAATCCTAGCACTCGGGAGGCAGAGGCAGGTGGATCTCTGTGACTTTGAGCCCAGCCTGGTCTACAGAGTAAATTCCAGAATAGCCAGCGCTACACAGAGAAACCAGAGGGGTGGGGAGGCGGGGGAAGAGAAGAGAAGAGAAGAGAAGAGAAGAGAAGAGAAGAGAAGAGAAGAGAAGAGAAGAGAAGAGAAGGCAAGGCAAGGCAAGGCAAGGCAAGGCAAGGCAAGGCAAGGCAAGGCAAGGCAAGGCAAGGCAAGGCAAGGCAAGGCAAGGCAAGGCAAGGCAAGACAAGACAAGACAGGCAAGGCAAGGCAAGACCCAAAGGCTCTGGATACTTAGAGGAGACCAAAGACTCCATCATCTCTAAGACTGTCTACATCTGTGGCAAAAGTTCCATCCCCCTCAGCTTCCAGCAGCTGTACTGTCACAGAGCTGCAAGGAAGTCCTTTCTTGGAGTTTTCCAAGGCTTTCCTGCTGTCCTTGGGATCCCTGTCCTGCAAGGTGACAGGGAGATAAAGTGCTAGTGTGTGGCTCTGGCCAGGGCGGGAGGTGAAAACAGGCGCTGTGCAATTACCTCCGTGCTTTGGGGAAGGGGAGAACAAGGGTGGTTCGAGTCATACAATTACCGCTGTTTGCAGCCTTCTTTCATTGGAATAATTAAATGCCAGACTGGGAGTGTAGCTCAGTGGTCAGAGGACTTGTCAAACACGCGCAAAGCCCTAGGTTTGAAAGCCGGCACCACCATATGCAGCCTGGTGTGGGGCCCGCAGGACAGCTCAGTGAGTAAAGGCATCCACACCCAACTGTGTCTGAAAGCAAGGAAAGGGGGAAGAATCCCCTTCGAAAATGGTCCCGTCCTCCACCACGCGTGTGCCGTGGTGTATACACAAATGTAAATAAACAGGTAATAACTTTTTAAAGAATGTGTTTTGTTTGAGACAGGGTCTATGTAGCCTTGGTTATCCTGGAACTTGTGTAGGCTGGCCTCTAACAGCGATCTGCCTACCTCTGCCTCCCAAGTGCTTGTATTAAAGGCATGCACCACCATGTTCAGCCCAAAAGATTTTAATTTGTCTGTGTGTGTGTGTGTGTGTGTGTGTGTGTGTGTGTGTGTGTGTGTGTGCTTTCGTGTGTTTGTATATGAGTGCAGGAGGCCAGATGTGAGGTGTCAGATCCTTGTGAGGCTGATGGAACAGGAGGAGGTTGTGAGCCAACCAATATTAAGTGCCAGGAACTGCACTTGGGTCCCCTGAAAGAGCAGTGTTGGCTTTTTTTTTTTTTCTTTTTTTTTTTTTTTTCGGAGCTGGGGACCGAACCCAGGGCCTTGCGCTTCCTAGGCAAGTGCTCTACCACTGAGCTAAATCCCCAACCCCCAGTGTTGGCTTTTAACTGCTGAGCCATGTCTCCAGATTAAAAATGTAGTAACATTTTTTTTTCAGATTAAAAAAGGGAAGGCTGGAGAAGTGGCTTTATGCTTAAAAGCCTTGGCTGTGTACTTCCAGAAGATGCAGGTTCAACTCCCAGCTCCCACATGGAGGCTCGCAACTGTCTGCATCTCTAGTCCCAGAGGACCCCCACCCTCCACCACACTGAAGCCCACTGTGGAGAGCTGGGCACTGGTGTCCATTTTTTTCAGTGCGTACTTATCAAACACAGCAGGGGAGAAGCATCCTCCTCAGCCTTCCTGGAGTTCCTGGCTAAGTGTGAAATAAAATTGAAGACTGATCAACAGAAGGAAAGGGTAACAAATAGCTTTAATTGGTTTTCTATGTCAGTGCACTTTAAAAGGAAGGGGTAAAGACCCTGGGTAGCATCCAAATTTGCATGCTCCAGTTTGATGAAGCAGTGACAGCCATGGGGAATGCAGCCGGACAAGAGTGTGAGCTGGCAGAGGGAACATAACAGGGAGGCCTGGCAGCCCAGACTCTTCTTCTTACAGTGTGAGGCGGGCCCCTCCTAGAGGAAGGTCTTGTAGCCTAGTATTCGCTGGACACTGATAGGTGAGAGAACCTTCTTCTGGATGGCTTTTCCCTCAAAAGGCTGGGGAGTTTGTGAAAGGGTCAGGCTTTTGAGCAGCTTTGGAGGGGATTGTAGTGTCTATAACTCACCTTGCTGTGGAGAAGTCTAGTTTCTATGGCCTGCCTGGAAGGGAAACAGGAAAAAGGGTGACAGGAGAAGGTGAGTAGGCCTCCTTTGTGTTTCCTTCAGATCCACACGCAATGTGTAAAGGGCTTTCTACCAGGCTCAGCAGCATGGGAATCATGACACCGGCAGGTATGGCCATCCCCGATTCCCTCTCCCTTGCTAAACCATTGGATTACATTCCTGAGGCTGATCACCAAGGTCCAGCAATCCAAATTCATTATTTGGCTACGGTAATAACATGTCCAATTAGGATTTACCAAGTCATCCTAATAGAGACTTCCCCCTTTCTCTCCTTACAAACAAACCACTCCCACTGAGACAGCTGCCGTTCACCTTGCCCCCTGCTTGTCCCCTCCAACGTAAATAAAATCTCTTTTGGCTGAGGATTTGGTGTCTGCCTGTGTTCTGTGCAGACTCTAAGTCTGCTTCAACGTGGGCAGGTGCCATGCTTTGAGGAACTATGGTCTGAACACCAGCACATTCTGGACACCAGCAACTGCTTCAGGACACTGTGACGGCTAGTACGATCAACTTGGCAGATTTAGTATCACCTGGGTGATGAGCTACTGTGGATGCCTCAGGATTATCTTGCCTGAGTTTATTGAGGTGGGAGCATCTGTCCACTTTGGGTGGCGCTATTCTCTACTGGGAACCTGTACTGTGTAAGTGAGAAAGAATGGGGTAGCAGCATGTTTTCAACACTCTCTTCCTGTTTCTCAGCTGCAGGTGTGAGGGGCCCACCTGCTGCCACCTTGATTTCTCTCTCCACCAAGATGGACTGTACCCTTGAATTGTGGGCCAGCACAAACTCTGCCTCCTTTAAATTGTCTTTGTCATAATAGTTTAATCCCAGCAACAGGAAAAGAAACTCAGGGATTTGGCACATGCTATTGCTCAGGGATGGAACTTCCCAGAGGCAGGGAGAGACACGAACCATAAGCACCCAAAGGAATACAAAGTGGGGCAGCTGGAGGTTAGAGCTCAGTTGGTTAAGTGTCTAAGATGTTTGGATGAAACTTTATAGGCTCGATCCCCAAGACTACATAAATCACCAGCTTGGGCTGTGAAGACTTGAAATGGAGGCAGAAGTAGCTGGAGATGTTGCTCAGTTGGTAGCGTGCTGCTTAGCTTGCAAGAAGTCCCACTCCCTTGCAGGTGTGGTGATCCATGCTGAAGGTGGAGAAAGAAGGATCAGAGCTCAAGGCTAGTCTGTTGTGAGTTCAAGGCCTGCCTAGGCTACATGAGACCCTACCTTTGTCATCCCACCAAAAGTGCCAATAAGTGGCGTTCTGACTCTAAATAAATCAATTTGGCAAATGCAGTTTGGGTTTTTGTTTTGGTTTGCTTTGTTGTCGTTGTTTGTTTTTGATATAGGGTTTCTCTGTGTAACCCTGGCTGTCCTGAAACTTTCTCTGTGGATCAGGCTGACTTTGAATTCAGAGATTCCCCTGCCTCTTAAAGGCCAGCTCTACCACTGTCCAGCCTGCAGTTGGGTTTTAGCTCATTAACAATTTTAATAATAAAACAAAAAGGGTCAAGCCCATCTCCTTCTGGCTTATACCCCCTATCCTGTATCTTATAGATTGCAGGAGAGAATTAAATGTCTCGTTGAGAGTTGGGTTCAGAAGAAAAACCGACTGAAACGAGGTCACTGGTTCTGCAAGGTGAGTATAGATCCCTCTCCAAGGCCTCAGGCGCGCGGAACTGGATTCGCCGGTTCCTGGGTCTCAGATGCCCTTTAACTCTTACTGGCACAGGCTCGCTAGAGAGAACACGATGGCCAGTTCCCCCAACGGCCGCCAGAGGCTACAGAGAGCAACTGGCATTCCTGAGAATTGCCTGAGGTGACCGCAGATGATGGAAAAAGCAGGTGAAAGTACTTTAACCACTCCAAAACAAGAGCCTGACTTCGTCACCATCCCAGTTTGGGGAAAGAGACCCTCTCATTTTGCCACCACCCCTTCTGCCTCTGTCTGACAGGTGCTGGAGTTATCCTCATCACCTTGTCTAGCCTTGTCTTTCTCTCCAGGGCTTGTCACAGAATAACCCAAATGCAAAGTGCTCTTCAGGGGTTCTAAGCTGAATGCAGAAGGAAGTAGCCGGTGCAAGCACTGACCCTTAAGAGACCTCAGGCAAACTCATTACCTAGCTCCCAGGTTTGAGTGTGAATTCACGGGTTAAAAAAAAACTTTGCCCTTCGCTGGGCGTAGTGGCGCACTCCTTTAATCTCAGCACTTGGGAGGCGGAAGCAGAAGGATCTCATGAATTCCTGCCGGCTACAGAGCGAGTTTCAGGACTGGCAGGGAAACATAGTGAACCCTTGTCTCAAAGGGGAAAAAATTGCTCAGAACAATGCCCGGGGCTTTAAGAGCTAAACAAACATTAGCTTAACCTCATCATGTTCGCAGCAGCCACTGTACTCAGTTGCCCTTTTAAGGGACATTGATATTTTCCTACTTAAGCGGAAGTACCCCTTGAGGGCTCCGGAAGTGACTTCAGAGACCCTCATAAACATGGCTTCGGAGCGTTGTTCCGGAAGTGGTCACGGGTGTCTGCGTGACGCTAACTGAGTTAGAGCGTCCCGTGGTGTTTCTATGGTGTCGTCCGGAACCCCCAGGCTCTCCTCTTCCTTCCCCGCCTGAGCGTCCGGAGCTGCGAGGCCGTCGACCGGTCCCACCAGCGACTCCGCCAGCCGCCAGGGGGAGGATTGCCAAAGACGTGACGCTCTGGACGGCCCCACCTGCGTCTCGATGGTGCCCAGCGCCCCAGGGCAGCGGCCCGACTCATCTGGGCGGACGCGGCCCCTTTAACCGGCTGAGGGCGGAGCCGAGGAGTTCCCGCGAGAGCGGCGGGGGGCGGGGGGCGGTGCCGAGGCGGGGGCCCGTGGCGGATGGAGCCCGCGATGGAGCCGGAGACTCTGGAGGCACGAATCAGTGAGTGTCCGGGAGGGGCGCGAGCCGGACCGGAACCGGAACCGGGGGCGCGAGGCTGGCCCCTTTCCCGACGGGGCGGGGTCCGCGCGCCCCCTCCTCACGCCCCGCCCCCGACCCGGAGGGGCGGCGCCCCAATTCGGGGCTCGGACCCTAGCAGCTGCGCAGCCTGGTCATGAGCGGGCGCCGCCCACCCACCGGGTGACCCGGTTGCGGGGAGCACCCCGAACCCCCCGAAGGCCCTGCCTGTTGCACCAAAGAGCAGACCCTGGAGTCTTCCCCTTAAGGGACTCCCCCACTTACTCAGGGCCTGAGTCTTTCAACCCTGTTCCCGCAGCTCTTCTTAGATCTGCTCATTCCCCAAGCCGAGGAAGGGGTGGACTCCTGGCCCATCTGATCCAGCTCTGTCCGCGTCTGGAGAAACTCCCAATGTTTGGAAGGGTCCCGTTTAAGACTCCATAAGGAAATCCAAGTTGTTTGTCTATACCCAGACCAGCTTTGCTCTGCATCCCAGATTGCTTTCCTAGCCCCTGCTGAGCTTCCTCCTCAGGCCTCTGCCCTTGTTTCCTGTCTCCTCAGAAACAGCTTCCTAAACTCTGGCTTACAAGCCCCTACTTCCACCCCCTGTTCTCCCTGTCCCACACTGCTGAAAATCTCTGGCTTTGCCAACCCCATTCCTGAATTCTGCCCCTGGGAGCTGCAGGCTCCCTCTTCTGGTCCATCTAGTGACAGGTCTCTCCCAAGGCCTTTCTGGATGTGACCCAGGGAAGCCACTGGGTCCATCCTCAGTTTAACCTCTCGGCCTCGAGGTACAGCAAGGATCTGTGCGGGGTGGTGTGGGAAGACATGGTCAACACCTTTGAAGCCAGCCTTGAACGAACGAAGTTGAACCAGCAGGTCGATGCCAGACCCCACATCTGGCGGGGAGAGGGGGATGTAGGAGAGTCAGTCTGGCAGTGGGGTTGAATGGTGGTTAGGAGGAGACACGCAGTGGCCATGGATTGCATGAGATGCTGTAACTGCACGGGTCTCAGGAGGTCAGAGGTAGTAGAGCTTCCAGGGAGGACCATAGATATTTTCGCCAGTCATGCCCTGTTGTGAAACACCTCTCTCCCTCAAGTACTTTCCCCTGCCACTTGCCAGGGGAGGTGACCCCCCCAGCCCCCGCAGTAGAGGTTGGGGGAAGGGGAGGGAGGCTATCTCTTCTAGCTCTTGAGTTTGCTCAATGCTAGGGAGAAGCTGATCCTGGGCAGTCAGAGTTTCCTTTTCCCTGGCTCCTGACTCCAGATTGACTGGCTCCACCCTTGCTGGGGTTCACGTGCCTTTGACACTTCGAGGACTTCCTATTCTAGCCCTTTTCTCAGTTGTCATTGAGAGGCCAGTACCCTGAACATTCTCTCTGGTTCCAGATTGGAGTCTCTTCCCAGTGTTCAGTGGGGGACTAGGAGGTCAGTAAATGTATAGCATTCCCCAAGGAAGCAGGATATTGCTGGTGTCCCTGGGGGCTCACTGGTGACATCTGTTCCTCTCAAGGACCGCAGGGTCCCACAAGGTTCCTGGGATAGATTTGCACCAAGAAAGAATGCTTCCTCAGCCTCTGGCCATCCATATTGCTTCTGAGCACCTGGGAGAGAGCAGTCTCCCCCATCTCCTGCCATCCTTCCCCCTGCTTGGCCTGTCTTCATAGCCTTTCTGTGATCGCTATTCTGAGTGGTCAAAGATGCTTTGTTTGGGCCAGTGAGTTTCAGGAGAGAAGAGCTTTTTGTCCACCACTGTAATTTTTAAAAATAAATAAAGATTAAGTGCCGGGCACTGAGGGTGTCTAGGCCCCCAGATGCAGCACCAACTGGGCAGGTACCACATACAGGGCCCTAGCCTCTTCCTGTCTACAGATCTTTCACAGCCCCACCTCTTGGGCTGTGATCTTCTGCACCCACAGCTTGGGCAGAAGTGTCTGGAAATCATGAGGACACTTCAGCCTCACCATGCACAGCTATGTTTTGTCCAGATCTACAAGTAGGGAAATGGGGATTCAAGAAGCTTTCCTTACCTCAAAGCTCTTTACCTAGCCAGTGTTGGGGTCCAGAAGGGGGTTGTCCCGTTTGCTGCTCTTTGCTATTACTCATTCCTGCACCCCAGCTTCTTCAGCCCCATCCTGTCACTGATCCCCCAGCAAACCATTAGAGGGGTGTGTTCTCTGCAGGAGTCGCAGTAGCATTGTATAATAGTCCACTGTAACGAATAGTCAGGGTCAGAACCATGGTGAGCAAACTGAAGAGGGTACTAATGAAGTACCCTTAGGAGAGGTGTTCTTGAGCCACTCCCCAGGGACAAGGTCTGGCAGAACTAGGCATGAGGTCCAGGGTACAGTCTTGCCCAGACCCATGTCCTTAACTGAGCAGAGTAGCCCTCAGCCTGGTTAACTCCTTCTAAACTTAGCTGGACTGTTACTCCTTTGGGCAGCTGCCCTGGCCCCAGGCAGATCCAAGTGTCCAGCTCTTGGTTCCTTTGGTTTCTTGGCCACTTACCTTAAGAGCCTAGCTTCTCTTGGCCAATTGCCCAGGCCTACAGCTCCTCCAGGATAGGACCCTGGCCTTTTCCTTACCCCTCAGTTTCCTGAGTACAGAGACCAGGAGAGTTGGAATGCTGTTCTTGAGGACAGAGTCAGAGATGGTAAAGCCAGCATAGTGGGACACAACCACAGGGAGGTGGTGCCTGGGTGTAGTCTCTGAAGATGAGGCCCTTGGGTGAAAGCGAGGTAAGCAGCAGTATGTGTTCTGCCCATTGATTGCAATGGAGCTCAGACTTGGGGGCTGTCCAACAAGTGGAGGGAATCACCTCCCACGCGCTCAATCCCTCTTAACCGTGCCCGTTGCAGGATAGTTAGGGAGGCAGAAATTTCACTCTCCCATTCTGACTCTCTCTGCTCCTGCAGACAGAGCCACAAATCCCCTGAACAAGGAGCTGGACTGGGCCAGCATCAACGGTTTCTGTGAGCAGCTCAACGAAGACTTTGAGGGGTAGGTGGCTCCTTTTGGCTCACACACTCAAGAAAACACACTCTGTCCCTGCCATGCACTCTCCAGATCCTGGTCTTGGGCAGGCTAGAGACCCAGTTTCCACTCTAAATGCAGTCACAGTTAACAAAGACAGTGTCTCTTTCTGCTGGGGGCTATGTGTATGCTGCCCTCTTGAGGGGAACGGTCCTAGATCTCTTTTTTTAATAAATGAAGAGACTGAGGCTCAGCCTTGACCCTTACTGGGGCCCTGGCAGTCCCAAGGTCAGTCAGTCTAAACCTACCGTGCGGCTGATGATTAATTCGGGGCCTTCCAGAGGGCAGACTACATTCTCCAACAGGCCCTTCATGTAAGAATGAACCTGATCTACCTGGAATGAGTGTCCAAAATGCACACTGAGGGCCACTTCTAGAAGTGACTCCCCGAGGGCTTGGTTGGGATGTCCTAGGGTCCCTGGCGCTCCAGGATTGTAGAAACCTCGTCACAGTGTGCTTTGCCCCCACCCTCCCTGCTGGGACGGGTCCTTCACTCTAGCACCCCTTGATGTGGGGTTCATGGGCTGTGGGATAAATGAATTCCACCTCTGGCTGATTGGTCTTGCTCTGAGCCTCCTACCTGTAACATGGCACTGATGAGGTGCATATGGGAGGTTATGGAGGGTTTTCTGCCACTGAGGAAAGCAAGGAGCCCAGCTGCCCATGAGCCACCTTGCATGGCCTTAGCATTCAAGCCATGGCCACCTGTTCTTACCAATCCCTGTGCGGGCCAAGGACACAGCTGCTTTGTTTTTGATGGTGGTGAATGGACACAGGGCCTCACTCGCCCATGCTAGGCAATGGCTCTACCAATAAGCAACTTCTGTAGGCCCATGTCTTGTTCTTAAAGCCAAAGGGGGCTAGGTTTACATCTCTTGAAGGCCTTGCCTTTACTGGACGCCTAGCACTGGCTGTCACCATCCCAGGTCCTGTCTGATCTGGAGACACATGGGCTTTTGTATGTGCTTCGCAGGGCCAGTAGAGGGCTGAAGTGCTACAGGCTGATGTAATGAGTGAATCAGGTACCTTGTCGGTCATGACTCTGTTCCTCCTACCCAGGCCTCCACTTGCTACCCGCTTGCTGGCCCACAAGATCCAGTCCCCACAGGAATGGGAAGCCATCCAGGCCTTGACGGTAAGAAAAGGTCCTGGGGTTTCAGGAGCCCAAGGGGATTGTGACCAGATGATCCAGGATATAGGTCTGGGCCAACCCACAAGGTACCTAACAGCAGCAGTGAGTTAGGCTTGTCACAGCTGGGCCTCTGATGGTGGTGGCACTCTTCACTTCAGCTGCACAATGGGCACCTCCCCAAGATACATGTTAAACACACTGAATCAGCATGTGTGTTTTGCAGTCTGTGTTTGTAAAGCTCCCAGGCTCTCTGCAGGGGCCATCCCGACCACATGGGACCTGCAGCCCCCGGGCAGTGCTATCCTTTGCAGTAAGAGAGGCTCAGGATTGAGGATATGGATACACCAGAAGCAAGAGAGGAGGGACACTGTGACTCCCTTCATAGCCCACACACCAGCTACCTCAGAACAAGATTGTCTGAGGCTAAGGGGAAGCTGCTCTAAGTAACTGTGCAGGTTTCAACAGGTTAGTTTTTGTTTGGGGTTTCTTCCATAAGTATGTGGGGATCTTGTGATCTCCTGGCTTTAGGAAAAGCCAAAGTAGTGTCAAACTGCCGAGCAGTGATGGTGTACACCTTTAATGCCAGCATTCAGGAGGCAGAAACAAGTGGATCTCTGTGACTTTGAGGGCAGCCTGATCTACTGAATGAGTCCCAGGATAACCAGGGCTACACAGAGAAACTCTGTCTCTAAAAATAAGAATAGTAAGAAGGCCATATCCAAGTGATGCATGGTCAAGCCATGGAGGAGCCTATGGTCCAGCAGCTTGAGCAGTGCTGGTCACTAGAAGACCCCTGACCCAGTGCTCTAGGCTGGTGATGAACAGTCTCAGAGACCCGTGAACCTCAGGATCTTGTGCCCTCGAGGGTCATTCCCTTCCTCTGGGCCCTGGCAAAGATGGGGGCTACCTCACTGCTTCCCTTCCAGGTTCTGGAAACATGCATGAAGAGCTGTGGCAAGAGGTTCCATGACGAAGTGGGCAAGTTCCGCTTCCTGAATGAGCTCATCAAGGTTGTGTCTCCCAAGGTGCGTCATAGCCCAGGTCCAGAGTGCCAGCTCTGATGGAGGCTGCAGAAAGAAGGTCCCCATTAGAAACTCAGCACAAATCCCTCTCCAGGACCTGACTGAGTCAGGACAGCCTAGGCCTCTGAGGAACCAATCAGCATGCAGGGAGAGCTGATCCCAGGGCACACACATGCTGTCACTTGGGTGTGCCCAGCCCAGACTGCTTAGGTGTTTGATATTTCTCCCTGTCCACATCACCTAGATGTGGTTCCCTTGCGCCTCAGCATCTAAAGCCACAAACATGAGTCAGTTGTGTTAGCAAATGGGCCACACTTTGCCTATTGGACTTAGGTCAGTTTGGGTACCTATCTGATGCCCAGCCCCCTTCACCTTCCTCTGAACAGACTCTGAGTGGGCCGTGCAGCCCTGTGTCTCCCAGGAGAGAACTATGCAGTGAGAGCCACATCTCTTGGCCTAGTTTGCTGCTGGAGCTGATGTATGGGGCCTCATGGCTGCACACAAGCCCTTCCCTCCTCTACCTGGAGCCCCAGACTCCCTGCTGGGGTCTCTAGGTTCAGTCTTTATGCACTGAGTAGGTAGGTGGTCCTGCTCTGGGCCTCTTCCCTGCACCAGAGCCCTGACACAGCCAGTGGGTGGTCAAGTGCTCCTTGCAGGGCATAGGAGGACTCCAGAGGCATCTAAAAGGCTGCAGGTTTAGGGCTCAAGTGAGGGTGGCTGAGCAGTCTCAGAGAAGTTCCCTTCTGTGTGTCTTTGAAGTACTTGGGCTCCCGGACATCAGAGAAGGTGAAGAATAAGATCTTGGAGCTGCTGTACAGCTGGACAGTCGGCCTCCCTGAGGAGGTGAAGATTGCCGAAGCCTACCAGATGCTGAAGAAGCAGGGTGAGTGACACCCCCCCCCCCCCCCCCGCTCCGCTCTGTGTGGTGGGGCCGGTATCAGCTCCTCCCGCAGCATGGGCTCCAGCAGTCTCAGGCTCCCGCAGGCAAGGCCACAGGTCTGCCTTTAATGTCTTAGAACACAGCCAGTGAAGCCTCTCTGTGCCTGTGCCTATGGCCAGTTTGAGTAGAAAAATGCTGGTATGGGCAAGTTTACCTTCAGAGAGTAGCCTCAAAACATGGCTGCCCAGGAACTAGGACTGTAGCTCTACTGGGAAGGAGCTTGCCTAGCATGCATGGAGCTCTACAAGCCCAGGTCGGTACTCAGGCACTTAGGAAGTGAGGGCAGGAGGATCTGAAGTGAAAGGGCCACTCTGAGCTACATAGTGAACTCAAAAGTAATTACACCCAAAAAATATGTATGGGGGTTTGAGAGATGGCTCAGCAGTTAAGAGCACTTGCTGCTCTTCCAGAGGCTCCAAGTTCGGTTTCCTGCACTCATGTAAGGTAGCTCACAGCCACCCACACCTCCAGCTCTAGGGAAGTGGCTGCTTTATTACCTCACAGGCGCCTGCGTGTTGGGGTTCATTTACTGTGCAAGTCAGAAGTCCCACCATCAAAGTCCCAAGCCGGGAGCTGATAAAGTGTGACCTCCCTTTGACCTTGGCACCCTACTCCAGATCCTCTCCTGCTCTCCCTGGTGCTGACACTTACTGTCTTCCCCAGGGATCGTGAAGTCTGACCCCAAGCTTCCAGAGGATGCCATCTTTCCCCTCCCCCCTCCCCGGCCCAAGAATGTGATCTTTGAAGATGAGGAGAAGTCCAAGGTAAGGCTGAGTAGCTGCTTTCGGGTAGAGATTTCTGGTCTCTGAAGCAGAGGCTTGTGCTGAATGTGATTCCCGGAGAGGTGGTTTCCTATGTGGGAGCCTGCTGAATGCACGGACCCATGCAGGCTTCAGTAAGCAGAGTTCATAACCCAGGGCTTGGTTGAGGAGCTGCATGGCTTTATCTGTCTGTACTAGTGATTAGTTAACAGAGCATTTGCGTGCAGAGGAGCTGTTGAAATAAGTTCCCAGCCAGGTCCCAAGGCTACCACTGTAGTTTCTGGTGTGTCCTCCTAGGGGCCTGTAGGGAGGGGCCATATGCTCAGGACACCCTTCCGCTATGCTCTGTGGAGAGTATGCGCAGTTCCTCGGTTACCCGCATGGACGTCTATCAGGTGTCGATCAGTTTTGACCATTTCACGAAGAGCTTTAGTATCTTCCCCAGGTCCTACAAACAGTAACTGAGGAGCTGGGTTGTAGGCTCCGGCCCGGTGCTGCCCACAGTCATTTACTTGTCTCTGCAGATGCTGGCCCGCCTTCTGAAGAGCTCACACCCCGAAGACCTCCGGGCTGCCAATAAGCTCATCAAAGAGATGGTGCAGGAGGTAATGGCTGACCTGGTGTAGAAGGGATGGGGTGTGGAGCTGGGCCACCAGGCAGGAGCTGTGTGTGTGTACATGTGATGTAAACATGTACATATGATGTCCCATAGTGGCCCAGCAGGACAGCTACCATAGCAAAGAATTGACAGGTGCTCAGTGGCTGATGCTTAGAGGAAGAGCTGCCCAGTAGCCTGAAAGAGCCTGAGATGCATGAGTGTCTGAGCGGCCAGTATTTGTTAGTAATGAGGCCCAAGAATTGGTGGCATTTAATTTTGGAACTCCAGGGGCTGAGGCAGGAGGCTAGTCTGGGCCATATAGCAAGACCATGTTTCAAAAAAAAAAAAAAAGGAACCCACAAGTGCCCTTACTTCCAAGTATACACCATAGCACATGTATACACACACACACACATAAATAAATGCAAACATTTTTAAAAGTACTTCGAGAACATATTGGGGCTTAGGGCCATAACTTAGTGTAGCATACCCCCCCCAAAAAAACCCTGAACCTTAAAATATTTTTAAATACATATGTAAGTATGTATGTATATGATAGACTGCACACACACAGAGCAAAACACAGATGTTAGTATATGTTTAATGTGTAAGCTAGCATGATAGGCGCGTACACTGAAACTTAAGAAGGCCAAGCCAGCATGCTGGCTCACACCTTTAATCCTAGCACTTGGGAGGCAGAGGCAGGAGGAACTCCTGTGAGTCAAGGCCAGCCTGCTCTACAGTGAGTTCCAAGACAGGGCTATGTAGAGAGAGACTGTCTCAAAACATAAATTTTTCAAGAGGTGTTAGCAATGGGCAGGGTGGTTCACACCTCCAATCCCAACACTGGGGAGGCTAAGGCAGGAGGATGGCCTTGAGTTGAACTGAGCTACAGAGTGAAACTTTGTCAGGAACCAAACAAGATTTCAGTTTAGCACTCAAAAGCCAGACAGAAGAGGCCAAATATTAACAGCTCTCTCTGAGCTAAGAATTGACAGCAGGAAATGCAGGGTCAAGGCCACATGGCAGGTACCTCTGAGGCAGGAGACAGCCTATCCTGTGCCCAAGGTGACTACCCACCTGTAACCCTGTGTATCCGGATCATCAGGTGATTTTTTTTTCCTCGAAAATGATCCATAATTTCCTTGAAATCTCCCAGCTCACTAATACAGCAACAAATTTCTCCACGTTTTAAAAGTGTGTGCCCACAGAGACTGCTAGTTCATTCTTCCTCAGAGGCAAGGTCTAGCCATGCAGCATGGTCAGGGTAAGCCTGGGTCCCAGATCGACTGGCGGGGCTACTCTGCCTCCCCTGCAGCAGGAGAGTGTGTCATGGCCTGGACTGCTTACTTCAGGGAAGTCTTAAAGCGCTAAGCCATGTGAGACTGCCAAGAATGTGCCCACCTCCTGCAGAGAAGGACACTGGGGAGCAGAAGGGGCTGAAAGAGTGGGGCTGCCTCCTACGGCTGCACGTAAAGGCCACGGACCCTGCACACTTGCCAGGCACCTGCAGACCAAGGAGGGACACCATACTTGTTTCTGGGTTGTGAGTGCCGAGTTGTCTTCAGGAGGACAGAAGTGATGCGGGCCACAGTCATGATTCTAGAAGCTGCAGTTGTAACTAAGGGCCACCTCTGCAGACTCGCCTGTGCAGAGGCCTAGATCGAGGACTCTGGCAGGAGGGTAGGAACTGGCACAATGGTGTACACTGCTTCTTGGAGAGAGTACTTGTCCTGAGTGTCAGCGGGGCTTGGCCACACAGCTGAAGTCCTGCCCATCCAGCCCTCTTCCCAGACTCATGTACTGTCATCTCCAGAGGCCTGAGACAGCCTTTGGCCATTTGCTGCTCTGCAGGACCAGAAGCGGATGGAGAAGATCTCAAAGCGGGTAAATGCCATTGAGGAGGTCAACAACAATGTGAAGCTGCTGACAGAGATGGTGATGAGCCACAGCCAGGGTGCTGCATCCAGCAGCAGTGAGGACCTCATGAAGGTGCACCTGCCCCGGCCCGGCCTGGCCCAGCCCACTCCCAACTCACTCCCAGCCCGGCCCACTCCCAACTCACTCCCGGCCCAGCCCACTACCAGCCCACACCTGGCCCACTCATAACCCTTGTCTACTTATCCTGTTCCACTCAGGAACTGTACCAGCGCTGTGAGCGCATGCGGCCCACACTCTTCCGACTGGCCAGTGACACAGAAGACAATGATGAGGCCTTAGGTGAGCCCCAGGCAACTGCCAAGATCAGGCCCAACCCTGGCCTACCTCCTCCCACTTGCAGGCCCTGCTAGACACCCACAGTTGGAAGGAACTACCATGAGAGGGCCCCCTTTCTCCAGCACTGATCTGAGAAGGCCACAGACATCAGACTGCTCTTGGAGACCCCATGAACAGGTCCTGTGCAGGCCTCTCATCTGCCCAGGAGGGAGCACTCTCTCATCTCCAAAACAAAATGACTAGCTCAGGTCACACCACCAGTGTGTCAGATCACCCCAGCCCAGTCACTTAGGCCCCTCTGTCTCACTCAGCTCCCTACCTGGCTATCCCTGGACCTTCTGGATATACCTCCACCTCCAAGTATCTACAGCAGCCTGGCTGTCTGGACCCCACAGATGCAGTGGGGCGCCTGGTCCACCCCCTTTACATAGCCTTTGGGGTGGGTGCGGCTCCTCTCCCCTACCCAGAGGCTCCACCGCTCCTTCAATCAGCCTCTCCCTCCTCCCTGTTCCAGCTGAGATCCTGCAGGCTAACGACAATCTCACCCAGGTGATCAACCTGTACAAGCAGCTGGTCCGGGGTGAGGAGCTCAATGGTGAAGCCACAGCCGGCTCCATTCCTGGTAAGAAGAGAGCAGGAGTGCTCTGGGGGGGCCCCCCTGGGTGAAGGGTGGCATGACCTCCAGCTGACCCTGGCCCCTTAAGACCATGAAGGTCCCGAGAAGGGAGCTGAGGCATTGTGTGGAGCCTGAAGCTGTGGAGAAGGGAGCCCAAGTTTGCCATGAAACAGAAGGAAAAACACTTCATCTCATGATGAAGCGGGGGCGGGGCATCCCCTAGGCCTGCTTAGACTACCAGAAAAGGACAGAGCTTTAGATACCAAAGTGGCCGATGTCACTCCACTCTGGGTAATACTGCAGCATGGGGTGGGGTGGGCACGAGGAGTGTCACAGAAATGGCAAGTGGGGAGGACCTCTCCAAGTCAGCCAAGCAGGGGCAGAGCCTTTGGGTATGAGAGAGCAGCAGCCATCTCTTAAAGCTGTGTCTGGAGTCCACCTTAGGGGCCTTAGTTAGTATTGCCCTGCGGTCACACTAATGTCACATTTCTGACATGTCTCTGACCCTAAGCAAAGCTGGTTGATTCTGAACAAAGGTGGCATATGCTAAAGACAGGGCTAGGCAGGCTGGAGTGGCTGCTAGGGGCCAAGAGCCCTGTAAAGAAAAAGGGGCGAGGATTGCTGTGCTCTCCCCTGCTGCTCTGAGTGGCCCCCAGGACTTGCCCCACTCTTTTCCACTCAGGAAGCACCTCAGCCCTGCTGGACCTCTCAGGCCTGGACCTCCCTTCCTCCGGCACCACATACCCAGCCACGCCCACTCGCCCTGGCAACCAGAACAGTCCAGAGCAACTGAGTGCCTCAGTGTCCTTGCTCGATGATGAGCTCATGTCTTTGGGTAAGGAAGAGGACAGTGCAGGGGCAGCCTGCTGCCACCAGCATTCTGTGCACACTCCATTGGGAAGCCAGTGGAGGTCATGGCCCTCCTTATACTGGGTGAAGCCGTGGCTCAGGGAGCCTGAGAACAAGGTCAGCCTGGCGGAGGGGAGGGCTGGCCGGGAGGGCTGACTGAGAGGCGGGGCAATTCCCAGAGTGAAGCTGCCCTGGTGAAGGATCAGTGGGTTCTCCTTCCCTGGGTTCTCAGGACAGCAAGGACAGGATTTAGTAAGCTCCACTCCTAGTGAGCCCAGTACCCTGGGAACAGTAAAAGAGAAAAAGTGAACTCTGTTTTCTTTGGCTTTTTTGTTTGTTTGTTTGGTTGGGGATTTTGTTTGTTTGTTTTTTGAGACATGGTTTCTGTGTAGCCCTGGCTGTTCTGGAACTCACTCTGTAGACCAGGCTGGCCTTGAACTCAGGGATCCACCTGCCTCTGCCTCCCGAGTGCTGAGATTAAAGGTGTGTGCCACCATGCCCAGCCTCCCTGTGGTTTTGAAGGAATGCCATGGGAGAGCTGGCCGCTGCTGCCCGCCTGCTGGAAAGCACTTGCTAAAAACAGGGACACTTGTCCAAGACAAGTACAGGGCAAGCTTGGCTAGGTGTTCAGGATAGACAGGGATCATGCTGACTTCTCTGCCAGCCAGCAGGCTGGTCCCCAGGGCCCTCCAGGACCAATTAACTGGCCTTACTGACTTATGCCAGAGCCTCACCGCCTGCCTGAGCTACCTCCCATTGTCCACACATGGACACGGAGGCTCCCCCAGGATAGCACTCTGCCCACAGATACTCACCTGACACAGCAGGTCAGACTCTCCTTCCTTCCTCACAACCTCAGCTCCTGCTCCTAGCTCCCGAGGGACCGAGGTGAAAGTTCCAGCTCCTACCAAGAAATTGGCTTCTGTGGGGCCTTGCTGGAAGGAGAGGAAGCAAGTGTGGGCTCAGGATGGCTGCCGGGAGGGTGCTTTCTATTTTTGCTCTGCTGCCGGTTCCCTCTGAAACTGAGGGTTTCACTCCTGAGCCTCTAAGGAAGGGAGGAATCCAGGGAGCCCCAGGCAGCACATCCTTGCCTCTGCCCACCAGTCCAGCCAGCTACCCTGCTCTCTCTACAGGCCTAAGTGACCCCACACCACCTTCAGCTCCCAGCTCAGATAGTGTCGGGTGGAACGGCTTCCAGGTAAGAGGGTGAACACTGGCTCAGCCACAACAGACAGGCAAACAGATGGACAGACAGACAGATAGATGGATCCAGGGAAGGGAGGCTGGAGACAGTAGCCTGAGAGATGACAGTCAGCTGGATCCTGGACAAGAGTCCTGGGACAGGGCAGTACCATCCTAGGGAAGAGCCCAACAGTTTCTTAGGGTCCCTGATAGGACCACAGTCCTGCCTTCAAAGTTAAGCTCTTCTTCCCTTAAAAAGGTGACTTAGGGTCCCTGCAGTGGGGAGAACCACATAGGCCCAGTGTTTTGCCCATAGAAAGGTGGTCTATTGTCTTCTCTGCTGTAGCTGTCTCAGATGTAACCTGCAGGGAAGAGAGGGCCTCAGGACTCAGGTGGTGATGCTAACACTTTGGAGAGTCTCATTATGTCTCCTTTGCCCACAGTCATCAGATGGCACTGAACCCTCAGTCCCTCCTCCAGCCCAGGCCCCCTGCATGGACAGCCGACCCCCAGCCCAGGCACCCCCACCAACGAGCAGCGGCCTGGATGACCTGGACCTCTTGGGGAAAACCCTTATGCAACAGGCACTGCCCCCGGAAGCCCAGCAAGTGCGGTGGTGAGTGCTGCCACTGCCAGGGCCCTTCCTGTCCCAGCAAGCCAGCAGCTTCTGGGCCCAGCAGGGAGTCGCCATCCCCTGTAATTCCTGGGAGTCCAGCATTTGGATCACCCACCGTGATGAGGGTGTGCCCAAGGATGGTCCCACACTACATACAAGTTGATGAGAATGGGCACTGTGCCCACTAGCACGCCCCAGAAGATAGAAGGGGGTTCAGCACGGGGGATGCTGAGGCAAAGGAGTGGGGGAGGCTCTCAGTGCTGATGAAGGTGCTCAAAGCTGCCTGCAGGCACAGTGGTGGGTAGCTCACCAGAAAACCACGTGCTAATACACTGTCCCCATTAAGGGAGAAGCAGCAGCCAGCCCCCCGGCTCACCCTCCGTGACCTGCAGAGCAAGAGCAGCTCGCCCAGTCCAGGAGCCACCAGCCTCCTCCACACCACGTCCCCAGAGCCCCCTGGGCCTCAGCCTCAGGCCATACCCACTGAGCTCTCCTTAACCAACATCACTGTGCCCTTGGAGTCTATCAAACCCAGTGAGTGGGGAAGGGTTGGGTAGGGTGGGAAGAACTGGGCCAGGTCAGCCCTTGTCCCCAGAGCCCGTCACTGCTGACTCCAATGTTAGCCTACACAAGGGCCTTCCCATCCTTGAGTGAGGAAAGACTGCTTTCTAATCTCTGGGTTACACAGGAGAGGGCTCCTAGAATTGAACCCTGACCCCTCGTTCCTAGGGAGGGCAGGAGGTCAGAACGAGAAAGCTCCTTATGATTATAAAACAGAGCCTCAAAGAAAGATCCAGGAGGAGGCCCCAAGTATTTCTCACCCAGGAGCAGTCGGTAGCACTGGCTGACTAACTTTCTCAGAAGCTGTGACCAAGAGCCTCAAGCCCTCCCTGTCCTCCTTAGCACTAGAACTCACTCTAACCCCAAAGAATGCATGACCCAGACTTAGAACAGAGCCCTTGACTCCAGCCTGGGAAGGGCCTGGCTGTGACTTGGCTCCAGGGTGGGTGTCCCGCCTCTAGGAGGCCAGACCCGGTGTGATCTGGCTCCACCCACTGATCATCCTACCCTTCTCCCAACAGGCAGCATCTTGCCAGTGACCGTTTATGACCAGCATGGTTTCCGTGTCCTCTTCCATTTTGCTCGCGACCCACTGCCCGGACGCTCTGATGTGCTGGTGGTGGTGGTCTCTATGCTGAGCACGGCTCCCCAGCCCATCCGAAACATTGTTTTCCAGTCAGCTGTCCCCAAGGTGACAGGGCAGACCAGGGAGGCCTTCCTCCCTCAAGGCAGGGTGACCTTAGACTTGGTGGGCAGCCAGCTGCCTGAGCATAGTATATCCTTCACTGGGGAGCTGGGGAAGGGGTGGGAGGCCAGAGAGATTCCTGAGACTCTGGGAAAGGAGCTACTTCCTCCTCAGGGGCTGTCTGACCAACTACCTACCTCCCGCCCTCAGGTCATGAAGGTGAGGCTGCAGCCACCCTCCGGCACAGAGCTGCCAGCATTTAACCCCATCGTCCACCCCTCCGCCATCACCCAGGTCCTGCTCCTTGCTAACCCCCAGAAGGTGAGGGCCCAGCTATGACAGGGCAGTACCCCAGGGTGGCATTAACTTCCCTTCCCCTCCGCACGCTCTGACTGCTGTGCTTCTGCCATTTGTGCCCCAGGAGAAGGTCCGCCTCCGCTACAAGCTCATCTTCACTATGGGTGACCAGACCTACAATGAGATGGGAGATGTGGATCAGTTCCCCCCACCAGAAACCTGGGGAAGCCTCTAGGACAGGGGCTGGAGAGAGGAGGGGCAGCAGGACCTGTACCTGTTCATCCTGGTGCTTCTCTCCTTCCTGTGGCCCCCAGTGACTCTTCCCCCTCCCTCTTCCCCTGCTGAGCCAAACCCAGCAGGAGGCTGTGCCTGGGTTTGCCATAGCTGCTGGGACCTCCATCACCAGTGGGAGCCTGGAGCAGGGAGGGGCTGTATGCCCTAGAAAGGACTCTGGGGTGAGGGAAGAAGCATGGCTGTGAGGCCCAGCCCTGAACCCCAGCCTGAGGTGGGGTTGTCCTCACCTGTCTTTTATGCCTTATGGAAAGGCCCAGCCATAACTTGGAGGCCATGCTGGAACTGGGACCAGCCCAGGCCTCCTCTGTGGGAACCCAGTGACTGGGGGTGACGCCCATGCCCTAGCTGTTTGCACTTGGTGTGTGGTTTGGCTCTTTGCTTTTCTTTTGGAATGGCCCTGTGGTCACAGAGCTGAAGGAGCTCTCCACTCAGCCCCCAGTGCCTCCAGAGGCCTCCCTTTGCTCTCAGGCTCCTAGGGACCATGGAAACTTGAAAGCAAAGCCAGAGGACATGCCCCCTGGAGGGCCATGGAACTCCCAGAGTTCTGTGCTTCATTTATCAGCTTCTGCTGGGGCCTCCCATGAGCACCTCACATCTGCCACCCATCTGTGATCAAAGTAGGGTCAGTAAGGGTGACCATGGGAGTATTTATGAAAATAAAATGACTTTTTCCTGGACTAGCTGTTCGTGCACCCTCATGGGGTGAGGGAGTTAGGGACGATTCAGGAGTTGGGGGCCTAGGGACTGCCCTGTAGATCCGTTCCCATCTACCCATCCTAGCCCCAAGCCCTGCTGGGGCCAGTGGCTGCTACTGAGTCACGCAGGAAACATTGGTCTGTGGTGACCCAGAGCTGTTGTAGCTGAGAATGAGGGGCCACTGAAAGATCTAGCTGCTGCAGAAGCTGAAAGGAAGCTCCCGGCTACTCACTTCCTCCTGCACTCTACAGACCTCTGTGCTTCCCCCTGCCTACACTGCTTGCTCAGAAGCCCTGCACCATGCCGCTCCCCCTCGCCTGGTGTAGTAAAAGGCTGTGCCCAAGTAGGGTGCAGAAACCACACAGCAAGGACAACCTGCCAGTGGGGTACAGTGAGGAGCTGGCTTAGAGCCCCTGCAGTGAGAGGCACAGGCTGTCTACCCTCTCCAGTGAGCAGCTTCATGGCTGCAGGCTCTAGGAAGTCCCACATCTGAGGAAACACTTTCACTCTGTCTCATCTGGCAGTTCCTAATCTGAGGTTGGGTACTAAAACCCTTTCCTTAGATCCTGTGGAGACCTGGGTATGACACATCTGAGTTCCACAGGGCAGGACACCCTGTCAGGCCTACACTGGACATTCCGAGTGAAGGCATCTCAGGGTGGACTGTAAAGAAAAAGACGAGAGGCTCCCCACACAGCACCTGTCCTAGCACTCGCCCTCTCCCCACACAGCACCTGTCCTAGCACCCACCCTCTCTCCCCATCACAGCACCTGTCCTAGCACTCGCCCTCTCCCCATCACAGCACCTGTCCTAGCACCCACCCTCTCTCCCCATCACAGCACCTGTCCTAGCACCCACCCTCTCTCCCCATCACAGCACCTGTCCTAGCACCCACCCTCTCTCCCCATCACAGCACCTGTCCTAGCACCCACCCTCTCTCCCCATCACAGCACCTGTCCTAGCACCCACCCTCTCTCTCCATCACAGCACCTGTCCTAGCACCCACCCTCTCTCCCCATCACAGCACCTGTCCTAACACCCACCCTCTCTCCCCAACACAGCACCTGTCCTAGCACCCGCCCTCTCTCAAAACGGCCTCAAGTTCCCACCTGGGGCCTCGGAAATGTGTCTCCAGTAGAATTTGTTAGGCCACTGGATAGACGAGGTTTGCCCTGGGGCTGTGGGACCATGAACTGGGAGAGTCCCATGAATTGTGTGTGCTGGTTCCAAAGTCAGTGGCTTGCTCTCCCTTTCTAGATTCCTAGTTTGAAAAGGCCACAGGGTTGGTACCCAGGGAGCCACCTCTCCTCTGGCTTTGCCCTCATCAATCTCTATGCACATCTCCTGAGCCAGGCACGGCCCAGGTAGAAACCTGGGAGACTGAAGCCCACCCAGTATTGCACTCTTGGGGAGCTGGGGAACAAAGGGTGTCCCTGGAGCCTGCACCTGTCTTAGCATGGGTACCCTGGGAAGTATTGTCTCTGTCTTACATGAGGAACCCCAGGACCACACCAGAGCAGTGGGGCTTCCCAGACCTCAAAGCCACACTTCCATTTCTGGGACACTGATGAGAGTTCATTCTGCAGTAACCACAGGGCAGGCCGCTCATCTGTTAGCAGAAGTCAAGTGAAGCAGAGGAGCTCTGTTACCCTGGGACACCTTCTGTGACCTCTACTACCCGTAGGGCAGCCAAGGGAAGGCACCCACCCTGGCATGCTTCAGGGCCTGCTGCCAGTAGTCTCCCCCTCCCCAAGTCCTCAGAATTGTCCTGTGAGCAGGAGACTGGACCAGCTGTCTAGAGGGAGTAGACATCGAGATGGCAGACTGTCCTAGCCACTTGAGCCTGCTCTCCAGTTTTGTCAACTGGCCTGCTTTGCTCCCAGCTGGGACCAAGAGCACATATTCTCCCAGGGCTAGCAGCAGCAGGAGGGAGTCCTGCTTCAGCTCCACCCCAGGGTTCCTTGAAGCCTTTTGAACTGTGGAAGTAGGGGTGGGCAAGGAAGTCACCAAAGCCCCAGGAAAACACACCTTGCCTGGCTGCTGTGGGCAGAAACCAATTGGAGGCTTTCGAGTATAGCCACAGTCAAGCTGTGTGGCAGCGGCTCAACTAGTAGAATGAAGCCAACGACCTCCACCCCGGCCTGCCTACCAGCTGCCCTGCCCACATCCGCCCAAGTCACATTAGCAGATGCCACCCAGAGTGTCATAGGGATTGCCGGCAAATCTGTGTGAAGACTGGTCAGTTCCTCAGTGGCCATCAGGAAGGCAGGAGCAAGGGCCAGCCTTGAAGGAGTTTCTAGGCAACAGTGTACACAGCAGAAAGACAGCAATAATGCTTCCTAGGACGTCGGTCTGCCTTCTGACCTGGCCTCTACTGCACAGTCAGTGGGGTGTGCACATCTGCCAAAAGGAGGCAAAGATACCGACCTTAGGGAAGAATGACCCAAGGGACACATCAGTAAATTCTGGCCTAAGGCAGCCATACAAATGTCAAGGGCAACTAAGGCAGGGGTAGTCAAAGCTCTTCTCTCCGTCAGGAAGACATTTGAAAAATAACAGCAGACAATGCCAGGCACTTTTCTGAGAATTTTACACGCTAATTCCTGTAATCCTATTAAGTTATGCTGTTTGTGGCTGAGGGGTGAGCTGTCTTGTCCAAGGTCTTTCAGTTTGTGTGCCGATGAGAAAACCCCCCCTGCCCCACACCCCAAGCCAAATGGCTGTTCTTTGGGGATGCAGGTAATCACAGATCTGATACCGTGAGCCCCAGAGGCTGAGATAGATAAACAGGCTCATAGTTTAGGGAAGGGCCCAGGGAGGGGTTGGCTAGTGACCTCTGAGGTACTTTTGTGCAGTTCTAAAGTCCATGGTCCTTTGAGTGGTTCTTGGCCATATATAACTATAATATCTACTACTGGAGAGACAAGAGCACCACAAGTTCAAGACTAGTTGGACAACTTTGTGGGACTGGCTCCAAAAAAATAAAAAAGGGGGCTGGCAAAACAGCTCAGTGCATGAAGGTTCTGCCATCATGCATGAGAACCTGAGTTTGAACCCCAACCTGGTGGAAGGAGAGAGAGAACTGACTCCCATCCATTGTCCTCCGACTGCCCTACGAGAGTTGTGATCTTTACACACATGTGTGCACACGCACGCAGTCAATAAAAATTGTGACGGAGCTAGAGAGCTGGCTCAGAGGTTAATTTAAGGCTGCCCTTCTAGAGAACGAGGTTCAATTCCCAGCACCCGCATGGTGGTTCACAATAATCTGTCCTCCACTGCATCTCATGGTTCAAAGACACACATGCAGGCAAAACACGTGTATGCATAAAATTAAACTTTAAAAAAATTTAAATTTACTAATCAAAGCTTCTGATTACAACATTCTTTGACGGAATCGCCTGTGATCCAACCTTCAGGGCTTCCAATCCTCAATGATTCAACACCAAGGTCACCCAGCCAAGAAGTACAGCAACTCTATCTGCTCAGATCCAGAAGGTCCCCAGGTCTGGCTGCAGAGAAAGCCAGAACTGGAGACAGGAGGGAGGGGCTAGCAAGGGCTTGGATGGGCTGGTAATACACTCTGGTCATTTCCAAAAGACAGAAAAGAAACCTGCTATTTCAGCCCAGGGAGCTGTCCCCTCCCCAGGCTAGTTAGTACTAGGCCTGGACGAGCCTAGGAGGCATAGAGTATAAGCCAGGCCAACCTAGTGGTACCTTCCCGACCAGCCGACCAGCCATGGACATGAAGGCAGAAGCACCAGAGATCAGAGACTTCCCTAGAGGCGAGAAAGTGCTTCCTGGAGCTGGACTCATCAGCTTCCTAAGCCTCACCCAGTAGAATGTACCCATTGCCAAGGGAGGGAAAACTGAAACGGAAAGAATGTTTTAGGTAGGACCTGGATGATGGGGGGGGGGGGTGGGGGAAAGGCTAGGACTAGAAGCAAGATATCTCAAGTCTTTACACATTAGGAGGCCAGCTCTAGACCACTCTAGTATCCCCCCAAGGCTGGCCCCTCTCTGGAATCTTCTGCCGTCTCTTCTCCAAACACTGGCCAGCAGCCTTCTCTTTAGTAAATGAAAGGTAAGGAGTCTGTGCTGCGGTCTCAACTCCCCACCGCAGAGCCAGGATTCCACTGCTGAGGAGCTGTTCCTGGCTGGGATGTTCTGGTTCTTGCCGCTGGGACCCTTCTGGGCTTCCCCAGTCTCCATAGGACTTTTTTTTTTTTCCCCCCGGAGCTGGGGACCGAACCCAGGGCCTTGCTAGTCAAGCGCTCTACCACTGAGCTAAATCCCCAACCCCCAGGACTTTTTTTTTCTTTCTTTCTTTCTTTCTTTTTTTCCAGAGCTGAGGACGGGACCCAGGGCCTTGCGCTTCCTAGGCAAGCGCTCTACCACTGAGCTAAATCCCCAGCCCCTCCGTAGGGCTTCTTCTTAAATGAGTAAAGTGGCTGCCTGCTCCCAGTGAGTGCCTGTGCTGAGTACAAGATGTCTTGGGCAAAGGGAATGTCTTCAAGAAGCACACCAACTGTCTACCCCCACACAGTAGGTGCTCAAGTGGTGCCGGCTCTGAACTGAAACTAACCGAGCAGAGCAAAGCTCAGTGTGGTGTTCAGGGCTTCCTGTAGCTGCCCCTCCCCCTCCCCAAGCCTGAAGGGTGTACACTAGAGTCAGCTTACTATTGCCTACGGGCTCTCTGGCCCTGTAGTTATGAACACCTAATGTATGCCCAGGCTGGTTTTCAGCCGAGTATTTCGACGAGAAAACTTCTATCTGGTTTGGGGGCTCAGAGCAGCACCCATAGTAAGGCCTGACAAGAAGGAAGGGCAGGGACCAGGGACATTTGCTAGAAGAAATGAGAGTTATGCAGATAGAAGAAGCTGTCCAAGCTCAGGACCCTTAAAGTGTGGAGCGGCGACAGGAGTTCTAGGGCTGAGGAGCAGGCTGGGGTATCTTGTTTACCCTGTGGCATAGACTGGTCCAGGGCAGTTGTCCTATCGAGCCACTATACACAGTGAACTTTGGACATTAGTCCCTGGTGGTCCCCAGGTACCCCAAGTTCCCAGTCAGTTTTCCAGCAGGCATGAGGGATGGTCAGGGAATGGTATGGTGGAGAAGTCTCCAAGGAGCATCTCCTAGTGACTGGCCTGCACAGGTTCCTGAAGGCCTGTCTCTGGCCTGTCCCTTCTAGGCAGCCTTTTTTTCCCTTTAAGAGAGCAAAGGTTGTTTATACCCAGGGCGGTGGTGGCAGGAGCAGCTTACCTGCTTCCCGCCACCCGCCGCGGCGACCGGGCAGGGTGCGGGAAGGAAGAGCCCGCACTCAACTGTGGACCGCAGAGAGACAGACCGGCGGACACTCGGCAGGAGAACGGCCCGGGGGTCGTTGTGGCCCGGAAGCAGTGAGAGAGCGAGACTCCAAACTTGGAGAAAGGAGTGACCTGGGGTCCGGGGGCGGAGTCGTGAGCGGGGGAGGAGAGCGCCCGCGCCAGCGCCAGCACCAGCCGGAGGAGCGCGCCGGCCCAGGAAGCCAGAGCGCCGCCCACCCATCCGGGGCGAAGCGCGCGGGGAAGCAGGCTGGGCCGGGGGCTGCCAGCCTCAACCCCTTAGGTGACTCCTCGGCTCCCAGCCCGGACCCAAGATGATGAAAAGGCAGCTGCACCGCATGCGGCAGCTGGCCCACACGGGCAGCTCGGGACGGTGAGTGTCACCCGCTTCTAGCTGTGCTGTCGTCTCGCAGGACCTGAGCGGGCGCTGGAGAGTGGGGAACCGGTCAAAGAGGTCGAAGACATCTGGATAGCGGCCCTTCGGCATTCCAGAGCCCTGACCTGGCTCCCTGGGGTCTGAAGCCACTGTGGTCGTACAGGCTTAGCTGGCTTTTGCAGGAGGTTGGGGGGTTGGAGGGGCACCTCCATTCCTGATTGAAGAGGCTGCAGAGAGCAGAGAGCAGAATGCGCCCTGAGCCAGGACTCTGCCTGGAACCTCATTTGTCCCCTCTGGACAATGGGAACAATTAACCACCTCTAACTGGAGGGAAGGGGAGGAATGGAGCGAATCGGGGGCGCCCCAGACCCTGGGGGAAGGGACTGGCAGTGTTCTGGCTTGGGGAGGTGGGGCCTGCTCTGCTTTGGGTGTCCGTCCCCTCCCCCAGCCCAGGGGCCTCCTGCCTTTTGGTCCTGCTTCTGCTTTCGCAGGCTCAGGTAGAGACACCGCTTGGTCTTCTCGGTTCCCAGCTCCACAACTATGGGAGCGGAAGTTTGGGGAGTTTCTCGGAGCTTTTCTTTCTGTCCCTCTTCCCCAGCCTGGGAGTTCCCCATTCTTTGGGCCCAGAGAGGTGACTGTGTATCCAGAAACTTGATAGTCCTACAGTGACACAAATACTTACATGTACCTACGGAAGCCAAGCCACTTTGCCCTGAACCTATGTCCCTATGTATCTTTGGGCAGAGTCCCTGGACCTGCCCACAGCCGCAGTTCAATGTCGTGTGCCTGTGGGCCTGGCCACCCCGAGACCAGCTTCCACACTTCCCGTTCTGGGGGCCAGCTTAGGCCTCCTCTTTCCGGGCCAGGCAAACAATTTGGGGGATGGGAAGATGAGAAACTTTTCCTCTGTCCCAAAGTTGGGCCTTGGGTAGCTCCCTCCTGCCTTTTTGGTGTCATGGGTCCACCCTCTCTCAGGACACAGCCCTGGGTGGAGGAGGAAGCAGGCATGGAATGTGCCCCAGCTCCCATGTGGATGGGCCACCCAGGCTTGGTGGGTCCTGGAAGCAACTTGGGCTCAGGTTCCATATGCAGGGGATAGAGGGAGGCAGTGGGTATCCTAACCCAGACTGACTCAGCAGAAGCCCCCTTCCCCCACAGCACCCCTGAGACTGCCGAGTTCTTGGGTGAGGACCTGCTGCAGGTACGTGCCTGGGCGGGCTGGGCTGGGAGGCAGGTCCGTGCAAGCTGTCAGTATAGAGGCTGGCAGGCAGGGACAGCAGTCAAGGGCCTGGTTGTGTCATTCCTTGCTGGCCAGGGGAGGGGGGGGGTGGGGGGTGGGGGGTGGGACAGGGGAAAGGGGTCCTTGTTCTGGTGGAGAAAACAGAGCAATGAGAGAGGGTCCCTCACAATATACAGCCCCCACATGTCCCTCCCCT
Organism: Rattus norvegicus; assembly: GCF_021556685.1. Classification (NCBI taxonomy): domain Eukaryota; kingdom Metazoa; phylum Chordata; class Mammalia; order Rodentia; family Muridae; genus Rattus; species Rattus norvegicus. Next base: position 120,027,932 of record NC_141540.1, read on the forward strand.
GTACCTCCCAGGTAGAGCAGCGGTTGGAACCAGCTAAGCGAGCAGCCCACAATGTTCACAAAAGGCTGCAGGCCTGTCTGCAGGGCCAAAGCGGGGCTGACATGGACAAGCGGGTGGTAAGTGGGATCTCCGGGAGGAAGAGACCTGTGAGGTGAAGGACGGGGTGGGAATGAGGCGCTCTGGGTGCTCTGTGGCGTCTGAGCTTTGCTCCCAGCTAGTACGCCCCCAAGTGGTCTAGGTGGGCGGAACACCATCTGAACTGGATGGAGGATGCTCACTGCTACCCAGCAGGCAGCGTTTTCTGACTCCTGCTACTCCCGTTGCTAAGACTGCCAATGCATTGTCTCCCCACTGCTGGCAACGGCCCTGGCGACACCCCCTTGTACAAGTCACCTGTGTATAATGGGAAACCGAGATCTAAACTTAGCAGCCCAAGATCACACAGGTGGCAAGTCACAAAAGTGGCCCTGGGGTCCCTCTGATTGTAAATGTAGTGTTTTCTATAACTCCTGGCGGAAGTCCGGGGATAGTTAAAAATTCACGTGGCCGGAGCTGGAGGATCCTCTCAGCAAAGCACTTGCTCTTGGAGAGACCTGGGTTCAGTTCCTATCACCCACGAGATTCACCACTGTACAGTCGCAGGGACTCCGACATGCTCTCTAGTCTGCTAAGAACACCAAGCATGCCTGCCCCCTCCCCGCTGCCCCAGAAGAGGGTCTGGGTGTGAGGCAATAGATACCTTGGGGAGCTTGGGCTACAGAATGATTGGATTAACCACCAAGGCCATAAGGCTGGGAAAGGAGGTTAGGCCATCCCACCCTAGCCACAAGACCAGCTCTTTGCAGGGGTGTAACCTTGGGACAGCTTACTACTCCCTCCCTCTGCGTAGTCTAGTCTCCCTGGGATTGCTCATTCCTTCTTGTCCAGTCAAGTAGCTTCTAGAAGGGAAAGAGGGAGGGATCCCAGGTCTGTGTGAGATGTGTGCATGAGTTGGGGGGGCACACCATCATCATCCAGTTTCCCCCTATGAATGTGGGTCTGTTCAGTTGGCTCTTCCCTCTGCTGATGTATGGGTTTGGCTGGGTGCTGTGGGCTCAGGTAAGGTGGAGGAAACTCGCAAACTCAGGCTCACTCACCCTTCCCTCCCTGCAGAAGAAGCTTCCCCTCATGGCTCTTTCTACCGCAATGGCTGAAAGCTTCAAGGAGTTGGATCCCGATTCCAGCATGGGGTGAGCATAGTTGGGGCCTGGCTCTTCACTAAAGAATGCCAGGAAGCAATGAGGGGGTCAGATCAGCCAGGGTGTCTACCTGGCTGGGTAGGATGGATGACCAAGCTGGGGTGAGGGACCAAGGGAGCCTTGGCCCACTGGGAATCTCTGTCCACAGGAAAGCCTTAGAGATGAGCTGTGCCATCCAGAACCAGCTGGCCAGAATCCTAGCAGAGTTTGAGATGACCCTGGAGAGAGATGTCCTGCAGCCGCTCAACAGGCTGAGCGAGGTGACTGTGCACCCCCACGCTCCCAGCTTCCCCAGCTTCCTGCTGTCCCTGCCCCCACCAGACCCCCTGAGCCCTCCCTGTGCCTGCCCTCAGGAGGAGCTGCCTGCCATCCTCAAGCGCAAGAAGAGCCTTCAGAAGCTGGTGTCTGACTGGAACACCCTCAAAAGCAGGTGGGCACCTGAGTCTAGGTCAAGTCATAGGTCGAGGGTTCTGCAGGCCCCGCTGGGTCCTTGTGGCCATGCTGGTCCTTGAGAACACATGTGGTAAAGGCATGTGTATGTGAAGGTGTGCATATGTTCCCTTGTGCCACAGGTGACCCCAAACCAGGAAAACCACTAGTCTCCAAGATCCCTAGATGGTTCTAGAGCTCCCTCCTATTCTGTATTCTGGAGCCAAGTAGTTGCGATCACCAGGACCACCACCAGAAGGAGGCCTAGAGCACTTTGGCCTAGTCTGGGCAGAGGCCCAAGGAATTTCTATTTTGCCTCTGTAAACCCTAGAGTCCTGTGTGATTACGTGTATGGAGGGGACACTTAGCTCTGGCCCTGCAATGGGGCCAGTGACCACCCACTTTGGGACCCTCCCCAGGCTCAGCCAGGCAGCCAAGAACTCGGGAAGCAGCCAAAGCCTGGGTGGTGGCTCAAGCAGTCACACCCACATGGCCACTGCCAACAAGGTGGAGACGCTGAAGGAAGACGAGGAGGAGCTGAAGAGAAAGGTGGAACAGTGCAAGGTGAGATGATTTGGGATGTCTGCATAGACGACAGGTGTGGGTCCATTTTACCGACGGGAACATTGAAGTGTGCGGGCAGCACTGTGGGTTTTTTTTTTTTTGTTTGTTTTTTGTTTTTTGTTTTCTTTTTTTCGGAGCTGGGGACCGAACCCAGGGCCTTGCGCTTGCTAGGCAAGCGCTCTACCGCTGAGCTAAATCCCCAACCCCAGCACTGTGTTTTAAACCCAGGCAGAATTTATGTAGTGGGGCACCACCCAGGACCTCTGCTATATTTATCGTGTATGTTAACAGCTGGGATGTGGTTGTTCACTGGATGCTTAACGTTGAATGAATGAATGAATGAATGAATGAATGAGTGGTGTTTGCTGAGTGAATGAATAGTATTTGTAGGATGAATGATTGTTGGGTGTTTTTGCTGGGTAAGATAATGAATGAATGAGTGAGCAGTGTTTGCTGAGTAATGAGTGAATGATGTTCATGGAGTAAAGCAAGAATGAATGAATGAATGATTGCATGGCGAGCACAGGATTCCCCGCCTCACCCATCCTCTCCCTTCTGTCCTCAAGGATGAGTACCTGGCTGATCTCTACCACTTCTCCACCAAGGAGGACTCATATGCCAACTACTTTACTCATGTGAGTCCATGGTCCAGTTCCAGCCACCAGCACCGCTGGGGGCCTCCGAGAGATGGCGGGTGTCTGTTCTGGAGACGCTGGGAAAGTCTCCACTTTTCTCACTGGTCCTGGGGGATGGCCTTTGTCTCCACAGCTCCTGGAGATTCAGGCTGACTACCATCGCAAGTCACTAACCTCCCTTGACACGGCCCTAGCTGAGCTGAGGGACAACCACAGCCAAGCAGGTGGGGACATGAATGAACCAGCCTCACCTCTGACCTTACAATGCTAAACGTTTGCTCCTTACTAGGCAGAGTGACAAACACTTTAATCTGGGGCACTTGGGTGGTGGAGACAGGTGGATCTCTGAGTTTGAAGTCAGCCTAGTCTACATAGAGAGTTCCAGGAGACTACCCTGTCTTGAAAAACAAAAACAAACAAAAAGTTTGCTCCTTATCCTGAAAGGCAGTAGAGAGTTGTGGAGCAGGGAGCAGGCTGGATTAGGTCTTCGGGGGCTGGCTTTCTACTGCTGTGGAGGATGGAGAAGGAACATGAGACCTTCTAGAAGGTTGGGATCTGGGCTAGGCAGAGCAGTGGGGGTGGGCAGATCCAAGATGGTTGTGTGTGTGGTACTGAAACAGGGTGGAAGGCGGATTCCTGGAGGTGCCCTGTCTGCCCTGGCCCTACTGCCTGGGGCAGAAAGGACCAGGCTACTGATGTGTCTCATTCCCACAGACTCCTCCCCCTTGATGACGGCTGCCCCCTTCTCCAGAGTATATGGGGTGTCCCTGAGAACCCACCTGCAAGATCTAGGCCGTGACATTGCCCTGCCCATCGAGGCTTGTGTCCTGTTGCTGCTGTCAGAGGGCATGCAGGAGGAGGTAGGAGCTGAGACATGAGTGGTGGGGGGAGTGACAGGGCTCCATGCCACCCCTTGCTGGTACCCATAGTTCCCTTCTCTGAGAGACCTAACCTCCCATTGCTGACCTGGACTCTGCCTCATTGAATAGGATTTCAGGGGCCTTGCACTGTCCCACAGATACTGAGCAGTCTTTGCTCTAAGATCCTCTTGGACTCTGTTTGGCAAGGGGGAGAGAGTCAAAGATTAAATGGACCAAGAATCATCTGAGGAACCCGGGGTCCTCGGTTCAGTCCATGATCCATGCTGGGCTTTTCCTGAAAATAGGCCTTAGGTGAAAAATGACCCAACCATGAGTGGATTGCTGGCTCCTCACCAACCATGCTGAGCCTTCTTTCCCCTTCCACCCTTAACAAGACTACTTCTCCACTGATCTCCCTGCCCCACACACTTCCCAGTTCTGCCCTCTGCTCAGAATTCCAGACCTTGGGAGTTGGGAGGGCCCATAGACACCATCATATACTGACCACCACCGGCGGGGACACTGAGGCCGGGCAGCCTGCTCCTGCTCTGCCCTCTGTGATGCACAGCCTGTTCCTTCCTGCACCCTAGGGCCTCTTCCGTCTGGCTGCTGGGGCCTCTGTGCTGAAGCGCCTTAAGCAGACCATGGCCTCAGATCCCCACAGCCTGGAGGAATTCTGCTCGGACCCCCATGCTGTAGCAGGTACCTGATCCCCTGGGAGTTCTAGGCAGAAGGGGGGACTGGGGCAGAGCTATCTAAGGTAACACTATCAGAGTTTGGCTTTAGGCCTGATAATGGTACCAAAGAAACACCACTATGGGGCACTTGGGGGTTCCGTGATGAATCCTCTAAAATGTATATGCAGTTTTTTGAGGGCCAGCTTGCTAAATACTATGTTAAAAGGGCCTATAACCCAAAGAAACTATCAGAATAAGACAGGAAGACTTAATATGAATACAGACTAGAGGTTCCTTCTAAGTAGAGAAAGCTGGGTCCTTAGGCTGCCCAAGACCTTCCCCTGCCTTGTTTCAGGTGCCCTCAAGTCCTATCTCCGGGAGCTGCCAGAGCCCCTGATGACCTCTGACCTCTATGATGACTGGATGAGAGCAGCCAGGTGAGCAGGTGGGGATAAGTGGGGGGTGTGTGTGTGAAAGTTCTGGAAACATGGCCCTGGATTGGTGGTGCATTGGTGACTCTCCCTCCTCAGCCTGAAGGAACCAGGAGCCCGCCTGGAGGCCCTTCAGGATGTTTGCAGCCGTCTACCCCAGGAGAACTTCAACAACCTCCGGTGAGCCCTCCCCACCCCATCCCCAGGCGCACAAACTTTGGGTTTGACACTAGCCTACGCTGTGCGTGTCTAGCACAGAACCTCAGCTGTAATGTCGGTTACACTAGACCAGATACCAGAGCAGACAAGCCAGTCGGGTGCAGCGACTCATGCCTACCGTGCCAGCACTCGGGGAGGCAGAGGCAGGTGAATCTCTGAGTTCAAGGCCAACCTGATCTACAGAACGAGTTCCAGGATAGCCAGGGCTATAGAGAGAAACCCTGCCTTGAACAAAACAAAAGAGGAAGGAATCTCCACCTTGTGGTGGAGTCCTTACCTAATATACCTAGCACGTATGAAGCCCTGGGTTTACTCCTCAGTATGTCATGAACTGGAGGTGTTGGTGGATGCCTGCAGTCGCACAGACATGTCAGGGTCATCCTTGGCTGTATAGAGTTCAAGGCCAAGCTGGGCTACGAGACTTTGTCTTAGAAAGCAAGCAGAAAGCCCCCCTGAACCTGTGAAACCATACTGCCTGGCTGCAGGCCCCACCTTGTCATTCTGGGACCCTGTGCTGGCAGTTTAGTGTCAGCACTGGAGACGGTCCCTACCGCTTTTGGTGGCCAGAAGATTCTCAACTTAGCTCGAAAAATAGATCAGGGAACTTCCGTAGTAAAAATGTCACCATGCCGCGTAGTATCTGTTCCCCTCTGCAGAGTCTAGCGTAGGGAGTTCTTGGGCCTTCAAAGACATCTGTGAGCATCCTCTCACCCACCCAGGTACCTGATGAAGTTCTTGGCACTGCTGGCCGAGGAGCAGGACGTGAACAAGATGACACCCAGCAACATCGCCATTGTCTTGGGGCCCAACCTGCTGTGGCCTCCTGAGAAAGAAGGGTGAGGCCCATGAGCCCAGGGAGCCTGTCCCCAGCTAGTCACCAGCTGCTGATTTGCCCAGACCTCCATTCTCTATCCCTGCCGTGGGCTGAACAGTTCTTAAATCTGAAGCTGCTTTAAGGAGCAGCATGAGGGACTGGGGTGAACAGAGTGGGCATGGATGACCTGGTTCGGGTGCTCAAAACCACGAGGTGTGATTGAAGCCTCACTCCCAACCTTCAGACGTGGGGCTTGGAGAGTCATTTTCTCATCTGTCAGTTGGGGAGACATTATACAAATTCTAAGCGGGTGGGGCGTAGGCATTGCTGTGGGAACTGGATGGGAAGTGCTTTACACACTGAAGTTCAAAGACAACACGAGAAGTCACCGCTACTTTTCAGGCCATAGAACTCATCCTATGTCCTGAATTGTAGTTGGGGGAGGGGGGCAGTCAACCCAAGACCTGGGGATAAAGCCCAGAATTGATTAATGATGTCTCTCATCGGTGAAGGAATAGGAGATGGGTTATGTGTGCTACACGTGTAGAATCAACCACGCCCAGCAGAGCCCCGCAATGCTAGTATCACTAAAACTCTTGCTTCTCTTTTATACCAGGGACCAGGCTCAACTGGACGCTGCCTCTGTGTCCTCCATTCAGGTGGTGGGTGTTGTCGAGGCGCTGATACAGAATGCAGACACCCTCTTCCCTGGAGGTGATGTCCTCTATGTCATCTCTAGTCCCCACTTCCTCCAGTTCCAGGACTACAGCCCAAGCTCAAGCCCTGATTGCCCCCAAAACTCTCTATGTGGCTTAAAGGAAGCTGCTTTCTCTGCACTGAGCCTCAGTCTCTCATCTGTAAAATGGGAACAGTGCTATCTGACCCATGGGAGTAGGAAGGCTAAGAAAGAGATGTCCCATCATTTCAAGGAAAGAGAGTAGCCCTGACTCTGGCCAGGGCAGGCAGGCTTGGCTAAGGCTCTGAACTTGAACCCTGTTCATTCTGCCTCTAGATATCAACTTCAGTGTATCAGGCATCTTCTCAGGCCTGGCCCCCCAGGAGAAGCCCAATAGTCAACAGGTCTCAGAGGAATTGGCACCTGTTGCTGTGCCTGCCCCAGCCGCTACCCCAACTCCCACCCCAGCTCCTAGCCCAGCTCCAGCCTCCATGACAGTAAAAGAAAGGTAAGAACTAAACAGGAATAGCCTAATTCTGGCCTGGGGCTCTCAGAGGATTTAGGAATGTAATTTGTGGTATTTGTTCTGTAGATCTGGTCCCACAGGTTGGAGTAGGTGGGAGGAGCCTGTTCTCAGCTCTAAGCATGTTCCCTTCATTGTAGGGCTATTTCTACAGCACCTATTATGTGCCCCAGGCACATGCCCTGGGAATTTAGGGAATTGGGAGGGGATGGTTGGGATTCATAACTTTCCTGTCTTCAATCCTGTAAGTCTGAAAGGTTTTGTGGCAGACTGGCATTTCTCAGTGGTTCACACGATGGGACTCCCTTAAATGAGGCGGGTATATGCCACCCTCAGCCCCTGCCTTGAATGAGGCAGGGAGAGTGGACATTGCCCCATCTACATTCCTGTGATGTCAGGATGCACGTTCTCCTGGAGGGTTATACAGTGTACAGGCAGCATAGAGAGCTGTACCAGCCAGGTAGGAAACAAAGGCCTCTCTGGGGAAATGGCCAATGGACCGACGTTTAGGAAGCCAGCTCTTTCAACTGCTGCTCACATACTCTGACTCTGACTTCTGTTGGCAGAACATTCCCTACAGATCACATGGGGGTGGGGGGGCTAGGGGTGTAGCTTTATTGGTTGCCTGGCACACGGGAAGGCTGGGTTCAAGCCCCAGGAGTGCACAAAATGGGCACAATGATACTTATCAGCACGGAGAGGTGTAGGCAGAAGGATCAGGAGTTCAGGATCCGCTTTCTCGGCATGGAAAGTTCAAGGCCAGCCTAGGCAGTTCCAGAATGAGACAGTCTCAAAAAAGGAAAAAAAAAAAAAAAAGATCACCTAGAAAAGCGGAAGGCTTGCTTGCTTCCAACCTTTGTGGCTCTGATAAACACTGTGAGCAGATCAGCTTGGGAGGGAAAAAAGGGTTTACTTTCTTTCTTTCTTTCTTTTTTTTAAATTTTTTTTAAAAGATCTATTCATTTATTATATATAAGTACACTGTAGCTGTCTTCAGACACACCAGAAGAGGGCATCAGATCTCTTTACAGATGGTTGTGAGCCACCATGTGGTTGCTGGGAATTGAACTCATGATCTCTGGAAGAGCAGTCGGGTGCCCTTAACCACTGAGCCGTCTCTCCAGCCCCCAAGGGTTTACTTTCTTATACTTCACTTAGCAGTCTATCAGGGAGACAGGATCTCAAGCAGGAGCAGAGGCAGGAGCCCTGGACATTGCTTACGGCCTTGTCTGCTGACTGGGCAGTTGGCTTTCTTAGACAACTCCGGATGCTTGTCAGGAGACAGCATGGCCCACAGTGAGCTGGTCCCTCTCACATCAATCTGAAATCAAGACAGTCCCGCACCGGTAGACCCCCACCTCCATGGCCTCAGGCCAGTCTGATTCGGTGATCCCTCAGTTGAGACTCCCTCTTCCCCTGTGACTCTGGCTTGTGTCAAGTTGGCTGTTAAAGTTAACTAAGCCAGGATTAATGGACACAAACCCTGCTGATACCTGAAGTATCTAGTAGAGAGACTAAGACCGAGAACGCATTCTTGGCGCAGCCATAGCTGGTGGGAAGCAAATCCTTCCACCCAACACTTTGGAGTCATGTGGAACCCTAGTAGGAGCTTTCCAGGAAATAGCCAAGCTTGATTGTCGCACCTCTCTTTCCCTCGACAGGACAGAGTCTGAATTGCCCAAACCAGCTTCCCCCAAGGTCAGCAGGAGCCCCACAGATACAACTGCTTTGGCAGAGGACATGACTCGGAAGAGTAAGTGGGCTGTGGGAGAGAAGAGTTGGAGAGTGGGAACTCCCACCCCTGCCGTCTCTACACACCTCCAGAGAGGCTGGCATTAGACGTAGTGAGAAGGTCGGGGTTCGCTGCCCGGCACCTGGACCCGGCTTCCAGTTTATTCCTTGGGCAGGTGGGGCAGCCTGTCAGAGCCTCTACACTCCTCTGTGTGGCCGAACTGTAATTGCCCCCCAACCTTGAAGCGCTGGGACCTCAGGGAGTGTGCAGGGCTCTGGCACACAGGAAGTGCTAGAGAAAGGAAGTCAGTGTCAGAGTGGCGAGTGTTCCAGCCCTCCGGAAGCCCAAGGACTATGAAGGACAGGACCAGAACTGTATTTAAGGGAGAGGGAAGTGAGAAGTTTGCAAGGAGTCTGGAGGCTCCTGGAGCTCCCTGGCACACTCAAGCCAGTCTGGCCCAGGATGGATATAGGTAAGAGGTCAGGGATCCTCATGAGGACTAGGTCACTGCAGAGCACCCATCCCAGTTCTGACAAGGAACTTTAGAGCTGAATGCATCCTGCCGTGCTAGGGGAGCAGCCATAGAAGTCTACAGGCCACACAGAGACCTGGAAACCAGGGTACTGTCAGAGTCACCTGAACTGGCTGGTGACTTACCAGTGAGGAAACAAGCCCCAGAGAGCAAATGAGCCATTCCAGACACCAGAGCCCACAGAGCCAGGGAGAGTTTTGATGTCAGCTCCACCTAGCTTCCCCGCAGCCTCCAACTACCTCACAAGGTTGGAACTTGCTTGAGGACCTGGGGCTTCTGAGAGGCAAGCAGGACCCCTGTGTCCCATGGGTCAATAGGGACAGGAGGCATTTATATAATTAACAGATGTGTAGCCACTCCTGCTTGACGCCTAGACTGAGCTAACTAGCAGCCATGTTGGGTTTATGTTCTGGGGAGAGACACAAGAAAGATGGGCAAGATACTTGTGAGGACAGGTTTTCTGAGAAAGATGATTGGCAGCATAACCGGGGTGGGGTCTGGGATATCTACTGTAAGCTGAGAGGTCCACGGAGGAGGACCACTAGGGAGCACTTCCACCAGAGAGGACAACCAGGGAGCACCTCAGTGATGAGGACCCACTGTGGAAAGTGAAACCACCCCCGCATGAAGAAATGTACAAAGGCCTAGATGCGGGAATGAACATGTGATGTACACAGACACGTGAACCCCTAACTTTCCTGTTTCGCTTCCTCCACAGCCAAGCGCCCAGCACCAGCCCGGCCTACCATGCCACCTCCCCAGCCTTCCAGCTCACGCTCATCCCCTCCAGCTCCATCCCTGCCCGCTGGCTCGGTCAGCCCTGGCACTCCCCAAGCTTTGCCACGCCGTCTGGTGGGCACCAGCCTCCGGGCCCCCACCGTACCTCCCCCATTACCCCCTGCTCCTCCACAACCTGCCCGGCGACAGAGCCGGCGTTTACCAGTCTCCCCCTGCCCAGCCTCCCCTGTCATTTCAAACATGCCTGCTCAGGTGGACCAGGGAGCGGCTACAGAGGACAGAGGAGGCCCTGAGGCTGTGGGTGGGCATCCCCCTACCCCAGTTCTGCCACCCCAGCCCCGGCCCAGGGGCCTCATTTCAGAGACAGATTAAGCAGGCCCTCCTGCCTGGCAAGTCTTCAGTGTCCCCTTTCTCTCCTCCTCTCCCCTTCCTCCCTTGTCTCCCATGATAGCCCTCACCATGTGCCTAGGTGCCTGCTGGGCCGGCCCCTATGGCCAGGAGGGCTCAAGCCAGCCCTCTAAATTTCAAACCTTTCCTCTTCCACTTTGAGCTTGGAGTTCCCACCCGACTCCCCACTCTCTGGCAGGGTTTCAAGGGAGCTACCAGAAGGAAGGACAACAGACATGCCTGTTCCTACGGGACTTTTATTTTTCTCTTGCCAATGTATTTTTGTAAGGCTCGTAAATAAATTATTTTTAACAAAACTGGAGTAAACGGCCAAACAAAAGCTTCCTCTCCTGGAGATACAGAATCTACCCCCATAAGGAGGAAAGGGGACAGATAGAGTATCTTCCCCTCCTTCCTGATTTAATAGCCAAGGGCTTGGGACTTTCTCGGAGCTGCTTGTCTGAATATGGTTCCCATAGACTAGTTTCTCACTGAGGTAATGGCACCACCTGCAGGTGACGTCTCTGAAGCCAGTGAGAGGGGACTGTACAGGCCATGCCAGCCTGAGGTGTAACACATGAGCTTAGTTCTGAAGCCTGGGCTCTTCCTCCCACCCAGGGCAGTTTGCTCAGCCTCTCAGGAGAATGGGTTCCTCTGAGGCAGTCTGTGGTCGGAAGACCAAAGCGCCCATGCACACACACACACACACACACACACACACACACACACACACAAACACACAACCTTCCCAGGAGCAGGGATTGATCTACTCATGGCCTTCCTGAGTTGCTCTGTGTAGACCCAGACTAACACCCCTTACAGCTCTACACCTGAGGGTCTTTTGGGAGTGGGCTGGCAGAATTGAGTCAATACAGCTGGAAGCCCAATTTAATAGCCTAGAGTGGGTGGGGGCATGCTGTCCAGAGTCTTATAGGCCAAGAAGATGGATGACAAAGGGCACAGAGAACAGAAATTAATTGGGCTCAAAGGCGTGGTTTTTCCCTTAGTCTCTTAAAAAGAAAAAAAGACTTATGTATATGAGTACACTGTAGCTGTCTTCAGACACCAGAAGAGGGCATCAGGTCCCATTACAGATGGTTTTGAGCCACCATGTGGTTGTTGGGAATTGAACTCAGGACCTCTGAAAGAACAGTCAGTGTTCTTAACCACTGAGCCATCTCTCCAGCCCTCCCTTGGTCTCTTAACTTCAGTTGCTCTGGAGGTTAGGCAGCTACAGCTCTGCTTAGAACCGCAAAATTGTGACAGTACAGATCCCCATTCATTCCTGGTCCCCACGCTTTGAACTATTGGTTATTCAAAGGCTCGACGGATTAAAAGGTCCCCATCTACAAAATGGAGACTTAGGCAGCTGGGACCACCCCATCAATAACATGGACAACCAATTGGCCCTGATGACCAAAATAATGTCTAGCTGTTTCCCCCACCCCACCCCCCACAAAACACATGAAGTCAGATTTCTAGGTTCCTGTCTTAAATCCATGTAATTGTTTGTTTTGTTTTTTTTATTTTTTGGTTTTCGAGACAGGGTTTCTAGTACAGAATGTTTAGTACTTGCTCTGTAGACTGGGCTGTCCTCGAAATCAGAGATCTTCCTGCCTCTGATTCTGAGTGCTGCGATTAAAGGCATGTGCTACCATTGCCTGGCTACAATGTTTTAACATCCATTTGTGTGTGGATGTGCCTGGGGAGGTCAGAAAACAACTTGAAGGAGTATGTTCTCTCCACCGTGAGGTTTCTGAAGAAGGAACTCAGGTTCTCAGCCTTGACAGAAAACTGCCATCATCTGCTGAACCATTTCACTGACCCTGCATCCGTGTTTTAAAAATCATTTATCCTGGGTTCGGTCCCCAGCTCCGAAAAAAAGAAAAAAAAATCATTTATCGTGGTAGAGCGCTTACCTAGGAAGCGCAAGGCCCTGGGTTCGGTCCCCAGCTCCGAAAAAAAGAACCAAAAAAAAAAAAATCATTTATCTAAAGCCATCGAACTGTAAAGTATACATCTTTTTTTTCGGAGCTGGGGACCGAACCCCGAAACCAGGGCCTTGCGCATGCTAGGCAAGCGCTCTACCACTGAGCTAAATCCCCAACCCTTTTTTAAGTATACATCTTACTAAACGCGAATTATACAACAACAACAAAATCTAATTCCTCGGGGAACTTTACAGCACAGTCAGATGACCAGAAGGGTCACTGGTCAAGCCCAACAGCCTAGACTAGACTGTGAAGACATAGATGATGCGGCCCTTGCTCCTTCCACTTGTTTCTAAATGAGCGTCAATGGTTTGGAGGGCAAGATCTAGCCAGAAGACAACAAATCTCTCAGCCTCTGTTTTTTTTCTCCTAGCAACCAGCTGGCCTACGTTTCTAATTGGCTGGGAAGCGCACGGCGATTCGCTCCAGACCAGTCTGGCTCACCATTGGTCCCCTGGCGCCCTGCGGTCCCGCCCCTTTCTCCGAGCTCCTTCGAGATCGGCTAGAGCCTTCGACTAAACTCTCGTCGCCACTGGCTGAAGCCTGTGATGGTAGCCCCGCCCCAGCCCCGTTCTGCACGTCAATTGGTGGAGCTACCCCTTGTCGGCGGAGGGAGCGCAGCGCGCGCGTGCGAGCGGCCAGCCGGCTGCATGGCGCGCTGCGAGCGGCTGCGCGGCGCGGCCCTGCGCGACGTGCTGGGCCAGGCGCAGGGCGTCTTGTTCGACTGCGACGGGGTGCTGTGGAACGGCGAGCGCATCGTTCCGGGTGCCCCTGAGCTGCTGCAGCGGCTGGCGCAGGCGGGCAAGGCCACGCTGTTCGTGAGCAACAACAGCCGGCGCGCGCGGCCCGAGCTGGCGCTGCGCTTCGCCCGCCTGGGTTTCACGGGGCTGCGCGCCGAGGAGCTCTTCAGCTCCGCGGTGTGTGCCGCCCGCCTCCTGCGCCAGCGCCTGCCCGGGCCTACCGACGCACCGGGCGCCGTGTTCGTGCTGGGTGGCGAGGGGCTGCGCGCCGAGCTGCGTGCCGCGGGGCTGCGCCTGGCGGGAGACCCCGGCGACGACCCGCGCGTGCGCGCTGTGCTCGTAGGCTACGACGAGCATTTTTCCTTCGCCAAGTTGACCGAGGCGTGCGCGCACCTGCGCGACCCCGACTGCCTGCTAGTGGCCACAGATCGCGACCCTTGGCACCCACTCACCGACGGAAGCCGGACCCCCGGTGAGCGCGGGACTGGGCGCTGGGATGTGCGCAGGGCCCCGTCTCACGTCTCGTAATTACTGCAGCTGCCGCCTGTCCGGCAAGTGGCCGAGGACCGGTTTAACAGACGAGCCACCTTAGGCTCACTGTAGCTCAGGGAATTGAAGGTGGGATCCAGGTTTGGAACTGGCCTCCTGGGCTTTTGTTATTGGCCCCACCCACTTTGGCGGTGGGCTTGTAGAATAGGTCTGAAAGGATAATGTTCATGAAGAGCTGGATTCACGCTTCCAGAATCAGGATGGAGGCCAGCGTGGAGACTGGAGGGCAGTGGAGCTTGACCTCAGTTCCAGGTCCGGCCCTACTTGGCTAACCCTGTGAGTTACATAACCTCAGAGCATCTCTGCCTGGGTAAGGGAGTGTGGCTCTTAACCAGGCTGGTCATCCCAGGGCTCCCAAACCCAACCCTTCAGTTTATGAATAGCTTCCTGAAGCCCTTTAATGGTGCCTTCGTTTCCTTTCCAGATTAGTTCAAAATTAAGAGTGTTGGCCCATTTTTCAGTTTCGATGCTCAAAGGAAGTGTGCTGCCCGAGAACACACAGCATAGGGTAGGGGAATCTGAACTTGGCCTTTGGAACACCCCCATCCATCCGTACATCCATCTGTCCATCCGATATCCATCCATCCAAGAGCACTTCGGGCTGTTGTTACTGGGAATACTCAGGCCTACACCTAGACTGGAGCACTGACAGTTGGGAATGAGCCAAGAGGTGGAGCGGCAGAGACAATCAGATAGTGATGAGTGGCTATAGACAGGTTTGGGTCCTCCGGATAAGGCATGGGCGTATCTCTGCCACTCCATCCTGCTAGCCTTTGGCCCAGATAGTCCTTGATACCAAATTCTGGGGTTCTTCAGGGTGGTGTTGAAGGAAGTGAGGCAGTCATGGGTTCATGGTGGGGCAGTGAAATGGGTGCATGTGGAGAGGATCTGGGAAGCCTTCCTGGAGGAGGCATGCTGCAAGGTGGGATGGCAGTGAGCAAAGAGATATTAGCATTCGGTCAAGATGGTGTAGCCGAAAAAGGAAGTTACTGCCTGGGCCTTTCCTGGCTCCTGGCTTTGCGTGATACCTATGGTCCACCTCCTGCATGAGGCTTCTCCCCACAAATCTTGGGGGAGAGGTCACAGCTGCAGCATCCTTTCTCCCATCCTGTTACTGTCAAGTCTGATTTCCCAAAAAGCTTGGGTTGAGGCTGTGGGACAAGAGCTTCTCCTGGGTCCCCTGAAAGGTGGCCTAAGCAGCTTGGGAGAGGCAGGGCCTAGCCCCAAACCTCTGCAGGAACCCTCCTGGCTTCTCCTGTCCAGGCACCCACCTAACTGTACTCGTCCAACCTGCTGGTCACTCCTACTGCCTGGAGGGGGAGACAGAGCATTAGCAGACACAGGCTGGCCGCCACATTTGTGAGTGATGTAGCTTCCAAGCATTGATTAACAAATGCCCTGTGGCCATGCGCTGTAACCAGGAGCAGGGGAAGGTAGACCAACGGTCACTAACAGAGATCTCGATTGTGCATCAGGTCTGAAATAATGTGGAGCCCACCCCATCCCAGTTCTTACCCGACTTCATCACAGGCCTGCGAAATTGTGTGCTTGTTTGCCACTGGGCAGCCCTGTGAGCTGGCAAGTAGAAGTGGCCGCCACTGCGGGAGTAGGCCGTCACACACAGCCGTGAGTTAGGAGTTAGGTGTCACATTCATGGGCTCCCCTGCTGGGATGCTTGCTGCTTAGCCCCAGTGTGGACTGTGGGTTGGAAGCTTAGCAGGATGACTGTAGATGTGGGGCCAAGAGAAACTAGCCCTGCCCTGGGAGCTGGGACAATCTTTTTGCTCACTTCTGTGTTTTTGAGACAGGGTCTCAGCCTCGGCCTGCCTCCCAAGTGCTGGGATTAAAAAGTGTGCACCACTACCTCCCAGCACGAGGCTCAGGTTCTCTGGCTGTGCCCTGGTTGCTAGAGCAACTCCTTGCTTTTCCTGTCCACTCTCTCTGGCTGCTGTAGTTCAGCAATGTCCCTATGAGAGTGGAAAGAGGCCCAGGTATTTGAATCAGACTGGCTTATAGTAAGAAATACTCATGGGAGGGTCTTGACTTATATCTCCAGATGGTGTCTGGTGAGAGCACTCCTCCCTCCTTGGCTGGTGTACCGCCAACAGCCTGGGAAGCTGTTGTTGGTATGGAATTGCCACAATCACCTCAAGAATACAGCAGAGTTAGTGGTGGTGGCAAGTGTTCAGAACTTGGTACTTTTCTTGTGAATAATTCATTGTTGGTGGTGGTGTTCGAGACCGGATCTCACCGTGTAGCCTGGGGAGGCCTCTCACTGAGCCTCCTGCCTCAGCCTCTACAGTGCAAGTCGCTATGCCCTTCTGAAATATGTTCCTTTTCTATGCTGTGATAAAGCACCGTGACCACGGCAGCTCATAGAAGGAAGAGTATATTGGGGGCTTCTGGTTCCAGAGGAAGAAGAGTGGGAAACACAAGTGGTAGGCTTGGTGGCTAGGGCAGTGAACATTGTGAACTACCCCCAGGAAGCTGAGAGCGTACCCTGGGGAGACGGTGGGAAGCTTTCAGACTTCCAAGCTTGTCTCTAGTGGTGCACTTCCTCCGGCAGAGTGGCATCTCATCTCATAAAGTATCCAATTGAGGACGACTATGGGTGATCACATTCAAACCAACACACTAAGGAAGCTCAGCTCTGGGCAGATTTCTTCGTGCCATGGGGTCTTGGCTTTCTCGTCTGTGAAATGGGCTTTCAGTACACTGAATAAAGGGTGCCGCTTCTCTTCATTTAGTTGTAGGTGTTGGTGTAAAGGCAGAATGTTCTGGCACGAGGTCACGCCAGTGGGCAGGAATAGGAGACTCATTGTGCCAGCAGATAGGTGCTGGCTGGGAGGCAGAGCCTAAACAGGCCTCTGTTGTTAGACTCTCTGGCTTCTACCCCAGCCTTGCCACTTCCCATGCTTACTGTAGCTGTAGACATTGTCCAGGGTGTAGCTTTTTGTCTCTGGCTGAAATTTTCTCTAGGGGATCGTTTTCCCTGCGAGGCCGACTGGGTCAGAGGTGTGGATATTGCTGTGCCTTGCTACATTCCAGGCGGGCTGTGCCAAATTTCCATGCCACAAGCGTGGCTTCTTGAAGCAGTAACCACACTGCTAAGTGCCCTTCCCCAGCAAGGCCCACAGCATTCCTTCAGGGGAAGTGTTACATGGACCCTGTCTTACCACAGTTAAGAGAAAGTCAGAGAGGCTGAAGGGCTTACCTACACACAGGAGGTGAGTGTCATTACCAGCTTCATGTTAGATTGAGAAACTAAGACAGTGTGCCCAGTGCAGTGATGATTCTGAATTCAGTGTCTGGGACAGGCAGCGCCCAGCCTTTAGGTCTGGCCCAGCTGCCTCCCCCTTGCTGACCAAGTATCCCTGCCCACAGGTACCGGAAGCCTGGCTGCTGCAGTGGAGACAGCCTCAGGACGCCAGGCCCTAGTGGTAGGCAAGCCCAGCCCTTACATGTTCCAGTGCATCACAGAAGACTTCAGTGTGGACCCTGCCCGCATGCTGATGGTGGGAGACCGCCTGGAGACCGACATACTCTTTGGCCACCGCTGCGGCATGACCACCGTGCTCACGCTCACGGGTGTCTCAAGCCTCGAAGAAGCCCAGGCTTACCTGGCGGCTGGCCAGCATGACCTTGTGCCTCACTACTATGTGGAGAGCATTGCAGACTTGATGGAGGGGCTGGAGGACTGAGTCCACCTCCCCAGTTCCCTGATCCCGTAGATGGAGGCTACAGGCCATGAGTCACACCCAGTACCATGAGCCTCCTGGCGTGGGTGTCTGTATACCAGTGAAGGGAGGCTGGGGTGCAGGAAGGTTTGTGGGCTCTCACACCCCTCCCAGCTGTGCCTGGACACTCTGCTCTTCAGAAGCTGTCCCCCACATCTTGAAGGTTCACCCTGGCCTGACCCCACCAGGTGGCCTTGTTTCCTGCCCTGTCCACCTCCTCTCCTTGGGTTCCGAAGCCAAATGCAGATTTTTTTTTTTTCCAACCTGGAGTACCTAAGCTCCTCCCGTTCTCTGGGACCTCTAGTGCTCTGTCCCTAGGTTCTTGTTGACCAATCAGGTCCAGGGATCTCCAGCCCATTCCTGGCCTGCATAGGCCTGTGGAAGGAAAACTGCTGGCTTATTAGTGTCTCAGAGTGAGCCTTCAGTGGACCAAGTAGGAACTTAAAGAATGCCTTGTGTATCCTGGAGCCCCAGAGCACCAGTCAGAGGCTGAGTGTCCATTAGGACAACAATTAACGGCCACCGTGCTCACGCTCTCTGACCTCTTAGATCCCAAACAGAACAATCTACAAGTCCAGGAGACTTGTGCCCTTTTGACAATCCTGGCCTGACTGGACCAACCAAGCAACCAGGTCCTGGCAGCATAGGGTGATGAATCCCTGTATGGATACCACTTGGGAGGCTGAGGCAGGAGGGTTGCTATGAGTCTGGTGACCTGGGTTGCAGAGTCAGACCTCATCTCAGAGGGTCAACTTTGAAGTCACCCCCCTCCACAGACTGCCCGGTGGGCTCCTCTGTTGGCCTGGGGTGATATGGAGAAGTCCCCCCTCCCACCATAGTACCGTCCAGTGTTGATGGCTTTTACAGCTTGGAGGGGACCCTCAAGTCCCCGCCTGCAGTCAGTGTTTGCAGCTCCACCTCTCCACCTGCCCATTCCCAGCTATTTATTTATTTATTGTGTGCCAGTGAAGGTGGGGGCAGGGCGGGACCGTCCCACCCCCTCCACCTGTTGTGAACTTAATAAAATGTGAATGGAAGTGTCTGTGGGCTGTGTCTGAGCCTGCCTCCCTGAAGCACCAGCCCCCTGCACTCACACCCCACAAGAAAAGATGCCTCCCATTTCTGTGTTCTCAGCACAGATACACCTTGCCTGCTGAGCTTTTAGCATCTCTGAGGCCTTACATTTAGGTCTGTTTCAGTCCCTTAAAAACCCAATGATGGGCCAGGAGTGGTGGCCATTGATTCTAATAGTGGGGAGGCAGAGGCAGGTGGATCGCTCTCTTGAGTTTGCAACCAGCCTGGTCTACAAAGTGAGTTCCAGGACATCCAGGGGTACACTGAGAAACCTTGTTTGAAAAAAGGAAAAGATATTGCTGGAGTGGGGGATGCTTGAGGTCCTCTGGCCTCCACAGAGACATCCATCCACATTACCCAGTACTTGAATTACTCCTAGGAACCCGTAGGTATGTGGTGCAGGCATGTAGCTCAGTGGTAGATCAAATGCTTCCTGTGCCTCAGGTACCAGCGCCATCCAGAAAGAAGAAATGTGATGTGGACTCAGACCAGGACAGACAGCTAATCTTTGCTTTGAACTGGAGATAAATATTTGCCCAGAATGTTGCAGCCCTCTGGAGAGTAGAAACTGGAGGACACAGGATGAGCTCCCCACCCTCAGGCCATCTCGCCATCCCCTCCTTAAATTTTAGATAACGTGGCATTATGCACTCCTTAAAAATCTCTCGGGCTGGAATTTCTTCAAAGGGTGATTCATCCCTGACTCCCTCTCCCTGCTCTGCAGCCTTCGACCCTTCTATCACTGCAATTTATCAGAATAGGTGCAATCCATTTACTTCTCTACTGTGTAGGATACATTTCACACACCTCACAAAACACCAGCATACCTCAGGGCAGTGACCTAGAGCGGTCTTCACTCTTCAATGCGAAGTGCATGACCCTGTCTCAAAAAGCAACAAAGCCACCGCTTGAGACGCCCAGTTAAGAGCACAAACTGTGCTTGCCCTCAGATTGGCAGCTCAAAACCACCTGCAGCTTCAGCTGCAAGGTATCTGACCCAAACACTAACCGAAAAAAGTGGTGCCACATGCCTTTAATCCCATCACTCTGGAGGCAGAGGCAGGTGGATGGATGTCTCTGAGTTCCAGTACAACCAGAACTACACAAAGAAACTCTGTCTCAAAGACAAACAGCGGGACTGGAGGGATGGCTCAGCTGTTAAGAGTACTGACTGCTCTTCCAGAGGTCCTGAGTTCAATTCCCAGCAACCATATGGTGACCCACAACCATCTGTAATGGGATCTGATGCCCTCTTCTGGTGTGTCTGAAGCAGTGACAGTGTAGTCATATACATAAAAATTAAAAAAAAAAAAAAAAAAAGACAAACAGCAAAAAACAGTCATTGGGCTGGAGAGATGGCTCAGTGGTTAAGAGCATTGACTGTTCTTCCAGAGGTCCTGAGCTCAATTCCCAGCAACCATATGGTGACCCACAACCATCTGTAATGAGATCTGATGCCCTCTTCTGGTGTGTCTGAAGACAGGTACCCCATACTCATAAAAATAAATAAATCTTTTTTTTTAAGTCATCTTTGAAGCTAAATGAAGCCCCAAGTAGAGAGTGACCTAAAACCCATGAAAGTCCAGCATGAACATCTTTATACTTTTGTTTACATACTATTTAGGGGGAAAAAAGAAAAGGACCTCCAGATCCAATTGACTAACTGATCCCTAGGAATACCTGGAAATTCAGAGGAAGAAAAGCCCAACTTTCAAAGTCTCATTCCAAAGCAAAAGAAGGCTTGAGACTAGTCCAGTTACTATTTCCTTTGAGCTTCAATACAGTAACCATTTATTTCAGCACTGCATTAATTTTGCCTTTTTGAAAAGAAATGACCAAAATTTATAAGCATTTGCTTGCATGTATGTCTGTATTTGCATGATGTGTGTGCCTGGTACCCACGGAGGTGAGAAAATGGTATTGGACATCCCTGGAACTGGAGTTACAGGAGGTCGTGAGCTACCAAGTGGGTGTTGGGAAGGAGACACAACCTTGAACAGGTCTCTGCTGATATTTCCCAGAAGGGTTAACTGAAGAAGGAAAGCCAACCCTGAATGTGGGCAGCAGCATCCCACAGGCGGGGAACAGTTAAGAAAGAATGAGGACTGAGGCCAGCATTCATCTCTCTCTGCTTGCTGATGGCAAGCATAGTATGACCACCTGTCCCACATTCTGCCACCGTGTCTTCCTCATTGAGGTGGACCGTTTCCCCTCAAACCATGAGCCAAAATACACCCCCCCCCCTTCCTTTTGGTTACTTACAAGGTAGGCAGAGCAATCAGGATCAGTACAGAAAATGCTGTGGGAAGAGGGGCCGCCATTGTGAGGAGCCTTTGCGTGAGGTTGGTATGCCTTCTGACACATCTCTGGGGACACCTGAGAGGATGTTTCCAGAGAAGTCTAACTGATGATGCAAGTCCCATCCTGAATGTGGGTGGCACTGACCCTGGGTGAGGAAAAGAGAAAGTTTGGTGGTCGCCAGGATCCATCCCTCTCTTCTTCCCAAATGCAGAAACAATGTGACCAGCTGCCTCACAACCCTGCCACTATGCCCCTGACACAACAGACTGTATGTACTCACAAGCCCAAATGTAACTAATCCAATAATTTCAAACTAACACTCTAAAGCATATGAAAAAGACTTAGGCCTGGGCTCTGGAGTTTGGGGCCTGGGATCAGACGAGGACAAACCCCAAATAGGAAACAAACTAGATGAGAAAGGTGGCTGTCTGGAAAAGTGGGTCACGGGGCAGCAGCAAGGAGGTGCAGTGGGGGAGGTCAGAAGGGGTACCAACACAAGCTGCCCTTCTATTCTTCATGAAACAGATTTCAGAGTCTTGGTGCCCAGGTCCATGTTGTTCTCCTCAGCCCCAGCTCCCCGTGAGAGCACAGCCAAGTATCCTCCCTTTCTGGTTTCCACAGATGTGGGAGAGCATCTGCGGGGTCCCTCCCTGCTCTGACTTCAAGGACTTTGTGTTGGAGCAAGCTTGGTGGGTGCTGTGGATGGTACTGGTGTGCTCCACGGCACTCTGCCAGTGTTGGCTGCAACCAGTACAGACTGTTGGGGACGGGTAGGAGCTGGAGGGCTAGGAAGGACCTTGCTGGCTGGGACCAGTATGGATAAGCTAAGCCCGGATCCAAGGGCCGGGCTTCGGAACAGAATTCCAGAGGACTCTGCTGCCCTACTGCAGGAGCCTGAGGAGGAATCCTCAGGGCCCAGCTTTGGCCTTAGGGAACGAGGAAGGAAATAGCCATTGCAACTCAATACCCGTGATCCTCAGCTCACCATGGAATGATCGACATCTGCTACCTTCTAGAATCTGGACATTGTTCAGAATAACCAACGCCCAGGGCCACGGCCCCCAAATCCATGCTCGCCTCTGTTCCGCATCCCGCCTCTGTCTGGGATCTGGCCACAGCTGCTGTTCCCTGGACAGAAGTTCACCAGGTGGGCAGAGACGAAGGAGAGATGATACGCTCAAATGAGATAGGCTTTGAAAGCAAGGCGCCGGGCACTGGGCCTGACAGATAAGTAGGTGCCACCACCAGGAGGCCCTGAGCACTTAAGGGTGTGGAGCACAGAAAGGACTTTATCTCTGTCCACCCTGCCTTAAAAACCACAGTGCCTGTTACAGGGGCCATTAGCAAATCCATACCACAGCTCAGGTGGGAGAGGGCCCCAGGAGAGGGTTAACCAGACACCAAGGAAGGTAACCTTGAAAGTCAACAAGGGGACTGTAAAACCTAAGCTCAGCTAGGTATGGTGAACTCTCACCTGTTATCGCAGGCCGGACTGCTTCAAATTCCAGACCAGCCTGGGCTACAGCATCCGATTGTCTCAAGGCAAAGGTCACCTCTGAAGGGCCACAGACCTGAGTCCTGCCCTATGGTGCCCTCAGTAAGGAAAGCAGGACTTACACGTACAGTTGCAAATGGAGAAACTGAACAAGCAGGGATGGAGGCAAAACCAGAATCTCCAGGCCCCAGTCCAGAGACTGATCCTCATACCATGCTCCTCTGTGGCCAGCCTGCTCGGACAGCACCTACAGAGAAGTGTCCTCAGGCCTCAGACACTTCCTGGAGACACAGGCCTTCTATTCAAGTCATGACCTGTCAGGGACGTCTCCTGGAGCCCTGAGCTCTCAGCCCTTGGGTTTGCCTGCCTCACCTCTCTGGTCCTCTTCCTGGAACCCTGCCTGATGTGGGAGAGGGGCACACACAGTTGGAACTGTAGAGGAACTGGCCAGGCTGTAACTGAAGTCTGGAGAGGCCTCAGAGGGAAGACCGAAGCTGCTGTGGTTAGTTTCCCTGGTGGTTACTTGAGGGCGGGGCTGGGGATGATGGGGCAGCCCAGCCTCGCTGCAGATCTGACAGCATCTCCGCTGTGCCCTGCAGGCTCCCCTCTCCTCCCATTCTGGGTGGGCTTTCCACATCTGGAGGAAGGAGCTAGAGATGAGCCTGGGAGGGAAAGGCTGGGTAGGGCAAGGAGGATTGCTGGCCTGGCCTCCAGATGTGACTCACGATTCCTTATCTTTACGACTCTTCCAAGATGGCAGTTTCAGAAGGGGAATGGCAACATGGACTCCCTGTTGCCCTCGCCACCACCACCTGTTTCCCCAGTGTGAGCTGAATACCCCTCTAGCTAACCAGAGATTTTTGGGTAGGAGAGGGGGGCTCTCATAGCCAACCAGTAGAGCTTGGCTTCTACAACCATTAAAGAAATAACTATTTAGTACAATGATCTCTTAGCACCAGTGAAGGTCTGGTTCAGTCCCCATCAAGACTGAGTTGTCACAGGCCTAAAATCCCAGAACTTGAGAGGCAGGAGCAGGAGAAACAGAGGTTTAAAGTCATCCTTAGCACAGCAAGTTGAGGCCAGGCTGTACCACATAAGACTTGTCTAGGGCTGGAGAGATGGCTCAGTGGTTAAGAGCTGAGTTCAGTCCCCAGCAACTACATGGTGGCTCACAACCATCTGTAATGGGATCTGATGCCCTCTTTTGGTGTGTCTGAAGACAGTAACATACAGTGTACTCAGATACATAAAATAAGTAAATCTTTAAAAGACTCTTGTCTAAAAAGAGGCTAGGGCAGCAATGGTAAAAAATACACGGGCTGGAGAGATGGCTCAGCGGTTAAGAGCACCCGACTGCTCTTCCAGAGGTTATGAGTTCAATTCCCAGCAACCACATGGTGGCTCACAACCATCTGTAAAGAGATCCGATGCCCTCTTCTGGTGTGTCTGAAGACAGCTACAGTGTACTCATATATATGATAGATAAATAAATCTTTAAAAAAAATACAAAAGGATTAATTCAATGTGGCTACCCTGTTTTTGGAGACAGGGTTTCTGTATGTAGTTCTGACTATTCTGGAACTTCAATCTGTAAACCAGGCTGCCTTTGAACTCATAAGAGATCTGCCTGTGTCTACATCCTGAATGCTGGGATTAAAAGTGTGTACCATCACTGCCTGGCTAGCTGTTTGAGCCAGTGTCTCATGTAGCAGATGGTGGCCTGGAATTCCTAATTGTCTTGCCTTAGCTTCCCAAGTGCTGGTGTTACAGGCACGAGCCACCATTGTATGTATTTTAAGTTTAAATATTGGAAGAACTGGCACAGACAGCAAGAGGTATGCATACCTGAGCAGACTGGCCTTGTAAGATGGCTCAAAGAGGTCGCATCGCTTAAGGGGACATGTGGGTTCTCGGGAGAGGGTCACTCCGGCTCCTGGGTGTGGGGGTGTGCTGTACAGAGTTACCTGGGGAACACCGGCCCTCATGTGGGGAAGCAGTTGCCCCACAAGTCTTTGCTGGGCTGGTTTGAGACAGTGACTTGTCTTTGTGCCTTTGGCTCAGAAGGGTTAGGTCAGGAAGGCTGAGTCAAGCGGAGTCTGAGCCAAAGGAAAGGAGACAGATACAAGACAAAGGCAGAGAGGGCAAACTCGCCCTTTCAGTAACCTTCTAGCGCTCGGGAGGAGTCCAGGCGTCTTGGCAAGAGCACCCTTGAAGTGCCTTGTTTTATCACAAACCCTCCGCTCTGCTCAGTGAGCCTTCCTAAGTCTCATATCACCCCATGACTATCTGTAGCTCCCCAGGACTCTCAGGTAAACGAACACGAAAACCCTTTTCCTGGCCAATGAGGCCCTTCACAATCCTTAACTCTCAGCTTTCTTCTACATGGTAAGCAGCTCATTCCCCAGGCATGGGCTTCCAGCCCCTGCTTCATATGCCCATCTTCACCCGGCCTGAGTGAGTGGCTGCCCGATGCCAACACGGTGTTATTTCTTATTTCAGCTCATAGTCAGATTCTTTCCAACCCGTGAATTCTGAGAGCAGAGACTAGGAGAGGCTCATCTTCTCTGAGGCCAGCACGGGGCTAGACACATAGTAGGTGCTCAGGAAAATAACTGCTAAATGGATGGGAAGGGATGACCATGTCTCTTCTCCAAAAATAAGAATGAGACCAAGGGTGCAAAGCTAGCACATCCTGGGCTGCCTCGAGGTCTGCCTCTCAGGCCCCAGGGATGTCACAGCCAGGCCCTGCAGTGGGGTGAAATCCAAGGTATAAGCCAAGGACATAGTCTCAGGCCTGGCGCCCAGCCCAGCCCTAGTGAGCAGCACTGAGCCGCAGCGGCAGTCCTCTGCTTCCGGGGAAAACCCGGGTGGGGCCTGTGCTTTGTGGTCCTCCTCAGCCCTCCGCAGAAGCCCACAGAAGGAGCAATAGTGAGAGCCACACCCTGGCCTGCCAGGCGGCAGCCTCTTAAGAGATTGCTTTAATGCTCTGCAGGCGGGGGGTGGGGTGGGGGGTGGGGGGTGGGGGGGTGTCTATACACCCCCTTCCCCACCAGCTGCGCTGGGCCTCAGGGGCTTTCTCCCTGCTGGCCCCAGGCCCCATCCCGCCAACTCTTGAGCTTAACTCATCCTTAAACTATTTTCCACTGGCTCCCCCAATCTCTGCCACAGCACAAATCTTTTTTTAGTGGGAAGAGGGATGAAGAAGAATAAGAGGCGGCGCCTGGACCCTGAGGGAGGGACTAAGAGAGGGGCTCTCCTCTCTGACTGGTCACCTCTGCTCCAAATTGACTTTATAAATCCGTTGACTCCGCTTCTGGTGACCCCCAGCCCTGTCCTGACAGGCAATTGGCTGAATTCTCGGGGAGGGGCGGGACTCACCGGGTCTGATCCAGTTAAAAAGGTCGGAGCGGGCCTGGGGCCCATCTCTCGGGTGGAGTCTTCTGACAGCTGGTGGAGCAGGTCGCAGGAATCTCTTCGCTTCAATCATGGCCTGTGTGAGTGCGGGACCCTCTGTTCCAAGGTCTAGGGGATTGAGCAGAAGCAGATGAACACAGGGGAGTAGCCAATTGGGAAATTGCTTCTAGTCCCAGCTGTGCAGCCTTGGACAGGTGTTTTCTCTGGTCCTCACTGGCTACATCTGTAAAATGGGGGTGGCTGTCATAGTCCCCCCTGAAACTTTCAGCCTCTCTGGGTTAAGAATGTTCTGGATTTCTCTGAGTTGTGGCATGTCTTGCAAGGTCCAGTACTCTGCCACTTTGTAGTTTTCTGAGAAGTGGGAGTGGGAAGGGTGTGGCCCCCGAGGAAGAAGGAGGCAGGGGGACATTTTATCCAAGGCCATTCACTATTCCCTCTGCTCTATTCTAGAGTCTCCTGACCCCTCCCCCGCTGCAGCTGTCCCCAGTCACAGAGCCAGGGCTCAGTTGGTCACCCTCTGCTCCAGAAAACTTTTGGAGAAAAAAAAAACAAAACAAAACAAACAAAAAACACCTCCTGGGCCCGAGATAGGCGGCAGGCTGGTCAGTGGAAGCTGGTCAGGTCTGAGCCGAGGAAACTGCATGCATTTGCACACACAGACACACAGGCAAGCCCTCCGGAATGGGGTTCAAATGTCAAAGAAACTCCTTACCCAAATTAACTCCTGTGCACTCACCCAGGCAGCTGCGCGCAATGCCCAGATAAATGCTGGGCTCTCTAACTTACTAAGTCCACATTGCCACTCTCAGTCTGTCCTCTCCCGCAGAGCAGGCCCGCCTCTTAGCTTCTCCGCTCTAGTTGCTGTGCCTCTGGACTGAGAGCCTTGAATCAGATTGCGGAGGTTCGGGCTGCATTCTCTCAGAGAAGCAGGGCCTTGGGCTAGTAGTCGCCTAACCCTGTCCATCAGCTAAATGAGGATTTAGGTGGTCATATGCCATCTTCCCCTCCACTCTAAGTCCAGATCCCCAAGCTGATGATGGGTGAATCTTCTAGGGCCTGTTCTGTAGGACAGCCACAAGTTTGACACCCTGCTGGGAATGGGGACTCTCTCCAACTGCAGGGATAATCAAGACTAGAACCTACACCCTATCCTGACCACCCATCCTACCTTGGGCTTCCCCTAGGGTTGGTCAGGGTATCCCAGGGTGGAAATGACCCCATTCCCACACCCCAGGCCACTGTAGGTCGCTCCTAACTCCAACCTAAACACAGCTGGGTGGTCTTGTCTACACAGGGTCTGGTCGCCAGCAACCTGAATCTCAAACCTGGGGAATGTCTCAAAGTTCGGGGAGAGCTGGCCCCGGACGCCAAGAGGTGAGATTGGAGAAAGGAATGGAGATGGCAGGGGCGGGGTTCACAGACCTAAAATGCGATGGGCGTGGCCGGCCAGAACCGCTTCTCCCCCCCTACCTAACCCCGCCGCGGGTTAATGGGCAGCTGCAGATGCTGCGTTTTCTGGGTGAGTCATTGCCTCGCCGGGTCTGGTCGACCGACATCGCCGTGGTCTCCCCCTCCCTCCCACCTCCTCTCTCCCGGCTGGAGTTTCTTAAACTAAAACAGCTGCTGCCTCAACTCCAGCTTGCCCCCGCCCCTTCCGAGGAGAAGGAGGGGGACGCGGGGGGGGGGGCGAGGAGGGCGTGGTCACCCTCGTGCCTGCTGCCTGCGGCGGCCCTGCTGAAGCTCAATTCCCCCCCCCCCCCAGCGCTTTCCCCTCATTCATACCGCCTAATTTTTCAGCAGCCATGTGAGCTTGGACCAGTCACCCAAGCTTAAGAGGTCTCGACTTTTTTCTTTTCCAAAGACAGAGTCTGCCTTATAGCCTTGGCTATCATGGAACCTACTATGTTGACCAGGCTGGCCTCCACGGAGACCCACATGCCTCCGTCTCCTCAGAGCTAGGATTGAAAGTGTGCACCTCCGTATTCCACACCCCTAAGAGCCTAGGTTTCCTAATAAAGCCAGAGGAAAAGTGGTGGAGTAGAGAGAGCCAGGGGCCAGTTTCAAGGCGGCAACTGCTGCTGTCTGTTGTCAGATGTTAGTAAGCTCCCGAGCCCTCTTTCCTCTTCCCACCCATACCTCCATGGTGAGCACTGTTGCCAGGCTCCGTGCAGCAAACTCCGAATTATTATTTGCTCTTTTTTCTCCACAGTGAGGGAACATCTATGGTGTGTCCCACTCTGTGCTCAGCACCAGGGACTCAGATACACAAGATGATGGGTGACAACGATCAATGTCTGGGAGAGAGAGCTCCCTTCAGGACAAGCCCTCTGACTGACAGACAGGGAAGGAAATGTGGGTCAGAGAGAATCTGCAGGGTCTAGCTCAGTTCACATGGTGAGGCCAGAAGTAGAATCCAGGTTCCTGGCCTTCCTGTTGACTGAGTTTCACCAGGGCACATTAGTGGCCAGCTGCTGATGTTGCATTTTCTCAGTAAGCCAGCCAGGGGCTAGAGCCATGCAACACGGCTTAAAGCCCACCTGTCATCCTTAGCTTTGTGTTGAACCTGGGGAAAGACAGCAACAACCTGTGCCTACACTTCAACCCCCGCTTCAACGCCCACGGAGATGCCAACACCATTGTGTGTAACAGCAAGGACGATGGGACCTGGGGAACAGAACAACGGGAGACTGCCTTCCCTTTCCAGCCTGGGAGCATCACGGAGGTAGGTAGGACTGGGGCTGGGCAGGGCCCTGGGTGGACTGGACAATGTGGTCAGAGGCGGAGGTTGATCCGTCCTGGCTGTGTGATTACCACTGAATGGCATCCCACTTTGAACATAATGGACCTCACCTATACAGGGGCCATCCCCAGGGCTCTGAGCTGGTCCAGGCCCCAGCTCACTGCCCTTCTCCATCCACCAGGTGTGCATCACCTTTGACCAGGCTGACCTGACCATCAAGCTGCCAGACGGGCATGAATTCAAATTCCCCAACCGCCTCAACATGGAGGCCATCAACTACATGGCGGCGGATGGTGACTTCAAGATTAAGTGTGTGGCCTTTGAGTGAAGCCAGCCAGCCCCAGCCCGTAGCCCCCAATAAAGGCAGCTGCCTCTGCTCCCTGTAACCCAGCCCTTCGTGTGTGAGTGTTTGTGTATGTCTATGTGAGGGGCCCTGCCCAACCTGGTCCATCTGCACTTCCATTCACTCCTCCACGTGTTCTTGGTACCAGTGACCTTTCTTCTTGTGCTCTCCAGGCTAAGGCGAGCCCAGCACATAGAGGGGGCTTAGTGACCGCAGAGTGTGAACCAGTGTACCACTGCAACAGGGCAGAATGGTGGGAGGTGAACTAATGAACAGAACACAGGACTTCATTTGTTTCCATAAAGGCCAGAAAGGGCATGGTGACACATTCTTGAAATTTAGGAGGCCAGGACAGACACATCGTCGTGTGTTTGAGACCATTCCGGACAGCCTGGTCTACATACTGGAGGCAGCTGGGACTAGCTGTGCAGTTCTGTACTGCTAACTACTTGGGAGACTGAGGCAAGAGGACCACTTAGGGCTAGCTGGGGCAATATAGCATGACTTCATATAGAACGGAGGAATCTTGAACTAGGTAAGGGGCTACAACTGTTGTGTGGCCTTGTGCTTGTTAGCTGGTCTCTCTGTGCCTTAGTTTATCATTTTTATGCAGTTCTCGGGAGGGTCGTGGAGTTAAAGGAGATTTTAGTGGAAGCCAAGTTCTGCTCTGGGTACATCATGGCCAATGCCATGTGGGTAGTTTCTGGTCTCCCTCACACTACTACCTTGTTTTTGCCTACAAAGGGAAGGGGAAGAGACGGTCTCTGAGGGACAAAATGACGCACCAGCAGCTGAGGAGCACATGTGAAGCAGGCTTCCTAGTCCTATGATCCTCGGCTACATTCTTCTGCTGTCAAAGGGCAGCTAGAGGCCTAGGCTAGAAGCTGCTAACTCTGTGGCACTGAACAGATCCCCTCCCTAACAATGGGAATCCAGGATGAGGTCACAGCCCTGTAATGTGGTTGGGGGCTCTGAGTGGGTCCCTTCGGAGACGTGGGGTGAGGAATGGGATGGGAAGGCCCAGAAGCAGGTCTTCCAGAGGGCAGGTGGCTCACTGCAAGCTTGCTCCTGCCTTCCAGAGCAGTGGGTGTCTTCCCCTGCCCTCAGCTCAGGTTCTGCTGCCTCGGGATGTGGTTGTTAGCTGAGGCCTGCCCCATCCAGTGCAATTAACTGCATCAAACCGGTGGGCCACCATTGTTCATCCATACCAGTGTCACCACTTCCCAGGAAACAGCTGCAGGAACTGAGCCAAGGTTCTGGAAGGCTTCAACTATAAACCTCACTGGGCTCTCTCCAGCTCTCAAATCCGGGGTTCATATCCTGAGGCTGGGAGGTGGGTGCCTGTGAGATGTGCCATCTCATTTTCTGGGACAACTGGCACCCTCTTGGTAGGGTCCATCCCCCAGCCTCAGTTTCCCAATCCACAGCAAGATGAAGACTTTTCATGGTGGTGGGTCCAGGAAGTGGGGGTACCCATAGGAGAAGGCCAAAGAGAATGGAATACATAAGCCTTGGGCTCCCATGAAACACACCCCAATCACTGTGCTTTTCTGAGGCTCCCAAGTGTGGCTGTGGAGGAATGGCCCTCTGCTGGGTCAAAGAAAATGTGCCTCAGACTGTCTTCCTGTGTTCACAATTTACCCTAGAAGCTAAACATTGATCTTGAACAAGGAAGGGATGACCTCACAGGGAGGTTGTAAGGCTCACCACAGGTGTGGGGCTGGGAGATGGCTCAGTGGGTAGGAGCACTTACTGCCCTTCCAGAGGACCTGGGTTCAATTCCCAGCATTCAGATAGCAGCTCAGAGCCATCTACAGCTGTCTGTAACTCCAGGTTCAGACGATCAAATGCTTTCTTCTGACCTCCTTAGGGAAAACACCTATATAGTGAAATAAATTACAAATAATAATAATAATAACAATAATAATAATAATAATAATAAAGATTATTTGCACGGGTTGCCAGCTTGATGGTGCTTTTACAGAGCTCTGTGAGTTCGAGGACAGCCTGGTCTATATAGTGAGTTTCAGGACAGCCAGGGATATGTAGGGAGACTCTGTCTAAATAATAAAATGAAAATTCAAATTCAAATAATAAATTAAAAAATAAAAAGGGGGGACTGGAGAGGTGGCTCAGCAGTTTAGAGCACTGACTGCTCTTTCATAGGTCCTGAGTTCAACTCCCAGCAACCACATGGTAGATCACCAATATCTGTAATGGGAACTGATGTTCTGGTGTGTTTGAAGACAGCTACAGTGCACTCACATACATAAAATAAATAAATAAATCTTAAAAGTAAAAAAAAAGTAAAAGGAAAAAAAACGAGGGATGAGATGGTGGTAGGGAATGCACAGGCCACAGCCTCAGCCCAGGACACATCCAGCACATGATCCACAGAGAGGGGAGGAGTCTGAGAAGGGGCCGAAGACAGAAGTGCAGGCTCTGACTTACCAAGTCAGACCACAGAACTTCTGTTAGTCCATAGCCACAGGGAGGAGGGGATAGTAGGTGATAGCCCAGTGGCAGAAGGCAGCTCTCAGCTCTCTAGGTTTCTTCAGGGGGACACAGTGTGGCCAGGACAATGCCTCTACCCAGAGAGGAAATGACAAGGGAACAAAAATGACCACCCAGAAACACATGTTGTCTAGTAGCCCTTTTCTTTAGACAGTATCTCTAGCCCAGGCCAGACTCTAGTTTTCTATGTATTGGGATGTCTTTGAACTCCTGATCCTCCTATCTCCACTTGTTAGGATAACAGGCTGTGTTACTCTGCCCGGTTGGTTTGGGGACCCAGCATCTAGCGTAGAGTCTCCAAGTAGGAGACTCATGTGAGAGGAATTTGACATTCGTGGGGTGCCGTGCCTACCTGTAAGTGAGGCTCCTTCAAAACTCATCATCACAGCCTGCTTCCTACCTCTCTAAGCAGACACATTGGCTTCTGAGGGAGTGGCCAGGGAGCTGGGAAGGGAGACCAAACACCAAAGATCAGACAATCCAGCTCACCTTTTAGCACTGGCACAATCCTCCCCCCACCCCACCCTTTCCTTTGTTTTTTTTTTTTGTTTGTTTGTTTGTTTGTTTGTTTTTTGCTTGCTTTTTTTTTTTTTTTTGGACAGGGTTTCTCTGTGGAGGAGCCCTGGCTGTCGTGGAATGTACTCTATAGATCAGGCCAGCCTCAATCTCAAGAGATTCCCCTGCCTCTGCCTCAAGAGTGCTGGGATTAAGGGTGTGTACCACCATGCCTGGCAAGAACAGTCTAGGGTGACAGCTTGCCTCTCTGTGTGCTGGTACACAGTAGGCATTCAATATGTGTAGTTTCCTGGCTCTCAGAGCTTATATCCAGAAGAGGACTGGATCCTAAGAGTCTGTTTTAAGTCTGATTACCTTGTGCATCAACACTGGCTCCAGGACCCCTCCGTACCCTCCACATTGTTGGAGACACCTTTCTTTTAAAAAGATTTATTCATTTATTATATATAGGTACACTGTGGCTGTCTTCAGACACACCAGAAAGGGCATCAGATCTCATTACAGATGGTTGCGAGCCACCATGTGGTTGCTGGGATGTGAACTCAGGACCTCTGGAAGAGTAGTCAGTTCTCTTAACCAGTGAGCCATCTCTCCAGTCCCAAACTGCAATGTTGGAGACATCCTGACCTGCAACTTCCTGAGCTTCTTGCTGCAGACACATCATCTCCAGGACTATCATGAAAACTGACTACAGTCAAAGACATCAGTCCTGCTGCAACACAGGACTGGGTCACCAGATGCACATAGCCTTGAGAATGGGAGGAAGTCTGTACAACAGGGTCAGTAAAGTCCCCTGCCCAGTGTTATTTTATCCCGGGTTTCACGTTCAAACTTTTGTGGTTAGTAGAAGGTGTGTTGTTAAATTTCCTCTCCATACTTGAGGATACTGAGGCACATAGCTGGATACGGCTTGTGCACCAAACCGGAGTATTGCAGACTATTGTGTGACACACTCCTAACAACACACTTATCCCACCACGGTCGTGGCTCTCAGTTTGTTGCACGCAGGAGCAATATTCAGGGCCACAAGAGAATGTGCTAGAAATAGACATTCTGGGATCCTGTCAAATGTGCTGAACCCCCAAGTTCTTGATTTGGATTTCAGCAAGCCTTCTAGTGCATGCCCAGAGTTCTAGAGCCACCTCTTTACAATAACCTTACAAAGTCACTACAGCGATCTGTGTTTTATAAATAGGAAAGTGAGACACAAAGAAAATGGTAATTTGGGGGCTGGAGAGATGACTCAATGGTTAACAGCCCTAACTTCTCTTGCAGAGGACCAGGGTTTGGTTCCCAAAACCCACATGACTCACCATCTGTAACTCTAGTTGCCGGGGATCCGATACCCTCTTCTGGGCACTTACTCATGCGGTGCACACAACTCACTCAGGCACAGTATTTTATTAATCTTATTTATTTATAGACAAGGTCTCTTTATTATGTCGCTCTGCTCTGGTTGTCCTGGAACTCACTATGTAGGGTAGGCCGACCTCGAATCCCCTGCCTCTGCCTCTCAAATGCTGGGATTCAAGACATATGCCACCTTGCCCAGCTCATAATTTATGTTTTTGGTTTTTTTTTGTTTTTTTACGGCAATTGCTCCTGAGTCACATACTTTGTAAAGGAGTACCAGTGTTTGGATCTAGGCAGTTTCCCGCGACCATAGAAATCACAAAAGAGTTGACATCAGAATTCAATTAAAATCAGTAATTCTTGGACATTTATGAATAACTCCAGATTGAGCGTCTGTTTGAGGCAGGGCAGATGATGGAATCAGGAACCTAGTGCTCACTGGAGCCATTCTAGGACAATTACTCAGAAGACCTGAACCAAAGCTAAGACAGGATGGGAGGCTCCTTTAAAAGGTGGAGCCAAATCAGTGGAACTCTGGAACAAGGCCACGATGTGCGCCCCTACCGGAAATATGAAACGGCTCCGCCCGGAAGTGTTTTAGGTCAGAAGCAGCCACGCTGCCGGAAGCTTCACTGTTATGGGCCGCAACAAGAAGAAAAAAAGAGATGGAGATGACCGGCGTCCCCGGCTCATCCTCAACTTTGATGAAGAGAAGCGGCGGTGAGTGCCAGGGTAGAAACAGATTCCCGTCCGGCTGCCGGGGTTAGCGCGCCAGTCCCGGTGCGCACACGCCCTCGCAAAGGGCACTTCCGGTCCCGCCCCTGGATGTGACTGAAGAGCGTGTTCCCCTTTCCCGTGGAGTGAAGTCTCCTGCTCTGCCCCTCACTCGCGGTTTACGGTTCTCAGGGCTATGCCTTGGACCACGCGAGTCCAACATCGTCCTTTATCACGGCATATAGCCGGCTCCCAGTCGTTGTCGACGAATCGACGAAGGACGAGCGAATGGGATGAGAGAGATTTATGTTCATTCGCTCATCAGACCGTGTGCCAACCAAGCTTGAGACCAGAGGCTGAACCTCTGCGTTTCAGTGTTACCGTGGATAAATGGTACCTTGTAGTCCGGTGGTTCTCAACCCGTGGGTCGCGACCCCTTTAGACCCATTGGAAAAGATATTTACATTTACGATTCTTAACAGTAGCAAAATTACAGTTATGAAGTAGCAACAAAAATAATTTTATGGTTAGGGATCACCACAACATAAGGAACTTTTATTAAAAGGTCATTGCATTGGGAAGGTTGAGAACCACTGTTTGCAAAAACCCTGGTGCAGTGTACCAAAGACAATTGCCAAGCATGGTGGTACAGACCTGTAATCCTCAGTCACCCGGAATGCTGAGGCAGGAGGATTGCAGAGTCAAACCCTGTCTGGAAAAGTTCAAGAACAGAATGGGTATTTGGACAATTTATGGAGTCCCTGTCTCCAAGTCAATATAAACTAATTAATCTATTAGACCATTTGTCTAGCTCGAACAAGGTACTAAACTTAATTAACCCTCCAGTACAACAACAAACTCAGGAACAGAGCAGAGATCAGACAGGAAGAGGAAGCAAGAGTCAGGAAGGTGGGGGCACTCCTAGGTCCTGCCACACAGGTGGGTTCAGGAGTCAGGTGTCATTGGGGACAGGGTGTTGGTTGGTTCAGTGAAAGAGTTTTGGGGGTCTGGGTGAAGGTATTATTAGAAAGCTTTACTAGAAATGACTCCTATGAGATAAAGTTTGCCAGTGTAGAAATAGTGACTACTTGCTCTACATGTTGACCACGTAGCCTGGTGTGTACTTACCTAGGGGCAGGAAGCCCAGGTGAGGTAGGTGAGAGACCTTGTCAAGACACACATTGTGTTACGGTGTTTTGGTTAGTAATGGGGCATGTACTGAGACTGTAGCTTGGCATAGGTGTACGGTAGGTTAATACCTCCTAGGATTATATAAGTACACTCTGATGGTCCAGCAAGGACTACCAACTTATTTCTCTTAAGGTACCCTTGTCATTGAATGACTAATAACTGCATTGTCTGTGACCTCGGATAAGTACCCTAGTCTCTTCCTCAAGTCCCTCTCTATAAAGTGAGGACTGGCTGTTGAAAGGGTAAAGTGGGTTAGTGGGTGGGATAGAGCCTGACAACTCATGGAACACTCTAGAGCCCTGCTTTCCCGTGGCCCCTCCTGACTTCCCCCACTTCTCCCCTGCTTCCTTCCTGCAGGGAATACCTGACAGGCTTCCACAAGCGGAAGGTAGAGCGCAAGAAGGCAGCCATTGAAGAGATAAAGCAGCGGCTTAAGCAAGAGCAGAAGAAGCTTCGGGAAGAGGTGCGGTTGAGGGTGGGGTATGGACTGGGTGGGGGCTCAGCTACCAGGGAGGGTCAGCCTTGAATAGGGCTGCTGGAGTCAGCTGTGGGACAGCAGCGTGAGTGTGCTGGGAGCTCTTCATACAAGTGGAGATGCTAAGGATCTCTGTAAAGGACGGTCTCCCCTTGACTTTGCTGTGTGAACCATGGTCCCACACGATGGCAGTGAAGTGCGTGGGACTGTCACAGGGCATGGATGGAAAGGCCGTTCTCAGTGTGTTTATTTCTGTCTTAGTGGCTTTTCCTGGGACTGTGATTAAAAACAAAAAAAAAAAAAAAAAAACTCTTGAAAAAAGGCAGCTTAAGGGAGAAAAGGTTTGGGCTAGAGACATGGCTCAGCAGTTAAGAGCACTGACTGCTCTTCCTGAGGTGCCAAGTTCAATTCCCAGCAACCACATGGTGGCTCACAACCATCTGTAATGAGATCTGATGCCCTCTTCTGGTGTCTGAAGACAGCTGCAGTGTACTTATATATAATAAATAAATAAATCTTGGGCTGGAGAAATCTTGGGCTCAACTGTTAAGAGCACTGCCTGCTCGAGTCAGCTGGTCCCATTGCACCCACAGTCGGGAAGCAGAGTGATGAAACAAATGCTGCCCCTTGACTCCCTTTCCTCACTTAACAAAGACCGGGAATGGCTCACCTATAGTGAGCAACTCCCTTTTCTGACTTACGCAATCCAGGATCCCAGCCCGGGAATAGCACCACCCATAGTGGTCTTCTCACCTCAGTGAACAAAATCAAGATAATATCCCACAGTGTACTCAGAGGCCCATTTCCCAGGCTATCTTAGATTTAGTCAGGTTAACAGTTAACACCTTCACATTTTCCCATTTGGCTTCAGCGCCACCAGGAGTACCTGAAGATGCTGGCAGAAAGAGAGGAGGCACTAGGTAAGTCTTTAACTTATGTGGAGAGCATCCGGTGAGCCTGTGCTTCTGTGTCCCCTCGGGGGCCAAGGGGGAATGGGGAGAGAGCTGTGGAGAGGGTTATTTCCTTAGCGTAGAGATCTTGGTGGTGGTGTGGGGGGCACGGGTGGTCTGAGTACCTCATAGGGTAAGCTGAGGCTGAGCAAAGAACCTGGGGATGGAGCAGCTCTCTCTCCACAGCAGGGATGAACTGGAGCACAAAGGGAAGAGAGGTTCGGGTCCAGCAGTTAACATGTGGGTGGGACTCTGGACCACTCTGTAGATGCGGAAAGAAAGGGAGAGGCAGGGGAAGATGCCAGGAGAACATGGCTGTCTCTAGAAAAGCTGTGTGCCAGTCCCCATCCTCCAGGGCTGGGAGGGAAGCTGGAGCCCGAACTGAGCCAGGCCTAAGAACTACTTTGTACCCACCTTACAGAGGAGGCCGATGAGCTGGAGCGGCTGGTGACAGCAAAGACAGAGTCGGTGCAGTACGACCATCCCAATCACACAGTCACTGTGACCACCGTCAGTGACCTGGACCTCTCAGGGGCCCGGCTGCTAGGTCTACCCCTGCCTGAGGTAGGCCCCAGGACAGCCCTGGGGAAGAAGGGGTTTGGGAGTAGGTGGGTTTGTGGGGGCTGCTCAGAGCTGGTCCATATCAAGAGTCTCGTACTGGAAGTGTGCTCCTGCAGCTTTCTTAACGCAGCTCAGCTCATCAGTTGAGGGTTGCCATGGTAGACTTGACTGGGTATGGAGGTGGGTAACCATGAGGGTGCAGGGATGAGGCCCTTGACACTGACTTGGCTCATCTA
The DNA here is from genome assembly GCF_021556685.1 of Rattus norvegicus. NCBI lineage: Eukaryota > Metazoa > Chordata > Mammalia > Rodentia > Muridae > Rattus > Rattus norvegicus. The sequence goes on from NC_141540.1 coordinate 120,065,281, forward strand.
TAGAAGCTCAGCAGGCTTAGAGGGACTGGAACCCTTGTGTGGCAAACAGTACCCTGTGGCATGTGTGTGCAGGGGCAGTGAGTTTGTAGTGTGGGTACAGTAACAAAACTGTGCCACTTCTGTGCCTGTGGCTTGTGTAGGAATTTCTATGTCAGGGTCCCTTCAGGCCTGCAAATGCTCAAGTCTTTTGAAGAAAATACTATAATATTTGCATAGAGCTTACGAATGTCTTCCCTTGTCCTTTAAATCACCTCTGAGTTACTTAGAAAACTGCATGCTAAGCCAGGCAGTGGTGGCTTCAATCCCAGCACTCAGGAGGCAGAGACAGGCAGCTCTACAGAGTGATTTCCAGGACAGCCAGGGCTACACAGAGAAACCCTGCTTCAAAAAACAAAAAAATGAGGGCATGGGAGAGATCGAGGAGCTGAATGCCGGACCAGCAAGATAGCTTCGGGGTAAAGCACTCTGGAGCACCACATGGTGGAAGGTTATTCTCTGACCTCCTGTACCCATGCTATGGTATTCATGGTGTGTCACACACACACACACACACACACACACACACACACACACACACACCCCAAAATCTGAGTATCCTGTAAGTGTTACTTAAATTGTTACACTACAGTACTCAAAGAGGAAGTCTGGGTCCTGGTTCAGTGGTTAGGAATGCTTTCTGCTCTTGCAGAAGACCCAGGATCAATTGCCATGGAGTCTCAGAAGCATCTATAACTCCATTCCAGAGCACCTGATACCTCTTCTGTCCTCTGCAAGCACCAGGCATGCATGTAGTACACAGACATACAAGCAATATAGACATACACATAAAACAGATTTAGAAATCAAAAACAATTTTTAAAACAAGAAGTCTGTTCTTAGCACAGACACTGTATTTCCTTCCAGATGTTATATTTCTTTCTTCTTTTTTTTTTTTTACGATTTATTTATTTATTATATATAAGTACACTGTAGCTGTCTTCAGACACACCAGAAGAGGGCATCAGATCTCATTATAGATGGTTGTGAACCACCATGTGGTTGCTGGGATTTGAACTTGGGACCTCTGGAAGAACGGTCAGTGCTCTTAACTGCTGAGCCATCTCTCCAACCCCCAGATGTTATATTTCTTAAACCGACAAGGCTCAGCAGATTAGACACAGACAGTACAGTTCTGCCCAGAGCCTTCTCTGAGCTCTACTCAGGCCTTTAAGGTAGCTGGTCAGACTTCTCGGTGAAAGCCAGAACTGCTCAGAGCGACTGTCCACACCCTGTAATGGTCCCTGTCCTTTGTTTCTCTAGCAAGGGGACCAGGATGGGTCCCAGGAGGAGGAGGTGTCATCCATGGAAAAGCCAACAAAAGCCTTGCCCAAAAAGTCCAAGGATCCCCTGCTCTCTCAGCGGTGAGTTCTTCTGTCGTTCTTGGGTCCTCTCCTCTCTGGCACTAGTGACTGGGTATGTGGAACCCCTCGCTTGAGAGGTAGAGGGTAGGAGAGGACGCTGCCAGCCTCGTGGAGCCAGACCAGGCCCAGGTTGAAATGTGTTTGGCACTTGTTGCAGCTTCCCATCCGCAAGTCAAATGATCATACTCATCTGTAACTGAAGATCACTACCTAGCCTCCCGCCCCACCATTGCTTGAGTCTCGAGGGTAAGCCAAGGCCTTGGCCTCACCAGCCTCTACTTTTCCCACAGCATCTCCTCCCTCACAGCTACACTGCATGCACACAGTCGGAAGAAGGTCAAGAGGAAACACCCTCGGCGGGCGCAGGACTCCACCAAGAAACCTCCAAGTGCCACTCGTACCAGCAAGACCCAGCGCCGCCGTCGGATGACTGGAAAAGCCAGGCACAACGGGGAGTGAGCCCTCAAGCTTGTGGGTCCCCAGCCTGAGTCCTTGGCTGCCCCTATAACCCAGCTACACCAAGGGTCACCTGCAGCCTGAGCCTGAAAATCAGGACTTTGCCAGCCTGGGGTCATCCTTGCTTTGAACCACCTGGGGTTTGAGCCCAGAAGAAACGGGCTTCTGAGAACCCCGGGTTCCCGGGGCCTGTAGGACAGTGTTGCGGCTTGTTTGCAAGTGTACGTTCACCTGGGACTGAACAGACTTTTGAAACTCCTCCTGTCTGTGTTTGTGATTTGTCCTGGCTTTGATGCCATGCACTAAAGGTTGACTTCTGGGGTGATGGGAATAGTCAGGGATCCATCAACCTCCAAGTTTTCCTGAGGGTATTACAAGGTCCTATCATAGCTGGGTCCCCTCATCCCAGTTGAAGACCAGCATGTCCCCTGTAGCATCCAGAGCTGTAGTCAGCTTTGGTGGTATATGATAAAACTGTACCAAAGTGGCTGAGGCAGGAGACTAAATTCAAGGTCATCTTCAGCTACACAGGAAGTTTAAGGCCATCTTGGGCTGATGGGCTATCAGGAGTTATCTGAAGACTGAGAGGCAGTGTCAGAAGGCCACATTCAGGGACAGAAAGCTTACTCTGGGCCTTTCCTGGGAGCTGACTTGGCCTGGCCTCGGCCCCTTCTCTCCATTCTGTGCCCTCTGCTCCAAGAGCAGTAACTACCTGTCTGGCTCAGATGAACCTGTGTCTCCAGGAGGTCCTCGTACTCAGCCCAGTGAAGGAGCCCTGGGCCTCACCCTTTAGACCACTGATCAGGACAGAAACCCAGAAGAAGGGAGTTAGTCCCCATGTGAGCCTCAAGTAGTGCTATCCTATTGGTGTTTCCCTGTATGAATCTCCAGGGCCTCCCTGAGGCTGGAGTGGGTATTATAGGATGCTCTGCACCACACTGGGCTCACACCTCATGGCTCACAGCATGTCTGTCTCCTCGGTGGAGATGTCTGCCTCTGGCTATGTGAAGTCATTTCCAGTCTGCACAAGAAGTGAAATGCCTCTGCTCCTCTCTCTCTCTCACTCTCTCACTCTCTCGCTCTTTCCTCTCCCCTGCTCCCCTGCTCTCCCCTTTGTCCCTTCTCTCCCCATCCCCCACTTCCCTCCACTCTCATGGTTGGCCTCCTTTACTTCTCCCCTCTTCTACTCTTCTCTTATTAAACCTTTCCACTTGGAAGAAAAAAGAGAAAAAAAAAGTGAAATGCTATCCACCACTTCCTGTGTGTCACTGGTTTTTCTAGCTGACCAGGGAAATTGAGTCATAGTAATTCAGCCAGTCCTCAGGTCAGGGAGGTAGAGTCAGAAACCCTCAAGGACTTGTGTCTTCTCCAGGACACACACACATACACAGGAGACCCCCCTCTGCATATACACACACAACACGAGACTCCCACACACACAACATACCCTACACATATACTATGTTTCTCTAATCTTGAACTCCTTCCCTGTCTCTCCAGCTGGCCAGAGTTGCATCGGTTGGGGCTTCAGCAGCAGCAGTGAGGGGAGCTGGCATGGTGGCACACACCTCTGGTCCTGGCACTTAGAAGCCTGGGAGGAAGGATTGCTGAAGTTTAGCAGTCCAGCCAGGGCTACAGAGAGCCAGCCTCAAAAGAGCAAGCACAAGAGAAGGGATGATGAGGTTACTAGGCTGTTTGCACATATCACTAGTGCCAGCAGCAGACACTGAGGTAGGGACCCGCAAGTTCTAGGCGAGCTTGGGCTGTGTGGCCAATTCGGATCCATATGACAGCAAAAGATCAGAACTAGTTTGTGTAGTGAGGACTCTCAGACCGACAAAGTTACCAGCCTGGAGCTGGAAAGGCTAGAAGCCTGGGGTGGTGGACTTTTATGTCATTGACTTTTTGACAACTTGGCCTCATATCGTAAGACAGTTGCTTGAGCTATAACCATCATACCTGCATTCCAGTTAGCAGAGAAGAGGAGGGGATGGGAAAGGACATCATAATCTTTTTTAGAAACCTTGACACTTGTGTTCTGTTGGCCTGGGATGGGGAGGGAGGCACTCACTGCCAACCCAGGCCTGTTCTAGGAAGGAAAGCTCCTGGAGGAGACCTAGGGGTGATCTGCTAATGGGGGGAAGAGGAGGTATTGGGATATAACTAGCAGACTTCCCCAAGGAGAGCCTTGGGGAGAGTGTCCAACAGCAAAGAGTTAAAGGCTCCCAGCAGGCTCTGGGCGGGGTCAGCAACAGACAGCTGAGGAACTCCAGAGCAGGACAAGAGCATTTGAGAAGGCTTCTGATCAAAGATGCCCTTTGACATGTCTGGAGAGGCTCTTCCTAAGCTGGGTGACAGGAGGGGATGGAGTGTGGCTCAAGGTCCCTGGAGAGCAAAGGATAGTGGGTCAGAGGAGAGGAGGAAGCTCTGGCTGACGGAATGAAGTCAGGGCCAGGTCTTTATTTTAGAGAGGCCCCCTGGTGGCAGTGAGGGTGTCTGCAGGCAGATCAGAAATTCTGAAATTCAGAGCAAAGGTCCAGGGAGAGATGGGAGGGCTCCTCCTGCCGCCCTTTCACTCTCCAAACACTAAGAGGGCACTTGCCAAGTACAGGGCACGGCAGATCAAGTGCCATGAGCATGCGTCAGGGACTCCAAGAAGGGAACGGAGGGAAGATGGTAACTCTAACATCAATGGGAAAATTAAGTCCACCAAGCTGGCTGACCACACCCAGGGAGAAAGGCCAAAGCACAGGAGCTAGCCTGTAGAGGGGGTTGCTCAGGGGTTCCTGAGGCAAAAGACAACCCACGAGGATTGTGGGTCCTGCCCAGACTCTCAGCTGAGAGCGCTTGCTTCGGGTTGGGGTTGGGGTGGCAGAGAGATCTTCCTGGAGCGAGTGGGATTTGAACCATCGCAAGGCAATGAAGATTTGCTGGGTTCACCACTTCAGAGATGGCACAGGAGAGGCCTCAAGCTAAGAGTGGCTTTAGTCACATGTCAAAAAGCAACCTGACTTCATAGCACCACTTGCGTTCCCTCAGATAAAACAAGCTTTTGCCATCACAGTTGGCTTGACTCTGCCTCCATGCCTTTCGCTGTATCCCCTTAAATTGCGAGCTGAAATCAATATCCACTAATTTCAACTAAGTTTTCCTGTGAAAGTAAAGAAGAGGAGAACAAGCCTGACCGTGTGCAGTTATCACAGACAGCCCTGGCCACAGCCAGTTCTGATGACCCCCATAAAGCCTCATACGCCCTGGTCTGCCCTCTACCTTGCCCACCCAGGCTCTGAACCCTCCATAGCCTGTTAGAGAAGGCTGGGTAAAGACACCGGTTCTGGGGGTTGAACAGAGAGTTGTGGCACTCTGCAGATCTCTGAGGGGGGTTCTCAAACAGGGCAGGCCACAACCTGAGCAAATGTGTGGAACAGAGGCCTAATGAAGTGACTGCAGGTAGATGTTTGTCTTAGTTTTGTTTCTGTTGCTGGGATGAAATACGCTGTGAAAAAGCAATTTATGGAGGAAAGGGTTTATTTTAGTAAATTCCAGATTATATGGTCCATCGTGCAAGGGAAATCAAGGCAGGGACTTGAAGCAGCTAGTCTCATTGCATCCAGTCAAGAGCAGAGAGGAAAAATATATTCATGCTTCTTTGTGCTCAGCTCCCTTCCTCCATTTCGGCAGTTCAGGACCCTCTGTCTAGGGGATGGTGCTGCCCACAGTGGGTGAGTCTTTCCAGATCAACACTAATCAAGACAAACCCCCATAGCCCTGCCCACAAGCCCTGATCTAGGCAGTCAGTCCTTCACTGAGACTTTACACGTGATTGCAGATTGTGAAAAGTTGATGATTAAAATTAACCATCACATCATTTTATTCTGAGAACCTGAGTTTGATCCCCACATAACTATGGAAGGAAAAAAAAGCAATGGTTGTATAAGACTATCCTCTGAGCCAAACTGAAGACATCTTTTAAATTATTATTATTATTATTATTATTATTATTATTATTATTATTAGCGGCGGTGGTGGTGGTTTTTTGAGAGGAGGGTTTCTCTGCGTAACTTTGACTGTCCTGGAACTCGATATATAGACCAGAGTAGCCTCAAACTCATAGAGATCTGCCTGCCTCTGCCTCCCAAGTGTTGAGATTAAATGCATACACCCCCATGCTTGGCATGTATGTAAATGTATCCCATATGTACAGGGCCAGTGGAGGTCAGAAGAAGGTGCTGGATTCTTGGAAAGGAACTTACAGTTGGTGTGAGCTACCATATGGTTGCTGGGAACCAAACCCAGGTCCTTGACGAGAGGAGCATGTGCTGCTAACGGATAAGTCATCTTTCTAGCTCATAGGAGTTCTGCTAGACCTGTTTATAAAAGGTCGCCACGGGCTGGAAAGATGGCTTAACGGTTAAAGGGAACTGACTGCTCTTCCAAAGGTCCTGAGTTCAATTCCCAGCACCACATGGTGGTTCACAACCATCTGTAATGGGATCCGATGCCCTCTGTATGTGTGTTTGAAGACAGTGACAGTGTACTCATATAAATTTAAAAAAAAAATCTTTTTTTTCCCTTTCTTTTTTTCGGAGCTGGGGACCGAACCCAGGGCCTTGCGCTTGCTAGGCAAGCACTCTCCACTGAGCTAAATCCCCAACCCCAATAAAAAAAAAATCTTAAAAAAAAAAATCACCACAACTGGGCCTGTTGACTTTGCTTTCCCTTCTAGGAGGAGATACAGTACCCTCCTGGCCTGAGTCGCCACTCCTCCAAACCAGCCATATGCAGTTCTGCTCTAATAGCATGTGGCTTCAGTCTTGTAGTGGGGACAGGCTAAAGGCTATAGGTGGGAGAAGGGCTAAGGAAGGGGATGGGCTCTATGCATGCAACTCTGGGGAAGCTATAATCCCTGCAGTGTAGCCTTTGTGAAGGAACACCAACATTTCTGTAAGTAACCCCTCACTTGTGTTCCGAAAGGAAGCCCAATAAAACCATTGGTTCCCCTGAGAGGACTGTGGTGGAAAAGTGCCTTGGCTTGTCATTGGGAGGATGGGCAGACACTGTCTAGGGAGAAATTTTAGCAGCGTTCACTCTGCAAAGTTGTCTTCCACAATTGTGCCCTTCACACGTCACATGATAAAACAATACAATTTAAAAGACTCGATGCCGGCAAGTCCAAGCTGGAGGGGGAGACAGGAGGAGGAACAGCGACAGTGGTGACTTGACTGGCCGCCATCACACTACTCTCAACTGAATCCCCTCAACAGCTCACAGAGCTCTGGGACACCGTTCCTAGACAAACACCCTCATGGAGCCACAGTGGAGGTTAGGGGACTCTGGAGAGCTCACTAGAGCGACTTTCTTCTGATAGGATAAGGACTAGGAGGGCTGTATGGTCCCTGTGCCCCAGACTACATGGGAGGAATGGCCACAAAGGGAGGCTTCATTCTTCGGCTGCCACTTTACCAACCCCTAAGAGCTCTCTGGCCTCCACCATCATTCTCCCCGACCCTACAGGAGGGGCCCCTTCCCATAGTCCACTCTGCTCCCTGCCTTCAGCCATTCTCTCGGCAGGCACTCCAAAGTTAAGGTGAGGACATAATCAGGTGCCCACTTGGTCCGGCTCTCCTACTTGTCACTCCAGGTCTTGCTGTCCTTCAGCTTGTGACCTATCCAGACCAACAGGCTCATCCTCTCAGAGTCGCCGCTCAGATGACCGCCCTAAGGTCACTGGCAACCTCTTGGAAACACGCTCCCACTCCACGCCTGCCACTCCATGCCTGCCACTCTCTGCTCTGCTTCTTTCTCTTGCCTGGGTCTGTTTTCCTCCACCACATGACCACACAAAAGCAGTGCTCAGGTCCCTTGTTCTCTGATGAACCCTTGGTAAACATGACTGACAAAGGGCTCCATCCATTTTTAACGAACTGCACTGTCAGGAGTGCCAGCCTCAGTTGGCTCTGGGATGAATAGCCTGGTAGGAGCAGAGGGCTGGGGCCATGTCAGTTCCAACTCAGTGGAAACACCCGTTCCACTCCAGGCTCAGAAAGATCAAGGAATTGTCTCAAGATCACCCAGCCAAGAAGTGCTAGAGGCTGACCCTGAGCCCAGGTCTCACTAGCCCCTTTCTTAGAGCTAGCCAGACCAGGAATAAGCCTATTGTGCTTGTCAGCCAGATTCATGCAGGGTCGGGATGTCTTCACTTTGGAAGAAATTACATTTTTTTTTTCGGAGCTGGGGACCGAACCCAGGGCCTTGCGCTTGCCAGGCAAGCGCTCTACCACTGAGCTAAATCCCCAACCCGGAAGAAATTACATTTTATTCATGCCCCCCCCAGCACAAGTGAATGAAAGTATTAGTAAATGGGGTGGGGGTGTTCCACAGTGGCCTGCACAGTCAGACATTCTGAGATTTTAGTCCGGATTCTGCCCTTTATTAGCTGTGTGACCCTGGCAAGTCTGTTGACATCTCTGATCTTTGTTGCTATGTGTGTAAAGGCCTGGCTTAGGAGCCGGTGTTTAACCAGTGCACAATAGAGCTTAACTTGAAAAGTTGAGGTGGGGCTGCTTGTTTTGTGGGTGAACCCAGGTCAGTGTTCAAATGGAGATGAAGATCCCTGGGCAAGGAATGCTCTGTGGTCCCTGAGACCCTGACTGCAGTGACTTAGAGTGGTGTGATTTTGGTTCTGTGTTCCATTCGTGTTTCACAACTGTTCTGCCGGAACAATATACTTGGTTGGTTGGTTGGTTGGTTTCAGTTTTTGGTGGTTTTACTTTTGTTTGACAGGGTCTCATGTAGACCAGGCAGGCAGAGCTCCAACTGTTTCTGGCCTTAACCTTCTGATTTTCTTCCCCTTACTTCCCTACTGTCTTCACTTCTCAATTTCTGGATTTAGAGGTGTACATCACCAGCCCTCTGGATATGCTTGGAGCGGTGGGCGATTCATCCTCCTGCTTCAGTTTTTCAAGTGCTGGGATAACAAATCTGTGCCCCCGCGCCAGATTAACCACATTTTGTACTTTCCATACACGCATTAATGCCTTTTGGGGGACCTTAGCTAGAGAGAGTCAACGAGAAAGAGACAAGCCCTCAGGTCCTGTCCTCAGCCCCATGGGGACAGGACTGGACCAAGATGCGGGTAGCGCGGGCAGGCGAAACATACCCTGCATCCCGCGCTGCAAGGCGCCTGGGCACCGCCCGCCTCTGCCCCGCCTCTAGTCCTCGGTGTGTCCAATCACACACTGACCAAATGAAGCTCTTAGGGCAAGCCTATTGGAGCTCGGCAGGGGCGTGGTCTTACACGCACCTCCTGGGCATCGTTTTTGATTCATTGTTAAAATAGAGGCTGTGACTCTGGCACTAGTACCTCCATCGCCCCGTGAGTGGAAACCCGAGTCCAGGTCAGAACCCCGCGGCTAGCGGAACTGAGCCGCCTGGAAGGGGAGGCCAGGGGAGGGAAGCTGAGGGACCCCGAGGAGCTGGCTGACTGGCTGCGGGAAGAGGAGATTCAGGGTCTATTCTCCGGGTGGGGCGTGTAGATGTACAAAGGCTTTTTATGGTTAAATTCTTATCATCTAATGTGTATTTTAGGGAGGATTTTTCTTCCAGTTTGTTGGGGGTCGTGAAGAAAACTGGAGTCAGAAGGGGCTCATGAAGAACCCCTGTTTAGCTTCCCTGGAAAAGGAGCCACATTCTCCATCCAAGAGGACGCTCCTCTCGGTGACTGAACCAAAAAAGAACAGCCCAGGTTTGTGTGGCACATCCATCTCTCCATCCATCCATATATCCATCCATCATACAAAACGGGGACTAAGTAGGGCAGATAAGTGGGCACCTTAGGAGAAATCCAAGCCCCGTGGATCTTCCTGTGGGAGTTCCACTCTCCAAAGGAACGACCTAGAGCCCCAGGGGGGGACCCAAATTCCTCAGCTCAGCAGAAATTGGCAACAAAGGTTTGACCCCCCCCACCCCAGTTCCATCATCACCAAGTAGGTCAGGAATGAAGTGACCTGTGGTGCCATGAGGTACTTGGGCTCTGAAGCACGATAGATACCTCTCCTACTTGGGATGAGTGGAGATCAATCTCCCCACCCAGAGCCACTTCTAGGGTGTGGACATTGTAGCCTCCAGAACAGAGAGGACTGGACAGCCTCTCAAGACCTGGCAGTAGGCTAGGTTGGGGGTGTAGCTCAGTAGTACAGCAATTGTCTAATGCCTGCCAGGACTTGGGTTTGAGCTTTAGAAAAGGGAAAAACCAAAACAGTCACACAGGTGCTTTATAACGGTAGATGGTTGTTCACTTTTGTGTTAACCCTTTGTTCTCCAGTCTGGAAATACCTGGCCAGCCCTTTATACCCCTCTGTGTTTGCCAAGGGACCCCAGGTGCCTTGGCAGTATGATCCAGCATCCTCATGTTCACCTCTGAGCTGTAGGAGACAGACCAGAACCTCCAGCTGGACCAGTACCACCTCTGTTGGGGAACCTCTCCGTGCCTCGATTGCTTCCTCTAAAACTGGTGTTAAGTTGAGCTGAATAAGAGGGAAACTCTAAGTTTGTAAAACTACACACTCTGGGATGACCCAGGGTCTCCCTTACATGGTGTAGTATGGGACTCAGCACCTTAGATTCTGACTGGATGGGTCACAGAGAAAACAGAATTCTGGGGGGTTGTTGTTAGCTTCTTCATTTGGTGTGTGTGGGTAAGGGGTGTGCATGTGTATGTGTTTGTGTGTGTGCACGTGTGTATGTGTGTATGAGTGTGTGTGCACATGTGCGCGTGGGCATGTGTGTACATATGTATGTGTTTGTGTGTGCATGTGTGTGTATGTGTGTGCATGTGTATGTGTATGTATTTGTGTATGTACATGTGTATGTATTTATGTATGTGTGTATGCGTGTATGAGTGTGTGTGCCCATGTGTGTGTGGACATGTGTGTACATATGTATGTATTTGTGTGTGCACATGTGTATGTATTTATGTATGTGTGTGTGTGTGTGTGTGTGTGTATGCACGTGCCTGTGGTACACACAGAGGAAAGAGTTTGGGGTTGAGTTTCCTTTTCAGTCACAGTCCACATTACTTTTGGAGACAGGGTCTCACTGAGCCTGGAGTTGGCTGACTCAGCAAGACTGGCTGGGCAGTGAGCACTAGGGATCCCTCAGTTCTCACCCCACTAGCTCCGAATCTCGTGCTTGGGTTCTGGGCTTTCAGATGCAGGTCCTCGTGCTTGTTGGCAGCCCTTTGGCTTTATTTTCCCTTTCAAGAGATGGAGACGGTATGTAGCCCACTTGATCACAAACTTGCATCCTCACAAGGTCCTCCTGCCTCCTACTGGGATCAGGGGCATAGTCACCACCTATGGCTGGGAACTTGCTTTGTTTGTTTGCTTTTTGTTTTGTTTGTTTTCTGAGTTTCTCTGTGTAATAGTCCTGGCTGGCCTCCAACTCACAGAGATCCATCTGTCTCTGCCTCCGTAGTGATGGGATTAAAGGTGTGTTCTATCACACCCAGCTTTTTCAAATCTTTCTTTCTGTCTGTTCATCTGTTTGTCTTTCTTTCTTCCCTTAGTGAAAACTTGGATTTTATGAATAGCACAAGCAGAATATAATCCAGGGTCTGGATTTTCAATCAACACTTTATATTAAAAAATCACATCTAAACACTTGGCAGCATGTTTGGGCACTTAGCTGATGTTACTGTTTGTTGAGTGAATACATGAACAAAAAATGGGTAGACAGTTTTGTCTGGCTTGGACATATCAGAACTAGGGTCTACATAGTGGCCCACCAGTTATCAGGTTCTTGTCCCCCTATCTTTCCTAGGCCCCACCTAGAGAGCCAGCCACTGTGGCTCACCTGCTATGGAGGAAGCGACTATGAATGTTCCAAGTGTACACTCTGAAGCCAGTGTATCTGCCAAGAGCCACTGTCTGAGCTGCTGTCACCCTGGGGATGTCCATGGAGCAAGACACCAGGTAGGCTGGCTTGGTCTTGCAGGTGGTTTGGAATGCAGTCAGTGGCGGGTTGAGCCATGAACATGCAGTTGTTGGAGGGTGCTTCCCCCTGTGCCTTGTGTGCTTGGGCTCTGTTAATATTTCTACACATTGTCACTTTCCAAAGACGTTATTTTTATTTATTTATTTTTATTTTTTGACTCTCCTGGAACTCATTATGTAGGCTAGGCTGGCCTTGAACTCACAGAGATCTGCCTGACTCTCTGACACTGCCTTCTTCCTCTTTTTTTTAAGGTAGGATCTCTTATGATGTAGCCCTAGCTGGATGGCCTGGAGCTTGCTATGTAAACCAGGCTGGCCTTGAACTCAAAGATCCAGCGGTCTGCTTCTCAAATATTGGGATTAAAGGTGCACTCTGTCATGCCTGGCTGTTTTGTTCTGCTTTTGAGATAGGGTTTCTCTGGGCAGCCCCAACTGCCCTGGAATTCACTCTGTAGACCAGGCTAGCCTCAAACTCAGAGATCCACCTGCCTCTGCCTCCTGAGTGCTGGGATTAAAGATGTATGCCACCACTGCCTGGCACGCCCAGCTTATTTAAAGAAAAATTTAAATTATATTTACTTACTTCTATGTCTGTGAGCGCCATGGTCACTCATAGAGATCAGAGAACGATTGGTGGGAATGACTTTCCTCCTTTCACCATGTACATCCCAGAGATTGAACTCAGGTCATGAGACTTGGAGACAAGTGTGGTTGCCCAGTGAGCCATCTTACCAGCCTATGCTTTTATGGTCTTTTTGAACCATAGGCTCATCTAACCTATTCCCGGCTTAGCTGATCTTTTGTCTTGTTTTGTGACAGGGTAACACTCTGTAGCCCTGGTTGACCTAGAACTTACTGTAAAGATCAGGCTGGCTCCAAACTCACAGTCACATGCCCCTGCTTCCCAAGTGCCGGGATTCCTATGATTGTGGCTTCTCAATGATAATGCAGTAAAGCTTCCGGGGGGGGAGATTAAAAATAAATAAATAAATAAATAAATAAAGGCCAGGTGTGAGGGTGCATGCCCATAATCCCAGCGATTGGAGGCCGATGCAGGAGGATTTGCATAGTGTTACCAACATGGCTACCTAGTGATTCTAGGCAAACCTGAGCTACAGAGTGAGACCCTATCTCAAAACACAAAGCAAAACGAAGTGCAGAAGAAGAGACTGAAAGAGACAGGTTGTTAGACTGTTGTCTGTCCACGGCCGCCCTTAAATTCCCACCTCTGTGGGAGAGCTTCCTTGGCAGGTATGAGAGGCAGGGAAAATGCCTGGTGTCTCCTCAGATGCTGGAGTGAAGGAGGAACCATCCTCTCACTCTGCAGTCAGTGTGGGCAGATGCCAAGCTGCAGTCACACACAAGCCCAGAGTGCCCAGGCTCGCACCTTGAGAAGCACAGAGCCTGTGACTCTCCAAGGCTCCTTCAGCCTCCACCTCATGTGTGCCTGTTGTTCCCAGCAGAGTCTGAGTCCTCTCAGCCTGGCAGTCAGCTTCCCAATTGTAAGGGTACCTGTTTGTCTGGAGCGGGCGGCCTGCATGGTAACCTCTGCTGGCCAGTTCCCTACAACACATGCCCCAGGCCATCTAAGCCCTCCTGCTGCCAGCACTGTGGTGAGCACAGCAGTCTCTTTGCTCTGGATACCTGGTATAGCTTAAGCCCTAGATGTAAGGAGCTCTTGCAGGATGTTTGCTTCCTGCCCAGAAACTAAGCTTTGGGAGTTCTATCTACTGCAGACCTAGACCAAAGGGTTACGGATTCAATCAGATCTGAGGTGTACCCTCAGTCCCACAATTCCCCAACAAAGATTCCAGTCAACTCATGTAGTCATTTGGAATAAATAGTTGCTTGAACTGAGCTGTATTCTATCGAATAAGTGTTCTAGCTCAGCGATGTTAAGCAAGCCTGTGACATCACTGGGTCCAGGGGCCTGATGGTCTAGTCAAAGACATGGAGAAGAAGGGAGCGTCCCTGGAAATGGCTGTTTCATCATGATTATGATCTGGACTATGAAGTTGTCAGATCACAAGGAAAGACCTCTGAGGACCTTTGGCCACTTGCTGAAGGCAGCTTGCCAGTGGAGCTGGGGAGAAGAGAAGAGAAGGGGATACTATGGAACATATAAAGGTTTTTTGAGGTAGAAAGGATGAGGGACATCCTAAAGGGGAGAGTCACTCAGAAACAGGATGGAGAACTGTCTGGGGCCTGACTCTTTGTGAACTTCAGTGGACACAGTGAGGGCCTTAGATTCTACCTCAGTTGTCAGGGGCCACACACTAAGGACCCTTAGTAGTCAAGAGAGCGAATGACTAAAGTGATCCGGGTTTCATTTTCAGTGTTTCCTGTGGTTGCTGGGCAAAGTGTGGGATGCAGCCGGGAGAGAGGGAGACAGGGGGATGCTGCGAGTGTGTACTTGGTCCAGAGAGAATGGTGGCCTTGAGATGGGGACACAGGACTGTCCAGCCCCCAGAATCAGGTTTTACTACCATGTCTCATGCAGAGAAATTTGTCCTTCTTAGAGTTGGGTCCCAGGGCTTCCTTGCTGACCTTCTTGGGCTTTCAGAAGTGAGCAGAGCTGTTGTTGTTTTAAGATTTATTTATTTTATTTATTTATATAAGTACACTGTAGGTATTTTGATACACCAGAAAGAGGGCATTGGATCCCATTACAGATGGTTGAGAGCCACCATGTGGTTGCTGGGAATTAACCTCAGGACCTCTGGAAGAGCAGTCAGTGCTCTTAACCACTGAGCCATCTCTCCAGCCCATGAGCAGAGTTTTAAAGCCGAGGTCACCACTGAAACAAATAAGATGTGACTCCAGGGCCCCTTTAAGCAGTGAAGACTCTCAACCTCCTGGGGGAGGAGGGCCACAGGTTGGTGTGTGCCCAGCCCTCTGGCTGCTCATCTCCATCTTAGGGGCCACCTCTGCCTCCTCTGGCTTGAAATTGAAACTGACTGGGGGCCGCAAAATAACTCAGCAAGTGAGCCCAGTGGCGCCCAGTCTGGGTCTGATGACCTGACTTCAATCCCCAGGACCCAAGTGGTAAAAGGTGAGATCTGACTCTTGCAAGTTGTCTTCTGATTTACATACACGCACACACGCACACACAAGTAAATGTTTTAGAAAGGAAGCTGGGGCTGAGAGATGGGTCAGTGGGTCAGTAGTTAAGAGCACTTGCTGCTCTTACGAGGAGTTTGGCTTAGTTCCCAGCCCCATGTCAGGCTGCTTATGACTGCCTGGAACTCCAGTTCTGGGGACTCTAATGCCCTCTTCTGGCCTCCATGGGCCCCTGCACACAGGTGATGTACACACACACACACACACACACACACACACACACACACACACAGACACCTGTCACAGGGGATGGCTTAAGCTTACCTGCTCATGGTTTCAACTGCTCTAGAATATGTAGAAATGGGAGGCTGGAGAGATGGCTCAGAGGTTAAGAGCATTGGTCCTGAGTTCAATTCCCAGCAACCACATGGTGGCTCATACTCATATCCATCTAGAAAGGCATGGTGCCCTCTTCTGGCCTGCAAGCATACGTGCAGGCAGAACGCTGTGTACATAATAAATTAATGAATCGAAATTTAATAAGTATGTAGAAATGGCTTGGGTCACAAGGGGTCCCCTATGACCCAAAGTGGAGCCCTGGGAAAGTCACATAGTACTGAGCAGGCCATGGCCTGGTTTGGAGAGAGGGAGGACAGGTTGCATGAGAGAGCCTTGCTTTATGCTAGGGCCACACAGACCTTTATATTCTATTTTCCGTCATTCCATGCATGCCCCCTCCCCGCCCCTTTTTTAGACAGGGTCTTTTTATACAGCCCAGGCTGGCCTTGAACTCATAACCTTCCAGTCTTAGTGCTTCCATTGCAAGTGTACATTACCACGTCTGGTTAATTTATTTATGTTTTATTGTATTTAATGCGATTCTAGCAACTTAACATTTGTTAGGTTCTACTTAATCGAGTTTTATACTTGGATAGACAAATGTCACATCGTGCAATTCTCCTCATGTCCCCTAGGGGGTGGCTGTGGTTATCGTGACAATTTTATAGGCGAAGTAATTGAGGACAAGTCACCCTCTCCAAGGTTTTGGTCACACCTCTGCCTCCTTTCCATAGATAAGAAGGCCCAGAGAGGGGAAGCCACCGAGTGAGATCATCCAGCTGGGATGGGACCCAGGTCTGTCTATAGCCAGAGACTGTGACACTGACTAGGCAGGAAATCAGAGCTGGGGACTGACAATCGGACTCGTTCATGTGGACAGGGGAGGGGACAGGGCTAAGGATGAAAGCAAGACCCAGGTGCCATGTCAGCCCTGGGGTTCGTGCTGGGTGGGGTTCATGGGAAGTGCAGCGGTTAGGAGAGAGTCTGCTCCTCCTTCATGCCGTGCTGTCCCCTGGGTGGCCAAGGCGCCAGGCTCGACTGTGGATCTGACACCTCCTGCTGCCTGGCTCTGATCAGATTCTGGCTGTGGGGCAGGTGTGAAACCGAATGCTGAAGGGTTGTTCTTTGGCCTGGATATGGCTGCTGACCCTCGCCCTTCCTTAGCACAGCCTGGCCTTGCTCATGGTGACTTTCTTGAATCCTAGAGCACTTCTGCCCACCCAGGGCACTGCCTGGGCTACAGCCTCTGTTCCAGTCGCCAGGCTCCAGGGTCCCCAGGGAGACTCCCACCAGGCCTGCTCTCAGGTGAGCCGACAGGATCGGGTTCCTTCGGTTTCATGTCCCTGCATTGTTCTTGGCTGGGCCCCGGCTTATGAAACAGTAATGAGGGGCCCTGCTCCCGAGGCTGGCCCCTCTAAGGTTTCTGCTGCCTGGAACACTGCAGCCACCACGGCACAGAATCGGGGCCTGGGAGGGTGACAGCGTGGGGGCCTCAGCCGGAGCCCCCCGGGAAAGAGGGTGCTGACAGCCGCCAGCTGCCGCTGCCGGAGCCCGCTGCCCAGGTAACTTGAGAGGAGGCGGGGCACAAGGTGCCATGGCCCTGTCTCCCACCACCAGGGGAGGGCCCTGCCATTCTGGGAGGTGGAAGGAATAGGGGGACCTTCTTTAAGGGGAGCAGTCATTCCTCCTGGCTGAGACCAGTACCAGCCTTTCCAGGTGTGGCCCTGCTGTGGGCAGTGCCAGGGGCTGTACCCCCTGCTTTGGCTCTTGCCTCTCCTGTAGAGGAAGAGAGCCCTTCATTTCTTCTAGAGCTCCCTAGCCCCTCCACCATCAGACTTCCTCAGGCCAATCCCCTTCTTCCCTCTTGTCTTCTGGCTGCGATGGTGTTCTGGGACCTTTAAGTTCCGGTTCTCAGGAATGCACCCGTAGATATGTGTTTACATGGTCTTGCATGCATACATGCATTAGTGTAACTGACAAGTCTGCACACATGCACATATCACTCAACAACAATGCATTCATGGGTGCCCCAAACCACAGATGTACCTGTCCCTAGACCTGTGCATGGGTGCACGTGTATGTATGCAATCGAGGTAGCTTGCCCACTCGCTCTGACCTGGGTCCCCAGGGCACCTCCAGCTGATGGGAGGGCATGTCTTCTTGAGCAGGGAGATCTCAGAAGGTGACTTCTGGAGACACCTACCAGTCTGAGCTGGGAGGGGCTGTCTGGGGGAGGGGGAAGGGGAGTCCCACGTGGGTCTGAGCTGTCTCCTCTCTCCAATGCGGGGCCCAGGAGCCTCACAGCCCTCCCAGTGCTGAGGCACCCTACTGTGACCTGCCTCGCTGCCCACCGGCCCTGCAGGACCCACTCCACACCACCACCTGTGTTGGCCAGTCTGTGGACAACCTTGGTCTTGGCCTTGACCAGGAGCCTCAGAGGTGGGTAGACCCCAGGCTTTAGGAATGGGCTCCCTGGGGGGAAAATGCTCGCCAACCTCCACCATGCATCTCTTCATGACGGCAGGGTCCATCTACAGAAGCTGGCATGGGTCACGTGGTCAGCCCACAAAGTCTGGGCACAGAGGGCTTTAGGCATGATTCTTGGGGTCCCTGGAAAACTCACATTGAGCTGTCCTTGTTTTACTGGGGTCTCTGATCCTAGCCCTGGTTTTCTTTCCTGGTGGTCCTACCCATCCCATAATTCCATGGCGTAAGGAGGGATAGCTATGCACTTCTCCTGGTCCTTGTGTATGTCTTTAAATGATTGAAGGAGCTGGGAGCCGGTGGCAGATGGATGTAATACCAGCACTCAGAGGTGAGAGGATTTGGAGCTCAAGCCTAGCTTGGGTTACATGGCTAGACTCTGTCCCTCTTAGCCCCCCAAAAGGCTGAATGGTCCTCTTGGCAAGGGCACCTCTTATTACCCCTGCTTGATTGGGTTCCCGGGTTTTGAGATTCCTTTCAGTCCAGGCTTGACCCAAGGTTCCCTGCTGGGGTCTTGAGACTTTGGGAGGCCGTGGCTTGAGGGTCCAGAGAGCTAGATCCTGCCTTCGCATCGCTGTGATGGGCTATGGAACCTTTGATATGCTGTTCCACCTCTGTATGCCTTACCTTTCCTGGCTGTAAAATAAGAGAGGCTGAGACTTTAGCTCGATGACAGGAGGTGTGCCTAATATTCTGGGGTTTGATTTCCCATACATCAGACATAAAACTTAAAAAGAAGAGAGGCTATACCAAATCCTCATTGTGTGAGAGAGCAAGTTTTCCCTTCAGGTGGGCTGTGGTGGTCAATGTATTTTAGGAAAATTTGGGGACACATTCGTTAGTGGAATCTTTCCTGCAGGACTTGTCAGAGCATTTGATTTGCAAACCCTCGTCCTGTGGTTTAGGCGTGAGGGTGTACGCCCACGGGTGTGTGTCGAATGTTCCATTCTTCCCTTAATGGTGGCAGATCTCCTTTATCATAGCCTCAGTCCAGCCTGTCTTTTATTTTGGGTTTACTTTTTGCTTTTAACAGCAGAGCCACCACTCCAGCCCTTCTCACTATTTTATGGGCCTGAGTGTGGGTCACTTAGGGAATACCGTGAGCTGCAAGCCTCTTGAACCAGGGCACAGACTTCGTAAAGTGCACTTATTTCCACAGCGCCTGCCCTCGGAGCTTGCTTCACCTCACAATGCTTAACAGCCTTCATCTGCGAGCCCAGCTTAGCGTCCCCATAGCTGCCCACTTCCATGGGAGGGTGCTATGGGTCTAGGAGGTGGTCGATATCCCAGCCCTACACCCTCGGCACTGACTTCCTGTTCAGCAGTGCAGAACAGTTCACACCCTGGCTCGGTGTGAACACACCCACTTTTACCTGGGTGGGCAGGGCTCAGTCCCTGACTCTGTTACCTTCTAGAGGAACGTTACTGATCTCTCACCTCTTCCAGGATTGGGTCCCCAACAACAGCTCTCCCTGCAGACCCAAGGAACAGGCACCGGGACCCCGAGGCGATACCCTATCTGGAGGGCCCGGCCTATAGCACTGACGAACACAAAGACGAGGACCCCAACTCCAATACCAGCTCCAGCCAAGACAGCAATACCCCTCATGATACCAGCAATTCCTCTTCTGTGGTGAGCTGAGGGCAGGCAGGAGTCTGGGAACAAGAACAGGATCACCTAGTGTCCTCAGCCTTGGAGACAGGAGGAGCTCTAAACTTCCAGAGGGCTGAACTTTTTATAGCAGAAAGGCTAGGCCAAACTTAGCCCTTGCCTTTCCTGCTGGGAGGTCAGGGCTGTTGGGCTGGCTTGGGGTGGGGAGGAGGGAGGGTGTGTGGAGAGGAGGAGGGTGTAGTGATGGTGGGTGGTGGGTGGAGTTTCAGTCCACAGGGACTTTCGTTGAGTCACCAGCTGGCTCAGGCCTCAGGACTGAGAAGTAGGAATGGTGTCCAGAGTAAGCATGAGACTGGCCCCAATTGTGCCCTCGCCAC